>NC_050483.2:6049686-6420779 GCF_012460135.2 Molothrus ater | reverse complement strand
GTGATGAAGCTTTGCTTAATCTAGTTAAGCTAAATTAAACTTGAAAGGAGAGAGGTGTAGGATGCTGTGCCAAGTAATTTGCTCAAGTTACTGAGCAGAAAAATGAAGCACCTGTTAAAAACGTGTGGTGTAATCTTTGAATGGATGTGCAGAGTTTCATGGAGGTGTTGTTGTACCCTCCCCAGGCCCAGGTAAACCGGAGTCATGGTTTAGCAATGGCATTCCCCAGTTTAATGCTCCCAGCAAAAAGATCAGTGGAAGTCTCTCCTCCCCAGCACTCTCCAGTGGGAGGCACAGAAGGCAGGGATCATGGGTTGAGATAAGAACAATTTACTGGAAACAGCAATGAGATAAGAAAAAGAACAGCAACATATGGAGGGGCTTGACAGCTGGTTTGCAAGCAAAGCTGAGTTAATAGAAGAAATAGCAATTGATGATTTTCGAGTGCATCCATAGCAAGGAAGAATACAAGGCCATCAGCATGGAAACAGATTAGAGAAGATACATGAAAATATTTGTAAGCTAGACTACGTGCCTAAGCACATGTGTATACGTGCCTTATTAAATTTCTGTAAAATTTTGCTAATTATATTGATGTTAATTGCTTTGCACCAATGAAAATAATCATTTATGTGATGTAGTTAATGACTTAAGATCACACTTTGTTAAGAGTATATATGTCACCATGATATTTTATGAAAAATCCTTTGCTGGGATCTTTTTCTCCTGAGAAGCTGAGAGGCCTCAGGAACAACATGAAACAATGATTATCTGCTGCTGTGGAATGCAGCAGGTGCATCTTTGATTGGTCTCATGTGGTTGTTTTTAATTAATGGCCAATCACAGTCCAGCTGTCTGGACTCTCTGGTCAGTCACAAGATTTTATTATCATTCCATTCCTTTCCTTGCTAGCCTTCTGATGAAATCCTTTCTTCTATTCTTTTAGTAGAGTTTTAGTATATAATTTTATATAATATATATCATAAAATAATAAATCAGCCTTCTGAAACATGGAGTCAAGATTCACATCTCTTCCCTGGTCCTGGGACCCCTGTGAACACCACCACATATATAAGCTAGAGAGCATGCAAAATAAAACCTTTCTTCTTCTTAGACCCTGATCATGTGTATGTCCCATCAGGCCTAACAGTGACAGCAACAATTGATAACAAAAGTATGCAAAAGAGAGGGTGATTCACATGAACAAACGCTCACTGAGAGCTCTGGGAGACGGGGGACAAATGGCAGATGGCTTCCCCTGCCACTCTTTGTCCCCTGGAGGCCCTGCCCTTCTTATCAGTGGCAAGAGAGTCCCCAGCAAGGATGTGGGGTGTTACCAAACCACATTGGGGTCTGGATACACCCACATGCCCTTGGCCACTGCAAGGAATGAGCACTGGAAACCAGGACACTGAGCATGCTGTGCTGGGAGTGAGGTGAGGGAACCACAGCCCCTGCTCTCTGCATGGAGTGGAATTGTCACTGCTCACACCTGTCTGCACTAAATCACTTCTCCTTCTCATTACTGCCCATGTCAGAGAGAACTTTGGAAGTCTTTGGCTCTAATACAGGAGTGCTGGAGCCTCTACTCGCAGGCACGGCAGCAGAAGAATGAAGTGTGTGAGCTCGTGGGAATGCTGAATTCCTGAGCTGGAGAGGATGCTGACACCACAGGTGTGCAGAGTGAGGATCCCTGCACACAAGCTACAGAATGTGCCTGCCTGCCATGCAGCAGGAAAAGCACAATTCTGCCCTGGCTGGCTTCAGGCTCCAGCAGGCACCTTAGGCAGAAAGCCAGGGAAGACCACAGCTCCTGACAACCAGGAGTCATTCATATTTCCACAAAGGCAGCCAATATGGAGCTGCACTCCCCTGTAACTGAGGGAAAAAAATTAATCCCTTGCTAGGAAATAAGAGAGCAATTTCTCATGAAGAGATATCTCACAGATCCTTTTCCAGAGGCATGCAGAGAGGCTGGAGCATTGGAACACCCAGTTGCACTGGAGGAACACTTTTGGTCTTTTCCAAATGAAATATTGTAATCTATTCTGTCAAACTCATAAACCACAGAATAACAGAGAGAGCCTTGCATATCTACAATCTACAACTCTTGTGTCTGCAACTGCCATGAACTATGAGTATTTCTTGGAATGAATACTCTGTGTAATACTCTGTGCCTTCAGTCATTTATCAGAAATAGAAATCAGGGCTGGCAGTCATTTCAGTTCCTCATGTCTTTTACTCACATTCCTCTCTTTCCCTGTATGCAGACACAAGTGCAGGTACTCAGGCCTTACATTTATATGGAATCATGTTCCACTCCCATCCAGCCCACAGCACTGCACCTCTGCATGGTGGGAGTCAGAGCAAGCCCTTTCAACCACACCACATCCTTGATCTCCCTTTATCTCCCAGAGCTTGGGCTGTGCTGGCACTGCTGGAGGTGTCTGGCCACAGCTCTTTCTCCTGTCACATCCTATGGCCTCACTTCCAAGGGCACAGAAAGCTTTTCTCCCACACACCTGAGACTTGCAGAGACACCACTTCCCTTCACTCCCCTAAATGTTACTGAAGTCACATTCCCTCATTGCCCATGTGATGGGTTTAAGGATTTTTCAGAGGATAAAATACTTTTGCACGTGCCAAATCATGGCCCAGACCAGTGAAACAGTCTGTCACGACACATTTGACAGCAAACCCCACATTTGAAACACATTTGTGTCTGCACAATTTGCCCTAGACAATCACCTAATGATTGAGCTGTGCAAGGAATCTTGTCTCGTACTGCTGCTTTCATGTTATATTACCCAAAGTGTTCAGTTATTACCTTACCAGATCAGGTTTCTCTCACTTTCATTATTTACAAAGGCTCAACCTGCACGGGAAAACAACCCCAACATAAAATTTGAGGAATCCAAAGCCTGAACCTGGAAGAGCACAAAGCAGCACCTCATCTGAGGCTGTCTCAGCCTCCTACAGAGTGACCCACAGAGATCACAAGGAGGCAGACAGGGAGATGCTGGCAGATAACATTTCACTGCTCCCTTGATGTTCCACATGTCAGTAAACCACGGCAAATGGTCCAGAGGCAGCAGGGCTGCAGCCCATTGCTCTCTTTTCTCCCCAGCACGGGGAGCACAGCGCTCAGCAGGATAATGCAGTGGAATGCTGCCCCAGGATCAGCCCAGCAAGGAGAGCAGCAGGTGCAGTGCACACACACCCCCCTCCTGTCCCCTGGCTTCATTGTCCCGGGCTGTGGCTCGCAGAGAAAGGATCACAGGAGCATTTGGAGCACTCCTGTGGCCAGGCTGGGCTGTGCCTGGGAGCACAGGGAGCATTTGCTGCTGTGGAACAGGACACCAAGGAGCAGGCATGCCTGCCATTGCAGGGATGACAGCACAGCCCCCTCCCAGCCAGGGCCTCTGGGCTCCCTTTGCTCACGCTGGGCAGGCATCACTGTGGCATTCACATTTTCTGGAAAAATCCCTTGGCCCAGGATTTTTCTCCTGAGAAGCTGAGAAGCTCAGAAAAAAAGGAAAACAATAATGATTTGATTCGCTTCTCCTGTGTTTTGCTGACGTGGAATGTGTTTGGAGATTGTTTCATGTGAATTGTTTTGATTTAATGACCAATCAGGGCCAAGCTGTGTCAAGGCTCTGGAAAGAGTCACAAGTTTTCATTATTATCTTTTTAGCCTTCTGTGAGTATCCTTTCTCTATTCTTTAGTATAGTTTAGCATAGCATTCTATAATATAATATCATAAAATAATGAATTAGCCTTCTAAGAACATGGAGTCAGATTCATCATTCCTTCCTTTGCCTGAGAACCCCACAAGTCCATCAGGTGACACCTGAAATGGGGGAGCAGAGCTCTTGCACAGCCACACAGGCTGCTTTCCTCCCCTGCCAGGGCCAGCACAGCCAGAGTCACTCGTGTCCTTGTGACTCCAGCTCCAATTACAGACCCATCTGAGCTCAGGAGGGGAAGTGTGAAGCAGATGGACAGGCTATAGGTCACCTGAAAGTATTCCATGAACTGAATCCCTCCTCCAAACCAGAGTCTAATGCTGAGAAACATTTCTGCCCTCTGCTCTGCCATCAGACCCCTACGTGGTGATGCTCTGATCAGCGCTGAAAGCAAAATCCTTGCCATGGAGTGAGATCTGTCATCAGGACAGCAAACACAACCTTAGAGCACATTCTTGCACAGCAGCTGTGAGTGCCAGGGGCTGAAGCTCCCTGATGTTTCTCCCTGAGCTGTCACAGAAGCTTTGAGATGCACAGGAGCTCCTGCTCCTCCCTTGCCTGCACACACCAAACCAAGCCTATCCCAGGGCCGTTTCCATCATTTTCCTCCAGGAGAATAAGGGTAACTTGGGCAGAAACCCTGGTACTTGATGAGAACTAGGACTAGAGACCTTCCTTTAGGCCAGGAGCACTGCTCTGAGGCCAGCCCAGCCCAGCTGCTGGCACTGAGGAGCTGCCTTCACTGGAAAGGGTGTCTGTGCTGGGCAAAGTGTCACCCAGTGCTCATGGGGCAGAGAAATGCACAAAACCTGCACACTGACATGATTTCAGTATTGTTTTACCCACTACCTTCAAAAGATTGCTGCTGGTTAGCACATTCACCTCGCCTGCATTTAAATAAGAATTAAATTTGCTGTTGAGTACTAACCCCAAAAGAATGGAGATGATGCCTCTTCAGCCATGTTAAGAGTATCAGATGCTAAGCCTGACTTACCAGCAACACCTGCTATTTGATAAGAGTGAAACCAAATCCACCAAGATACATCTGATCAATTATTTTTCAACACAAATTTAAAATAGCAAATTTTGAACACTCTAAACAGCATTTAGATATCAACATTTGCTCTTATCATAACGGTGTTATAAAATAAGCATGTTTGCAAAGTAAGGCAAGATCTTGGGTGGGTTTTGAGAGATATGAACTCCCACATATATATATATATTCACACACACACACCCTTCACTAGTTCTAGCAAGCCTGTACCATCAACCCTCATCTTCAAGGATCACATTTTCCTTATCTGTGTCAAAGCCCCAGAAAAAAAAAAAATAGAGAAGGATGACATGGTATTAGAGACAAGGTCTTGTGTTTTCAACATAAAACATTTTAACTTGTGTTTTGGATGTTGCCAGATCTACTCTGAGGCTTTAGCCAAGGTATTTGATACTCCAACTTGTCACTGTGCATGAGTTTTCCCATCTTCAAAAGAGAAATAATACATCCCCCTACCTTATGAGGTGCTTCTTTCTCATTCCATAGGGAAAACTTTGAGGTCCAAAGTAAATTCAAACTGAAAGACAAAAAACTATTTTCAATGAAAGTAAAAACCATCAAAGTCTACAAAGACACTATTTCTCCCCTTAAAAAAAAACCAAACAAAATCAAAAACAAACTGAGAGGGAGGCTTTCTGTGCAGAATAAAACCCACAAAATCTTACTCTCTCTGGGATGCCCTAAAACTATAGACTGGCTTGAGTTGGAAATGTCCTGAAAGGCTGCCTAGTTCCCACCTCTCTGCTGTGATCCATTTCACTGGACCAGGTTCCTCAGAGCCCCATCCAAGCTGACCTGGAGCACCTCCAGGGATGAGGCACCCACAGCTTCCCTGGGGAACCTGTTCCAGTGCCTCACCACCCCCACGGGGAAGAATTCCCTCCCAACATCCAATGTAGACCTGCCCTGCTTCCATCTGGAATTCCTGCTCGCAGCTGAGGTGTGGGGACATGCAGGGGCACCCACCACAAGCAGCTGGGGCTAATAAAGGTTTAGCTCCCATCCAGAGCTCTCTGCCTGCTCAGCAATCACAGAGGATCCCTTCCCTCTCTGCCTTCTCTGGGTGACAGCAGGATCAGGCAGCTGTCCTGGCAAGGCAGGAGGGGACAGCTCTGCTGGCCACTGAGTCACTGAAAGGTGCCAGGTGAAGAGCAGAAAGCTTTGTCACATCTGCCACATCACTGCCAGCATTTAGTCATCATTTTGTGCCCTCTGACAATATCAAGCTGCGACTTGTGGAGGGATCAGGCTTCTGCCCCCAGACTCAGTTGCACTGAAAAGCCACTGAAATAATTAATGTCTATGCCATTAATCATTTCAGCAATCATGGGCAGATATTCAGGTGTCTGTAGTGACCTGGTACACCACTCATGTAACATTAGAAACCTGAATTTGTGACTAAGTTTGAATAACAAAATGTGTTGGACATTGTCACCGCGATATTTTCTGAAAAATCCCTTTGCCAGCATTTCTTCTCCTGGGAAGCTGGGAAGCTTCAGCTTCTCCATGTTTTGCTCCTTTGGAATGTGATTTGGAGAATTGCTTACCCAGCATGTGAAATTGTTTTAATTAATGGCCAATCACAGCCAGCTGTGTTGGACTGTCTGAGTCTGTCACGGGTTTTCATTATCATTGTTGTTTCATCCTCCTCTCTCTCTTCCTTTAGTGTAGTTTTAGTATATCAATATGAGATGAGATTGAGATGAGGATGAGAAGACATGAGATGATATATGATATGATATATATAATATAGTATAGTATATATAATAGACAATATAATGTAGTATAATACAATACAATATAACAATATCATAAAATAATAAATCAGTCTTCTCAGAACATGGAGTCAAATTCCCATCTCTCACCTCGGCCTGGGGACCTCACAACACCACAAGACATCACCCAGAGAAGTGAGGATCATCTGCACTCCTCCTGAAGCACTGAGCAAGAACTGTCCTCAGGCCTTAGAAGAGTCAGCTCCTGAAAACACTGCTTATTTCTGCAATAGCTCATGCCCAGTCTAAGCATCAAAAATGCAAAACAACAACAACTAAAAACCATCTCTAGTTATGCCTGCTCATTACAGAACAACATAATCTTCAACCAAGAACCCAAGAGAGTAAATGGCTTAACCAAGGATGTCACTCAGTTTAGGAATGCTAAACAGGACAGTTTGCACAGGTTAAACTTCAGCAGGCATGTGTTCAGCAATTGAAAGCCACAAAAGATTCATTTTGCTAATGGTTATGTGCTCGTTTCTGCTTTGCAGACTGTTAATTGCTTGTGCATGGTGTCAGTTGGCACGTGCCACTCAGGATTTTGTACTTGGTCGTTCTGCTGCCAAACCAAGACCTTCAAATGCTGCAATTGTTCCTCCTTTGGCCATTTAGTGACAGCAGAGAAAATGAACGTCCCAACATTCCAAGTGAGGGAGCCAAGACACCTTTCAACGTTGTCGAATCAAAGTTGACAGTAAACATGTAATGTACTGGCACCTCAGCAATTACTCAGCACTTCAGCAAATTACTCAGTTGTTAATTGGGACACTGGAAATTAAGGGTCATCTGTGTTATGCTCCCACAGGTATTCCTTGAGACAAAGACCTGGTTTTACACATCTCTGTGGTGCATGGTAAATTTGGGGCTAAGCAGGCCTGTTCTAGCTGTCTTACACACGGTTAGAAAGATGGAATTTATCCCTCATGGCCAAACTCAAAGCTAAGTATTCCTTTCCCAGCTCAAAAGGCATCCTGAAAAGAAAAAAACAGATTTCCCTCAGCTCAGATGTTTCTCATTCTTGCCTCTTAATTGTCAATTTAAAGAAGCACTAATTTTTACTTTTATTCTGAAAAGAATTACAGGCAGTTAATACATGTGTAGTTAATACATTTGCCTAAATAAGGAGGGAGGAGGAAAAAGAATGAAAGGTATAGAACAGCTAGGCAGAATGAGTTGAGTTCTGATGAACACCAAATTGCAAAGATGACCAGTACAGTTGTTCAGGTATCTGTCCACTAGAGTTGCCATTATTTACAGGTAATAGATACAATTTATAAATACCAAATTGATATATAAATACATATTCATTTATTTATAGATACTCTGTTTATAGTATTTATTTATAAATCTATTGATATTTAAATATTTTAAAATACCAAATTTATACATTTGGTATTCTGGAATATACATTCAATTTGAGTATGAGTAAGGTGAATACTGTGGTAAAAGACACAACAAAAGCATTGCCCAGAAAGCCTTGTCCTCCTACCAGGATTTCATCCCATCTTTTGAAACACAGGAATTCTTCATGTGCTTCACTCCCTGTCCATGAAGTGTCTGCTTTCCCTTCATGCATCCCATATTCCTACCTTGGCCTTAGAAAAGGGAATACAAAACCCTACATGTATTTGGCCATGGGTGAAGATCTCCTTCTCACAGAGATTTTCCTGCTCCTGGGACAAGGCCTGGTACTGAAAACAAATGAGGAAAACGCATTGTGGATGCACTAAAGGTCTGCTCTCGTGCTAGCTTAGCCAAGCAAGGTTTCACCTCCAGAAATAACACAAATAAATCCAGCTTCACTCCCATTCATAAGGTCTCCATGAAAATGAAAAGCGAAAACTTATTTCGTTTCAGAGGTTTGTGGAACAGAATATCCTCTGGGGTGTGGAATGTATCAGCCTCAGAAACAGGCAGCCCATGCTCTCCTCCTCTTCCCCTGAATAAAAAAGCCCACAGAAAGGCAGAGAGACACTAGGAAGGTATGGCAAAAGCAAGGGGTGCTATTTGTCCCAGAGTCACAGCCAGAGAAGAGACAGAAGGAGAAATCCTGCCAGGTGAGGTCACAGCTGGGGCTGACCAAAGAGGCTGAAGCACCCAGCCGTCACTGTGATATTTTGGGAAAAAATCCTCTTTGCCCAGGATTTTCTCCTGGGAAGCTGAGAAGCCTCAGAGAGGAATGAAAACAAGAATTTTCTGATTGCTGCTTTGGAATGTGGCTTGGACATTGTTCACCAACAGGTGAATGATTGGTTCCATGTGAATTGTTTTTAATTAATGACCAATCACCATCAGCTGTGTTGGACTCTGAGGAGCTTTCATTCTCATTCTTGCCAAACCTTCTGATGTATCCTTTCTCTTTCTTTAGTATAGTTTTAGTATAGCATTCTTTAATATAATATCATATATTATCATATCTCATATAATAAAATAATATATCAGCCTTCTGAGAACATGGAGTCAAATTCTCACCTCTCACCTCATCCTGGGGAACCTCACAAACACCACATTAAAGAATGACAGGTTTTAACTGACAGATGTCCTCCAAGGTTCTTCTATTCCCCACAAAATGAGCCAAGTGTAGTCCTTTTGGTAAGTGTTAATGGATTAATATTCTGCCAATGATGTCAGGATGTAACTTTTCCAGAGTGTGATACCTTCAAATGGTTTACACATTGCTAAAGCCCAAACCCATAGAATTCAGTTCATTATTCAAGCATACTGATAATGTAGGTAGATTTCAGAGAAAATCAGACCATAGATGTCCATAATAACTCTTCTATATATGGAATTTGGTATCCCAAAGAGCAGAAAAACTCAGAGTAAAGGATTAAAAGACTGTTAGTATTGACACCCAAGTTTTACTGCAGCATTCTTTCCTAAAGCTGAATGCATTTTATTCATGCCTACCTGCCCAAGATGAAACACCTTCCCACCTCTAAAAGTAGTCCAAAAATGAAAATACTGTTTCATATTTTTTAATTGATCTATCTTATCAGCAAATGCATGTCAATGGATGCCCTATCAATCACAGGGAACATTTCATCCAGTGTAAACAGTTCTATTGACTGGAATGCTGTTGGTGTAGCTGCAGCTTTGAAAAGGTTCCTGCCTTGAAGCACACGATTATGGGAAATGCCGTGGGAAATGCACACTGTGTGTTCTTTCATACATGTACACTAAGGGCTGATCAAAAAACAATAATCAAAAAAATTAATTTCTGAAAAACTATTTCAGTACAAAGGATCTGAAGTGTTTGCATTCTTTTCTGCTGTTGCCTTAGTTTTACACCTTTTAGATCTACTCACATTTTTATGAATGTTACAAAATACATTTATAGGCTTTGGCATATTGAAAAAGTACTTTTTCGCAAATCAATTTTAAAATTATTTTAATTTCAAAAGAATTTCAGAATTTTTTAATTTGAAATATGGACAAATTTTACCTTCATAGAAAAAAAAATTGAAAATGGAGGCTATTAATCTAAACCCCCTTCTTTTGTTATACTTTTTTCAATAGGCCCATGCATTATTGAAGGGTTTTGTAGAGATACACTTACATGAGTTCTGTATCACATTACAGCTGATGAATGGCCAACACACAGGTATGTTATGAAAGGTCATCAGTTACAAGTGAAGCTGCATAATGCATGCCTGCTGAATACATCTGCCACTTCTCTGCAGTGCCTCTGTGCCTGCTCTGGCAGCAGCAAGCTGGGAACACCAGTGTAACCCAGTTTCAATCTGGGGAGTCACTGGGAGCTCTCATTCAGCACAGGCAGGCTTTGCTCCAGTGGCCATCTGGGCTCCTCTCACAAGAGCCACTGGAAGTGAACCCCAAAGTGCTCTAATGTTAAAAGGACCACCAGAGAAAAGCCCAAAGATTTCCATAATTATCTCAAAAATTTCCCAACTCCCAAATTTGTTTCAGGTTTTCTTAACGTAGAAAGAAGCGAGGAGCCATTCTGCATGTGTTGAGCATGGAAGGAGGGTGAAAAGCCCATGCTTGTGCTGAAATCCTGTCCCACAGCAATTCCTCTGTGCCCTGCGGTGACAGTGTTCACAGGGGTGTCAGGATGAGGATCTGACTCCATGTTTCAGAAGGCTTGATTTATTATTTTATGATATCTGTTATATTAAAACTATACTAAAAGAATAGAAGAAAGGATTTCATCAGAAGGCTGGCTAAGAATAGAATAAGAAGGAATGATAACAAAGGTTTGTGGCTCAGACTCTCTGTCAGAGCCAGCTGGGCTGTGATTGGCCATTAATTAGAAACAACCAACATGGACCAATCACAGACCCACCTGTTGCATTCCACAGCAGCAGATAACCATTGTTTGCATTTGGTTCCTGAGGCCTCTCAGCTTCTCAGGAAGAAAATCCTAAGGAAAGGGTTTTTCATAAAAGATGTCTGTGACACCCTGGTGATGAGAATCCCTCATCGCTCACTCCTGACATCAGGGATGTGCTCTCCTGTGCTGTCCAACCCTGTTAAGAACAAAGAGCCATTGCCTGCATGCTCTCCCCTGCCTCTTGCCACTGCTAGCACTCCCACAAACATCTCCCAGCCAGACCCACTGCTTCAAGGAGCTCTTGGAGCATAAAAGGGCAGCCTTGGGGAGCTGCAGTCACTCTTACTTTAGTTGGGAAGGGTTTCCACATGCCAAGAAGCATAAAGATATGCAAGCAAACACATGCTGCATCGTTCATTAGCAGATCAAGTTTGCACACAGTATTTAAAAGCTGGAATTCGATTCTGGAAAAGACCCCTGTATCCTGGAGAATGCTGGATGAGATGAAGTACTGCATGAAGCTCTCCTGGGTGCTCCCGTGAACTTGTGCTTGTTTCAGATGCTTGTGCAGCCCTCCCCAGAGCCCAGCCCGGGTCAGGTGAGGCTGAGCATGTGGGGAGAAGGGGAGGGTAAAGCCAAGGCACCCTGGCTGCTGCCCATGCTCATCTTACCCGTGACACCCAGCAGCCCAGCAGGGTGCAAGGCAAGTTGCTCTTTTCCAGCCTCTGTGGGCATCAATCCCATTAGGGCTGGGGAAGGCTGCTTCATTATCCAGACATCTATTTCATTATGAATATCTGTCTAGACGTGGCAGAGATCAGAGTACAGAGTGCTCCTGGTGCAGCACACGAGCAGGGAGCTGAGCAGTGCCCTGAGCTCACCCTGGCAGCTCCTCCTGCACAGGAACAGCAGCAGCACAGCAGCTGGGGACTGCTCCCATGAGGAATCCTCCTCCCAAACACCAAGGGAAGGCCTGGCAGTCTGTCCCTGCACACCCTTGCACTCAGCCAGAGCAGGGGTGTAAGGGGATTTGTACCCCAAAACAAGAGATGTGTTTTCAAAGGAGAAAAAAATAAAGTCAATCACAGAAGAAAGCAGATTTCATTGACAGTGACAGTGTGCACAGTGTGTGTGTGTGATGGTGGCATTGTGCACAGTGTGTGTGACACAGTGACAGTGTGCACAGTGTGTGTGTGTGACAGTGACAGCGTGCAGTGTGTGTGTGTGACACAGTGGCAGTGTGCACAGTGTGTGTGACACAGTGACAGCGTGCACAGTGTGTGTGTGACACAGTGACAGCGTGCACAGTGTGTGTGTGACAGTGACAGTGTGCACAGTGTGTGTGACACAGTGACAGCGTGCAGTGTGTGTGACAGTGACAGTGTGCACACTGTGTGTGTGACACAGTGACAGCGTGCACAGTGTGTGTGTGACAGTGACAGCGTGCACAGTGTGTGTGTGACACAGTGACAGCGTGCAGAGTGTGTGTGTGACAGTGGCAGTGTGCGCAGTGTGTGTGTGTGACACAGTGACAGTGTGCACAATGTGTGTGTGTGTGACAGTGACAGTGTGCACAGTGTGTGTGTGACACAGTGACAGCGTGCACAGTGTGTGTGTGACACAGTGACAGTGTGCACAGTGTGTGTGACACAGTGACAGCATGCACAGTGTGTGTGTGTGACACAGTGACAGTGTGCACAGTGTGTGTGACACAGTGACAGCGTGCACAGTGTGTGTGTGTGACACAGTGACAGTGTGCACAGTGTGTGTGACACAGTGACAGCGTGCACAGTGTGTGTGACACAGTGACAGCGTGCACAGTGTGTGTGTGTGACACAGTGACAGTGTGCACAGTGTGTGTGTGTGACACAGTGACAGTGTGCACAGTGTGTGTGTGTGACAGTGGACAGCGTGCAGTGTGTGTGTGTGACACAGTGGCAGTGTGCACAGTGTGTGTGTGACAGTGACAGTGTGCACAGTGTGTGTGTGACAGAGTGACAGTGTGCAGTGTGTGTGAGTGACAGTGTGCACAGTGTGTGTGACAGTGACAGTGTGCACAGTGTGTGTGTGACACAGTGACAGCGTGCACAGTGTGTGTGACACAGTGACAGTGTGCACAGTGTGTGTGTGACACAGTGACAGCGTGCACAGTGTGTGTGACAGTGGCAGTGTGCACAGTGTGTGTGTGACAGTGGCAGTGTGCACAGTGTGTGTGTGTGTGACACAGTGACAGCGTGCACAGTGTGTGTGTGACAGGGACAGTGTGCACAGTGTGTGTGTGACAGTGGCAGTGTGCACAGTGTGTGTGTGTGACAGTGACAGTGTGCACAGTGTGTGTGTGACACAGTGACAGTGTGCACAGTGTGTGTGTGACACAGTGACAGCGTGCACAGTGTGTGTGTGACACAGTGACAGTGTGCACAGTGTGTGTGTGACACAGTGTCAGGGTGCACAGTGTGTGTGTGTGACAGTGACAGTGTGCACAGTGTGTGTGTGACACAGTGACAGTGTGCACAGTGTGTGTGACACAGTGACAGTGTGCACAGTGTGTGTGTGACAGTGGCAGTGTGCACAGTGTGTGTGTGACACAGTGACAGCGTGCACAGTGTGTGTGTGACACAGTGACAGCGTGCACAGTGTGTGTGTGTGACACAGTGACAGTGTGCACAGTGTCTGTGTGACACAGTGACAGCGTGCACAGTGTGTGTGTGTGACACAGTGACAGCGTGCACAGTGTGTGTGTGATACAGTGACAGCGTGCACAGTGTGTGTGTGTGACACAGTGACAGTGTGCACAGTGTGTGTGTGTGACACAGTGACAGTGTGCACAGTGTGTGTGTGACACAGTGACAGTGTGCACAGTGTGTGTGACACAGTGACAGTGTGCACAGTGTGTGTGTGACACAGTGACAGTGTGCACAGTGTGTGTGTGTGACACAGTGACAGCGTGCACAGTGTGTGTGTGACACAGTGACAGCGTGCACAGTGTCAGTGTGTGTGACACAGTGACAGTGTGCACAGTGTGTGTGTGTGACACAGTGACAGCGTGCACAGCGTGTGTGTGACAGTGACAGTGTGCACAGTGTGTGTGTGACAGTGACACAGTGACAGTGTGCACAGTGTGTGTGTGTGACACAGTGACAGCGTGCACAGTGTCAGTGTGTGTGACACAGTGACAGCGTGCACAGTGTGTGTGTGACAGTGACAGTGTGCACAGTGTGTGTGACACAGTGACAGCGTGCACAGTGTGTGTGTAAGTGTCAGTATGTGTGACAGTGGCAGGGTGTGACACGGTGGCAGGGTGTGACACGGTGTAGGAGCAGCTGTGCCTTTTGTCACCTTCACTGTCCCCAGCAGCCAGCCCAATGCTTTGTGTTGGTTCTTTGGTTTACCACACAGGCTTTTTCCAAACTGTGTGTTCAAAGTCACCCTGTGATAGCCTGGCAGCCTTTTTTTAATCTCTTGCTTCATGACCTTGTAGACATAATCAAGTAATGACAAATTTACTTTTTTCACCTACAAATTTTAGAAGCAAACTGTCATTGTTCCAAGTCTACTCTTAAAGTCACATCTAAACATTTCCAGAGATGCCTAGCCATGGATAGCTACCAATTCATTGCCCACATTAAAGAACACAAATTAATTCTCCCTTTTTAACTTTTACTTCCAATTTAATTACCTTTTAAAAATTAATTTACTAGGTGATATATTTTGGTGCTTATTAGTTAATGAGTAAGACACTTTACACAAGTCAAGTAAAGGCCATCTAAACATTTTCTGGGTAACTGAGGCGGTCTAGTGTGCAAAAACAAACACTAAAACACTCTTAGAAAATAAAAACGATGATGCTGAGAGCAAAAAGACTAACTGTGCATGAATCTGTAAGGGCAGTGTCTAACATGATCTAATTCTCTTCCTAAAAGTGAACAAGGTCTAGAAAGCACATTCCCTTTACTGCTCCAGGTTCCCCTTAGGAGCTGAAAGAGTTGAGCTTTTTTTGGGCTAATCTTTTTATAACATAATTTAGTAAAACTTAAATAAAAATTTAAGCCCCCAAAGAGAAAATTAAATTAGGACACTTGGACTCCCAATTTTACTCTTTCAGTCCTGGATTCAGATGCATTATACACCTATTATTCTTATTGAGCGTAAAGTTTAAAGGAAGAAATGTTTTGTCCTCAAGGAAAAAAAAAAACAAACCCCAAAACGGAATCATTGAGAAATAAATATTGCAACAAACCCCCTTGGTTTCAAATTTGTCCTTTTCCTTCCCCCCTTATTTTTTTGACATTTATATTACTGAAAATTGGCAGGTGCAAACACCATTCTTCACAATCCTTAGTGATGAAAAATCCGCTTGTTCTGCCACAAGGCAGCACATTCCCCCTCTTGCCAGCTGCCAGTGCCCACAAACACACCACAGAGCCTGGACCTCCCACAGTTTGCCCAGTAAACAGATATTCCTTAAATCCTCAAGTCAGTTTTGAGCACCTAATTGGCTAAATTGCCTAATGCAATAGTTCCAGAAATTAACCTGAATTTCTATATGAATGGCTGGTTTGACATCTTCCTGTAATGGCCAAATGATTCTGTGTTTTTTGTTTTTTTTGTTTTTTTTTTTTTCTTATTTCATTTATTTGGCTGGGTTTTTTTTTTTTTAGATTGATTGCCAGTTACTGTGTTGTCTTTACCCATGCATAGCCCAGGACGTCCCCACATGGGCCACTTATTGCAGTATTTAATCACCTGATTTAATTACCTCATTTAATTACCTTTCCACTGGTAAACGTGCTTTCTTAACAGCTCTCCACGTGCTGACCACATGGATTAACACCACCCACCAGTGCCCACTAATTTTCATGTTTTCTGCCACTCTTCACTCTTGAAATGCACACATTTAAAGGAGAAGCTGAATAAAGTCATGTTCCATGCACTTCTAGATTTCCACCAGCTGCACTGGAAGCAGCACAGTTGTTACCTGGAGTTTCTGCTTAAATCTTTACAGTTCTGAATATTTGAGCAATTCTGAGTGGCTTATTTATTTTTACTCCATGGAACAAAGAAGTTTGGTGTTTCCCAGTCTGCAAATGCCCGGATTATCTGACATAATGGGATTCTCAGGTTCATGACAGCAATTATAATGCACTTCCCAAGCTGTTTCTAGAAATCCTCATTCCTTGCAGTCTCTGTGTGCTGTGTAAAGCTCTCAGGAGGGGCCTGAAACACCAGGTGTGAGCTTCAGAAGGTGTGGGGCTGCTTTTAAACCACATTAGCAGGATTCTCTCAGGGGATGGTTAAACAAATACATCTCATTTCCTTGAGCACATATTAAACAGCACTAGCTGCATTTTATACTAGGAGAATGTTGAACTGTCCAATCAAAATCACATTTTTGAGGGTGCAATATGAATGTGTCTGTGTGTCCATTCCTGCAGGACAGATGCCTTTCCCCTCAGCATTGCTTTCTGTGCTGCTCCTGGCACACAGAGTGGGCAGCACTCACAGAAGGGAGGAACACTCCCCCCCAAAAAAAAGGGTTCTATTGATATCCTTCCTTCTCATGCAATACATAATCCTATGAGTTATTGACTTACCACAACCCAAAGCCTACAATGAACACAGAATTATTAATTTCCTTACGGGATTTTGCATGGTGATTTCACTACAGCATCTGAATTCTTTGAAAACATTAATGAACAGATCCTCTCAACATCCTTTTGAAGTTCGAGGATATTTTTATCACTATTTTACACAGGGGGAACGGAATATTTAAGATAAAAGCCAAAATGTTCAGAGTGTCAGCTAATTTTGTTTGCCAATTTTGGAAGTCTGAGGTTCTGAGTTTTCCAAGAGCTAAGGGTTTTTTTTTTTTAGGGCTTTTTATATGCTCAGAGGAAAGAGCCTGATTCCACCAGTTGCTGCTGGGAACACAAAATGTTCCACGTGTTCAACATTATTTGATACCAACATTATTTGATACCAAGCTTCAGCTGCCTCAGAACAAGCACTCAAAGCAGAGGAGCTTTGCTGTGAATGGTGAGGCCATTTCATGAAAGGAACCATCACTCTGGCCAGAAACCAAAACAACATCCTTTCCCTCCCTTCATTCCTTTGAGTATTTCACAAGATTTCTTCCATCATAAGCAAGAAATGAGATTTTGGATAGAGCTCTGTCCTCTTCACTGAATGCTCCAGATCACAACCAAAGGAATTCCAGCAAAAGGGCTGGGTATTGAAAAAAAAACCCCAAAAAATAGAAATCCATCTCATCTGATTAAACTGGAGACTGGGCAAGTCCTGGAGTGACTTTATCCCCGTTGCTCTGTGTGGCTCAGAAATAAGTTTTGCACCTTTGAGAGCAAAGAGGGGGAAGAAGAGTTGGTTTTCTGAAAAAGCTGCACTCTGTCATTCCTACTGCAAAACAACATTGTCCACAACACAAACAACAAACCAGAGCTCTCCTTTATTTTAGTTAGTTCTAGCTAAGTAAAGCAGAGAATTCCCTAAAGTTTAGTTTTGTTTCCTTTTCTTTAAACCTATTTAAATCTGCTCTAAACTAAAACAGCCAAAAAACCCCCCAAAATCTCAGACCAGCAACCCACCAAGCCAAACCTAAGCCACAACATTTCCAGCACCAAAGAAATTAATAACAAACTGAGTAAACCAAGCTACAGCCCACAAAAAAAAAAATTTCTGTGTTTGTAATCTCTTTGAGAGCAACAAGAAGTTTGATTTTTTTAATATCGTTCATTTCTTTGTGCTAGGGAATGCTTTGCCTGTTAAATAAACAGTTTTTTCCACTTTTCTCCAATTTTTTTTTTCTGAACCAGTAAAGAGAAGAGCCACTTAATTTTGCCTTCTAAAAGAAACCCCTTTAAAAGTTTTTCGCCAAAAATTACCCTAAACCAAAATAAATATAATTTTTGGTGCCCAAAAATGTAGCTCAAGAAAGCAGAAAAAACCTGTGCTGATTGCATTTTAGTTTTGTTTAGTCTGTAATGAGATAAAGCAGGCAGTAATAATTTGAAATTCCTAATGTCTCTCAGAGTGGCTCTTCATGTGTTTCTAGTCCCTAAGTTTTTTTTAAATATTGATACCTTTCTAGTCACTAAAATTATTTCCTTATCAAAAAAGAGCTCCAATATTATCTGTAACACAGTTTTTACAGTAGAAAAGCACAGATTAAAATAGCCATTGCACTAAGCTCAGTGATAATAATTTAGAGAGTTTACAAAAGTACTAGTCTGTTCAAGGTAAATTTATGGTTTCTTCGTCCTACCCTGTAACCCAATTCCAATAACATGTTCTAAGATGCTTTATTAATAATTGCACACAATTTGTTAAAAGCAAAGCAAAAAAATGAAGCTTTTCAACCTTTCCTTTCCTTCTTATCCTTTAAATCCATTACATCACTTTTTAAAAAGGGTCAGTTCCCCCTAAATACTAAAGACACCACTTTCCTAGTATTTAATCTAGTAAACTTCCCCTATACAGCCTACAACCTCTCTAAAATAAAAGCCAAAATATCCAGAACTACTAATAAAACCCCTAACCCAAAACTAAACCCAGGAGTAAAAAATCCTGGACAGCATAAAAAATAAAAAAATCTAAGCCAAACATTAGAAAAAATTTCTAACCTAAAACTTTCCACACATACAAATTCAAAACCCAACTAAAGTAGAGAAATACCTAAAAAAAAGTACCATAATGACTCTAAAGAGATAAAAACCCATTACAATAAGCTAAGCCCAAACTTATACTTATCACACATTCCTAAACACTGTAAAGCAACAAATAAAAGCAAAAAGACAGAACAATAAATCAGCAGTTCCCCCAATCACTCAAGCTACAGCCAACAGCCCAGCCACTCAAGTTGTAACTTGTCACAGACATATTTTATGAAAAATCCCTTTGCCAGGATCTTTTCTCCTGAGAAGCTGAGAGGCCTCAGAAATGAAATGTAAACAATGATTATCTGCTGCTGTGGAATGCAACAGGTGCATCTGGGATTGGTCTCATGTGGTTGTTTTTAATTAATGGCCAATCACAGTCCAGCTGTCTCAGACTGTCTGGTCAGTCACAAGATTTTATTATCATTCCATTCCTTTCCTGAGGAAATCCTTTCTTCTATTCTTTTAGTATAGTTTTAATATATCATTTTAATACATATAATAAAATAATAAATCAGCCTTCTGAAACATGGAGTCATGATTCTCATCTCTTCCCTCACCCTGGGACCCCTGGAAACACCACCACAATAACTAAACCAAGCAATAAGCCTAAACCTGTGGCTAAACGAAACAATAAACCTAAACCATGGCAGCCACTGCAAAAAAAACCACACAGAAAACCCAACTGGCCAGTGACCAACAATAATAACCCAGGGCAAAGACCCTCCAAACCAAGCACTGAGACCAAAGTTAAAGCAACTAATACAAAACCAAAATCCACTATTAAAGCCCTATTCCCTAAAAAACCTTGGTAGCCTAAAAAGAAATTACACTCAAAGACCTAATAAATCTATAGTTAGTTAGGTATCCCTCTTTAAAACTAGAATCCTAAATAGCACTAAAGCAAAACATTGAAAATCCCCATCACATAATCCAATTATCAACCTAACAATAGTAAGGGGGGCTAACTCTCACCATCTCTGGGCACAGGTCCTAAGAAGTGTAACACAAAAATACCTATATACACACCATCTCTGGATACAACAAACTCAATAAAAAACCAGAAACCAAAAAATTCAACACTTAAAAAAAATGGCAGTAGCAGAAATTGTCTTCTCAAATAACATAAAGACTACAAATCCAGACTTAGGACCATGTACATCCATAATATAGTGAAAAACTTGTACACACCACAAAAATACACTTTTACTTTAACAATAATTTAAAAAACCCAAAGAAACCACACTTAATACGACAAAAAAAGCTCCAAACATATACAAATACTGTATATAACCCAACACATATGAAAATCACAACTGCAAAAGCATGTCCACAACAACTAAAAAATAAAATTAAAAAAATCACAAAAACCTCAAAAAATTAAAACATACCTTCTCCAAATCTCAGCAATAGCAATTAAAAGTTCTAATACTAAATGTAAATGCCCCCCAAACAGGGAGAGAAGGTACCCCCACTACGTGATGGTAAAAAAAAAAAATTCCATGAGGAAATTTCCATAAAATTCTGTTTCCGTATTTTTATTTTCTATTTCCAAATTTCTATTTCCATAAGGAAATAAGATAAAAAATCTATTGCTACTCTAACACAACAAGTGCTAATTTTAAAAAAAGCAAGACTCAAAGAAAAAGTTCCAGCAAAAAACCAGCTCCAGTGACCTGTAATCAAACTACCAAATATAATAATAATAGTAATAATAATGTATCAAATCCCCTTAAAAAACCCTCCAAAAGATATACCCAAAGAAAAAAGAATAACCAAGCTTAGAGTAAGTAAAAGCTAGAAAAACTCTTTTTAAAACTGTATAAATTCATTAACCTAGCACATCAAAACCACAAAAATATGAAACCTTAATCAACACTAGCACACAATACCCATTAATCCCACCAAAATATATAAAGACAAAATCTGTTTCTATTACTAGAGTAACAAAAAGATCAAAAAGATTTACTTCAGTTTTTACTAAAGTAAAACTAACTAAAAGGAAGTAAAAAAGCCACTCCATTGTAACTAGCTCAAAACCCTCATCCATTTTAAGCATAGACTTCCTCCAAAGTTAGTTTTTCAAAAACCCAAAGAAACTCATGTAAACATTTAAAATAACAGCTGTAAAAACAAAAAGCATCAACCAATTAAACACCTGACATAAACTATCAAAAAACCCATCTACAATAAAACTTCTTTAAAAAACCCCCAACAAATACCAATTGCCACCTCAACAATACACCACCAGCAACGCCAAACAACCCAAAATAGTGTAATGCCCATCCAAAAAATACCTCATAAACTAAAACACCAAAAAAAACCAAAACCCCTAAACCCACTCACCCTTCAACAAGCCCATCTAGCCTATACCCAAATCTAAAACAAATAAAAATTAACTATAAACTAACATACCTTAAATACTGCCATATTAAACACTAATACACCATTAAACACTGCTGTAACAAACTTATTCAAACTCCAATACAAACTAAAATCCAAAACATCAAAATAACACTATTAACATTACCAATCTATTTTTCTCTAAAACAAATCTAAATTTAAAACAAATCTAAAACAAATAAAAATTAACTATAAACTATCTAAATCAAATAAAAATTAATCTAAAACAAATAAAAATCTAAAACAAATAAAAATTAACTATAAACTATCATACCTTAAATACTGCTGTATTAAACATTAATACCACCATTAAACACTGCTGTAACAAACTTCTTCAAACTCCAATACAAACTAAAATCCAAAACAACAAAATAACACTATTAACATTACCTATTTTTCTCCTTTCCTCTAACAAGATACAAATCTGTTTACTCTTACATAAAAAATGTACAATGCACCTAAAACCAACTTCCCCAAAAACAAAAACACTGCCCCACCATCTACCATAAACTCATCCAAACTACACTGAAAAAGAGTAAAGCTCTAAACCATCTACATTAATTACATCATTGAGTAGAAAAACACACAACAAAAAGGTTAAAAAAAAATCATCCTAATTCTCCTGAAACCAATATCACCATCAGAAAAATTAAAAAATCTACTCAAAAAATCCAGTTCCTGAAAATAAAATAACAAAATAAACAGCATCAAATTCCCACCAATGTCATCAACAAAATCACAACAATATCTCCACCAACCAACAAAAAAACCCCACAGACTTTGCCAAGCACTATAAGCTTTTAAAAAAAATGCACATTACTAAACACAACCAAATGATAAACCCTCTTTACCTAATCACCCACAAAAAGGTCACTTTCCAATTAAACCCTAAACAACAGCAAACCTTGACCCCAGTTAAACAAAAAAATCACTCATACAATAACCCTGAACAGAACAAAACAAAACCACACATAAAAAATGTACTCTACAACCAAGGACCACCATCTGCCCTAAAACCTTTAAGAGATAGTACCTAACAAAACTCAAGACCAACCACAAAGATTTTAGAGTAAAAACAAGTCAAAAAAGGAGTCCAAAAGCCACCCGCCACCCAAAAACCAACTACACTCCAAAAGAAAAGCAAAAACCTACAAAACAAGCAAAAAAAGCAGCTTATAAAAAAAATCCAAACTTCCTCAGAAGTAACGAGCACTAAACCACAACTCCTCCTGGCACCCCAACTACCAATGCCAAAGTAAACACTCAAAGCAAAAATTCCCTCTGCCCATCATGATGCCAACTGCACATAAAGCAGATTACCCTCATCTCACAACACACCCATATTAAAACACTAAATCACCCAAAGGTTTTAAAATAATTACCAATTAACCTAAAAGTAAAAAATTTAGTCTCTCTAACAAAAAAAAACCCCAAAGTAACACATACTAAAAAACTGCACCGTGTAACCAACTACCAACAAAAAAAATGTTACACTCTCTTCACTAATGATTCCTATCCCATTGTGAAAATCAACCAAAAAACCCCCAACCATATAAAACCTCATGCAACAAATCACAAAACTACTAAAAAAAGTAAATCAAACCAACTCGCCAAACTCAAAGCTACTCAACTAGCCCAAAATATTACTAAAAAATACCCCAAAATTCTACCTCTACACTAATTTGTAAATAGTAACCAATACTCTATACAACTAATAAATAAAAAACTAATTAACAGTGTAAAAAAAAATTAAGCTACTAATAAGTAAAAACTATCACTATCAAAGTAAAAAAAATCTTCCTATAAAAGTCCATCATATAAATACCCATATTCTCAAAAATAAAGCTAATAAAAACCACCAGAACAACAAACAAGTAAATCAAGCTACAAAAGTACAAGTATCAAAAGAAAATTTAAATTAGCAACACAAAAGTGATTCCTAACTAAATAAACTAAGAGTGCCTCCAGTTATCAAAATAAAAATACCACCTGTAAGTAAACACAAAATCAAAGAGTAAATCTAACCATAAACAGTATTTCTCAAGTTCTCCATAACTGTAAAACATATACTACCATCAAACAAACCAATCCCCCTATAACACAGTGAGCAATAATCCAAATATAAGTATAAAAAACTGGCAAATTAATTACATTGCACTACCCCAAACACACCAAAACAAACCTTATGTGCTCACAGTAGCAATAACCAGCACAAAGTAAGTAAAACCTACCCTGGTAATACCTCACACTACAGCACATAACACCATGCTAAACCTTAAAAAACACATCCTTTCAAAGCATAGAACCCTGAAAAAATTAAATCAAACAACAGAACTCATTTCAAAACCAACCTTATCTGAACCTAAACTAAAAAATCTAACATTACATAAGTATATAAATAAGTATATACCATATCCCCTACCATACACCATCTACGAAGTAAAAAATACAATAGACTGTTAAAAACCACCTTAAACCATGGGGTGGGGGATCATTCAAAAATTAAGAACATCTAACAAAAGCCACCTAATTAATTAAGACCCAAAGTTCCACCAGCCAAACAAACTCTACCCAACCTAAACCCCTACATACAATAAACAAAGCAAAGTCCTAATAATGCATGTCAAAAGCTTATTAAAAGACAATTTAAATTAATTCTACCTCAAATACAAGCATATTCATAAAGTTGTTTTTACTCAAAGACCAAGTGCTACATAGTAAATAATACAAAAAAAAAACCCCAAAACAACACAATGTATACCTCAAAAAATCCAATTATTAAGTAAGAACTACGGGTAAATATCACTGCCTGTTAAATGTTACTGCCATTGTCTATATATAACTGTATACTATACATACCTATGTATAAGATATGTGTTTATAAAGTTAGAATATAAAATAGTTTTAGTAATAAACCAACAATAAAAAATAAAAAGTAAAATATCCTAAAGCAACTTGATAATGCTTGTTCATCTGTGTAACTCAAAAATAAGTTTTACACCTTTAAGATTAGTTCTAAAAACAAACAAAAAAAAAAAGACAAGATCCCAGAGTTTGTTTTCAAGAAAGCTGCACTCTCACTCCTGCACATTCCTAGTGCAAAACAATGCTGTCTATAACAAACAGACAAAAAAGCAGAGCTCTCCTTTATTTTAGTTAGTTTTAGCTAACTAAAGCAGATAAGTTCCCTAAACTGGAGGGGTTTTCCTTTTCTTTAAACCTATTTAAACCCACTCTCAACTGAAACATCCCAAAAAACCACCAAAATCTCACATCTGTAACCCACCAAACCAAACCTAAACCACAACACTTTGAATTCCAGAAAAATTAATAACTGAATAAACCAAGCTACAGCCCACAAAAATCCTGAGTTTATCGCATCTTCTAAAGCAACAAGAAGTTTTATTTTTCAATATTGTTCATTATTTGTGCTAGTGAATGGTTTGCCTATTAAATAAACAATTTTTTCCACTTTTCTCCAAAATAAATTTTTTCCAAACCATTTAGAAAAAAGCAGGTTAAATTTGATTTGCAAAGAAAACCTTTTAAAAAGTATTTCTCCCAAATTCTAACCTGAAACCAAAACATATGCCTTAGAGAACACACAAACTATCATGTGCAAGCATTCTGATCGTCTCTGAAAAGTCTTAGACCAGGGACTGAGGAATGGGAATTGATTCAGTAGGAAAATATTCTATAATTCCAATATATTGTATCATATTCAGTATATATTTCTGTGAGCTTCCATAGCACCTTTAAATTCTGGATACATGAGTTTTGTGAAGGCAATCCAGCTTCCAGAGCTTCCCACTGGTTTAAAACTCCTTCAGTGCTTAAAAATTTATCTTTTAACATGTCAATGAGCCTGAAACGAAATATCCTAAAGCAACCACAAAATTAACCCCCCCTGTACCCATGTCCAACATATATTTTCTCTTCTAGGTGAAGGAGAACAGAAAAGTGTCACAGAATAGAAGCCTGGGAAAGGCTTGATTTAAAGGTCAGCTGGAGGGAAGACAAACTGAGAACCAGAGAAAAAAAGCAAAGCCAGACTATGCAATATGATGCAAGATGAAAATCACTATTGCCAAGTTTTACAGCTATAGTGGAATATACATGGATTCTGGGGTCGTGCTTTTGTTTGTTTGTCGTTTGTTTTGGGTTGTTGCAGCTTTTTTCTGTCTCTCTCTGTGGTAGTTTTACATGGGAGGCATCTATAGATATAATACAAGAGCTTCTACATAACTAACAGTCTGTCCATCTCAAAATTAAAAAATTCTCCAATTAACAAACCTCCAAAATGGGAATTCCTAACTTGCACAAAGCCATTACCCTGCTGAGATCAGAAACAGCACTTGGTGCCCATTATGGTTCCTGGACCTCTTCATCTCCACAAGGGTGGACTCTCACCCACAACTCCCAACGTCAGAAAGATGCCCCAAACCAGGCCAAAAGGTCAGAAACTTTCATCCATTCCTCAACAGGGTGCATTATTATAAAGCCACACATATGGAATGATTATAAAGCCACACACATGGAATGATTATAAATCCACACATATAAATATGGAGAGAAAACATAAAACTCATTTGGGAGGAGACATCCAGAACACCAAGCTTTAAGGTCCTATAGGAACAAGACTTACCTGCTCGGTGAGCGCATTGCCAAAAGAATCCAAGCCAGCTGCCCACTCTGAGCTGCCTTCTGGAAGAGTCTCTGCCACCCTTTTGTTCTCCTGTTGACCACACAGGCTGTCAGGACTATCCCCTTGTGTCACAGCACATGTCCCAGCTCAGGCAGCCACCATACCCAGAGTGTCACCACACAATTTCAATTTCAGAAGGCTTCAGCCCACACAGAGTAACACCATGGCACCTCAGGAAGCTGCAAGCATCTGCTTTTTTTTTTTGTCCTCCAGCCCAGCCTTTTATGCCCTCCTGTTGATGCCCTGCACCTGTGAGCCCTCTGCTCCCTGTGTGGTTGCTCAGCACCCCTGGGCACTCCATGGCTCCTCACCTTCAATAGCATTCACCTGTCCTGCACAGCTGCACCAATCTGGGATGAGGCTGGGCCCAAATCACCCCAACTCTGTGCCCACAACTGCATTCTAGTGAGCACACTAGTCATTAACCAACACTAAACCCACACTGCAATCTATTAAAGCATTAAAATAAATTTAAATAATTAAAGTACTTTAAACATGCACTTTTTATATACTCAGCCCCACTCCCAATCACCACAAACTCCGTGCCCACAAATGATATTATACAAGTACAACCCTCAAAGTTCCCCCTGCAAGGAAGTCCTTCCATGACTTTTGTCAGGTGAAGGTAGCACCAGGTAGAAAATAAAAATTCTCTCCCTTGTCCCTTCTTTCAGGCTTCCATCAGCACCTGCTGTTGGGCACTGCTGGTGCCTCGTGAAGGCTGGCCTAGAGCAGAGGCTAGACAGAGTTAAAGAACAAAGTATTCCACAGTTCTGAGTAATCAGTTTTGAACTCAAATCTTTTGACATCCATCACATTTTCAACTCCAGACTTCGTCATCACATATGCTATTCAGGGAGGAAATGTCATGTGTTTTGAACTTGCCATTTAGGTCTCATACAGCAAGAAGCAGTGAATAATTGTTGCCAAGTCCCTTTTTCCATGACTTGTTATTCCATACACTTTGAACAGAACTCCTCACTTCCAGGGTGAAGTGCTCCTAAACTGTTAGTTGTATTCAGACTGTTCACTGCTTTAATTGATCCTCTCATCCATTTTTATACCCTTTATAATCCAACCACATTTATTTGAAATGCATAGGACAACACCAGGATTGAGGCAAGGAATTTGCACAAGGGTTTGTTCCCCATGGGTTTTTGTGCTATTTTGACCACAGAGATGATGTTTTCATGGCATTTTTACAATAACTCCAAGGTCTCTTTCCTGACTAATATCTATTTGAGAACCTATTGCCACATATGTACAGTACAGTTTGGGCTGTTTTCCTTCTTGTGTTCCATTTGTTATTTCATTGCCCAGTACTTCAGAAACTAACATGCTTCTTCACCTCTTCTTCTTTTGTTCCAGCTAACTGAATAATTCAATTTCAGTAATTTTTGCCAGTTTACCCTGGAACCCCTTTTGGAAATGATTTGTGGCTCTATTAAAGCCTCTGAAGTGCCCCTGGAGCCCCTGTCCCAGCCTGGCAGGGGTGCCAAGCACAGGCACAATGCTCCACTCTGCCCTAACCCAGCTCCTGCTGGGGAGAGGCACAGGGCTGTCTAAGGCCAGACATGAGATGAAGCTTTCATCCTGACCCTGCCTTCATCTTGGAGTTTCCATCTGAATACTGCTGGAAACCAGAAGGGGGTAGTGCTCTTCTCTATCTTCTCTAATTCCCCCTTCTTGGAATTTCTTGAGTAACTAAAAATCAAATGGGCTTAAAGTTTGCTAAGTTGAATGGGCCAAGTTAATGGTCTGAGAAGCATTTTATGTTGATTGAATGTTGTTATGACAGTACAAACCATAGCCTGCAGCCTTTGAATGTTTTTGTAAGAATTTCCCAGTGGGATGAGATCTTTAACATCCTTTTCACACTTGCAACACTGACACAACTTAACCCTGTGTGGTACAACAGTGAAATCAGCAAAATGTGTACTTCAGATAAATGCTATTCCTTAATTAGATTGCAAAGACAAGCCAGCAGGTAGCGAAGTAGATTGGCAAGGAAATGAAATGGGCTATATCACACCTCCACTTCTTCCCAAATACACATTGCTTTCTACCTACCTGGCAATCTGACAGAAAAACTTAGGCAATGAAAAGTTATGAGAAGTTTTGTGCCAATAATGTGTGAGGAATGTGCTGGGAAGCACTTTCTGCCTAGGAAGTCTAGATATGCTCACAGTAGGTAAGAAAACAAATGTGTGTACAATTAATAGTGCAGAACATTACTCAATAGGAATACGAAATACAAAAACCTCCCTTCAATCTGCTCTATCTCTGGAAACAATTTATGCTAGTTATAAATGGTAAATATGTACCTAGCTAACAAATCTATGATCAACTTCTGATTGAATCACTCTCAAATCACAGGTTTTCATTTTCTCAATAATTTTTTTTTTGTCCTTGCAAGTGTTGCAATTGAACCACGTGATTCCACTCATGCCAAAGCCACTTAGGAAAACATGGGATTGATCAGTTTTCACTATCAAAATGGTGCATGCACAAGCTTGTCTAAAAACTTTTCAAGATTGCTATGGACATCTATGTGTAAGTCTTACATGTCATGAGAGCAGTGAAAGTAACAAGTATATTTAGCAAAACCCAACATGCTTCTTGTACACATGATAGCAACAAATGAAGCTCCCTCTGTACATTTTACAATAAACACTTGAGAATCTGAAAAAAATCCCATAAGTCAAATAGTCTTTACAACTTCAGCTGTATCAAAATCATAAATTAAAATTAATTCCAAAATCTTGCTGTTCATCATGATAGGGAAATATTGAAGTGACTCTCCCTCTTTACTCTACTGAAATGGCATCACCTTGCTATGAGGACACATCCCAAATCCTAGTTTTCAGGCTTCACACAAACCTTTTCCCAGTTCTCATTACGCTACAAGATCCCAGGCTCACCACAACTATAATCCCTTTAGAAAGCAACTAGGAGGATGCAATTTCTCTCTCCTAGTATTTTTAACTAGCAATGCCTATTTCTTAAGAAATGATTTCTTCCTCTTTGAACTTGCCCAATGAAGACTGCTCCTGCACCATGGTCTGCTCCTCCCACAAGGGGTCCTGAAACTTTCTGCAGGCAGCTCCCATTTCCTTCTTCAGAGCCTTGTGGAAAATGCTCCTCCGATGTGTCAAGGATGAATTCTGCAGCACATTAGTGAACTGATCAAGTGGGAAGCTCCTTGCTTCAGACAGTTCTGACACCACAAACTACGTACAGGACTTCTTCCTCAGGCTCTCACCAGACTGGAGAAATTCACTTCATTTGCACAGGCAAACACAGCACAATGACATTCTGATGGCTGGGCAGGCTGTCAAGGTTACAGCAAAGCTATACATTGCTGTGTCTCTGAACATCAATGATTTGCTAGAAGTCATTATAAAGAGCATGTACTTATAACAATATTTATCCAAATCCATTTAGACATTTTTCCTAAGAGAAGAAAGGAACATTTTTTGCTAGAAATACATTTGACATTATATTGCTCTTAATAATATTAAAATTTATTTGAAGTCATTAATAAAAGACATATTTACAGCTGAATGAAATTGAAAAAAACAGAACAGGAACATTTACAACCAAGTAACAGATGAAAAACCAGAAGACAAAAAAAAAAAGGAAAAAATTCCAGTTTTGGAAATATTTTTCTGTCTCTTGGAACTCCATAGGTCATCCATAGATGCTGACAATCTAAGAACATCTAAGGCATTGTAATGCTAAGCATGAACATGTTCTAAAAGTAGCATCTGCCTAACTTGCGTCCAAATGAAAATCTATTTTAACACAAGGAAGCTACTCCAATGAAAATAATTTAGGGGGTCAAAATAACTTCTCTAAGATTTCCACCTAGAAATTCTCAAAACTATTTACAGGAGGAAATCACAATTCATCCTATTCACATTTGCTATCCATCAATCCTGCTTGAAATAGGGATGAACTCTGACCTAAATCCTATTTTTTTTCTTGGAAACACGAAGTAAAAGATTTTTTGATGTCCTTGATTTAACATCCAGTGGGACATTTCCTTGAGAAAGGCTTCTAATGAAGTTCCTTGGCATATTCTCTTCTTGCTTCCTGCTCTTCATTTTAACTCCTAGTGAAGAAAGAAATGCTATTAGAAATAGAGAGAAACTCCTTCAATAAATATAAGTAGACTGTAGCTGACATGGACCTCCTTTTCAGAATAGGTCTAAGAATTTTTACACATTTCTTTCCTTTACTGAAAGCTTCATTTTAATATGCAAACATGTAATCACTCTTAGCTCAGTAATGCAGTGCTTTAATTGTCTAGAAAGTCCCATGATTAGACCCTCAACTGACAGGAGATGCTATTAAAAAAGCACAATGGTCTATAAAAAGATGTAGAAATATGAAAAAATGTTATTCATCCTTCATATTAAAAATAGCATTGAAAAAGGAACACTTTGTCATTACAGAAAGTTTTGTCTTTTTAATCTGAAAACAACCTTTTCTCTTAAGTATTTGGTTAAGGTTTATTCTGCTGTTGTAATGCATGCTCTCAAAAATCAAGTCTATTTCATATTCAGTTCAACACTGAATAATCCAAGTTTTCTTCTCATTTCAAAAGGTGCTTCTGCATTACACAGTTCCTTAATTCCAGAGTTAGGACTGAATAGTGGAACCTTCCTAACCTGGTCTGCTGGAGCAGACATTGATACTGATATAACCCTGTACTAAGTCACTTGGTTAGACAGAGCTTAGACTCAGATATTCAGTTTCAGAAAGCTTCTGGTAACACAACCTCAACATTTCCAATGAATACAGACTAAGACCTTTTCCCTCACATTCCCTCTCAGCAATTTTTACTTAAAAACATGTAAGTGCTGTAAAACCAGTGTATTGCCCATAGCACTGGAAAAAGCTACACCATGGAAATGTTTTCTCGCATTGCTTTTCTATTTCATAAGAAAAGCAGACTAAAATATTAAAACTAATACTGGATCTCCTCTAGATAGCCCAAGAAGATTGTTAAGTGTATCTCTGAAGACAGAGAGGAAAAGGAGGCAGAGATGAAGGAAAATTGTACAGATTTAGCATATTAAAATCTGCTTCAGGTGCCAAGCAACTTGATGCCATGCACTAGGAAAGGCAGAGGTTTTTATAGAATTGTGAAGACATTTGTGAATATTGGCTGAAAAAAATATTCTAACTGATTTTATCACAGAAAAGATTTATGCACCTCAGAGAGAAGCCATAAAATTGACCAAACTTTCACACAATAGAACTTGCTAATATTATTATCAGCAGTATGTTAAAAGCAAAATAATTTTGCCTCTGTTACTGTTTTTGCCCAAAATAGCTCCAAATTTTAAGATCAATAAATCTCTGAAAATACATTTTATCTGTTAAAACAAATAAGTTTGGTGTTGTAAAATAAAGCAAAGAATTAAAAACTGGTATGGAAATTATTAGAGAGTTTTATTTCTTGATAAGCCACACTTGGGCAAAGACATAATTAGTAATAAAAATTTCTCAACAAGTTAATAAACTATTCTGGATGGAAGACCTTGACTCTTGGGAAAAAGGGTTTCCCAACAACCTTGTAATAATATTGAATTGAATTCTGAATAGTTACTATCTGTATAACTGACATTCTGACCCTTTGTTTAAAAAAAAAGGATATACTATTCAAACCAATGGCTTAGTACACTGTTATAGCAACACGTGCTATCAAAGTGACAAAATGAACTGAGAGGCAATGTTAATTTTGCACTTGTACAAAATTAATTAACTTGTGCAATCACTGTTACCAAGGTGATGCCTGTCCCAGAAACCGACACCTTGTGCAGGCTGCCCTAGAGCAGAGGCTGGGCAGAGCTAAAGAATCAAGCAGGGATTGATTCAAAGCATCTCCTCCATGGATCCACCTTGGGCAGCACCAGAGCCCAGCCAGGCCTGCACCCAAGATGAACCAAAATGGCCCCAAAATGCCCCAGCGCTCCCGGGCTCTCTCCCTTGGATCAGTTCTGCTCCATTTGCATCTTGCAGTTCATTGTCCCATTCCAGCTTTAGCCCCTGCAGTCCCACCCTGCTTGTTTTTCTCTCTCCAGCCCACGGGGTTTGTGCTCTTGGGCTGAGATTGGGATCATTTGTCCTTGGTGCCCAGCTGGAGCAGGAATTGTTTTGTCTCCCTGCTCTGTGCACAGAGCTCACCATCCCCTTGATATGAAGCTCAGACCCACCCACTAAAGCAGCACAGCATGGGAACATAGAAAAGCCAAACCTGAGGCCAAAGGCAGAGGCAGGCAAGGCAGTGTCCCCCAGGGCAGCCCTGACACTCACCAGCCCCCTGGGGCACTCTCAGGGCTGCAGGGCTCAGCAGCACGTCCTGCCGGGAGCGCTTGGCAGCGCCTGGCGTCTGCAGGCTGCCCAGCACCGTGTTGGAGGTGGAGCTGCAAAAGAGCCACAAAGAGTTTGCCTTCAGTACAGTCACTGCTCACAGGGCCTCTGGCCTTGCAATGTAGAAATACTTTAATAACATCCAGTGTTCATAGAATTGTAACAGAACGCAAGGAATAAACTAATTTATTATGTATATCTATGGATACTTTCCCCTTTCTCCTTTTAAAAAAATTACAAGAATGCTTCAGCTGTGAAAATAAGAACTAATGTTGGCACTTGTATTCAAAGGCAGGACAATATGTCACACTTTTGTTTGAAACCATAGAAGCCAGTTTGATGGCCATCACATACAAATTATACTAAGAAATAATCTTAAGGCATGTTACAAAATCCTTGAAATGACCAAGCTGTGTTTATTGAACAAATCACATTTTTTTATTGCTACAATAACTTTTCAACAGCCTCCAACACAGTTGGAGGGGGTGGCTTCATAGCAGACAATACTTTTTAACTAAGCTGCAAGAAAACTGTTACAGCTTCAAATTCATTAAAACAAACCTCGATATTTTATCCACAGCACTTTATGTGATGGACTTAAGGTCTACAGTGAAAATTATGAACCTATCTGATCTCACCCTTCTGCAATTGCCTCACAAACTTCCTCGGTTCCACTCTGCCAGACAGACTCGTAAACAAGCTAATGGTATTTATGTCCCAAGTTCTAGGCTTTTCCTATTACTGTAATAAATATTGTATTATTCCCACTTTAGAGTCCCCTAACTCACACTTTCTTAATAATAATTTTCTGCCTAAATGAAAATATATAGCAAGCAGCAAAGACTAAGACTTTGCTTGTGCTAGTCCTAAAAATCTACTCATGCATGCCTCTTGCAAGAGAACTTATGCCAATAAGAATATACCATTATTTGGTAAAATAGTCTCTTATGACTGACTTGCCTCTAATCCCTTGTCCTGAAAATACAACTGTTTCAAATTATACTTCTAATGTGGACCATATGACTGAAATTTATATTTTTAATCTAGCATTAGTAGGAGATGAATGACTGGAGTGAGCCACTTCAATCGGGGAAAGCATGGGGAAAAAAAAGGGGGAAAAAGTAAAGAAGAGAATGGAATGAAGGCACTCTGAAAAGTAAGAGCATACTCCTTTTCTCCTTCAGAAATGTGTTTTCATTCCTTCTCTTCATCACCAACTGCTAGACAAAACCATAAAGAATTTTAGTCTACAGGCAAGTTACTCCAACAGAAGTTGTGGGATTTTTCTGTAGTGTACTGGGAAATACATTTGAGACACAAAAGAAACAAGGTGAACAGAAACAGCTACTCTTTTGGGAAGAAATAAGCATATATATATATATATATGTTTTAAAATTATTGCACAGTTATTACAAAAAAAAAAAAAAGTACTTCAAAAGCTTGTCTGAGAACTTTTACTTTAAGACTAGATAAATCAGGCTTCAAAAGTTCCCTCACCTTCCCTTAGAGAGAAAGTAGAAAAAACTAGCTTGGTTTCAGAGAACAGCTGATTTATTTCGCTAAATTCATAATCAGCTATTTGAAAAAGTGAGCAGTGCCTCTTTTCTCATCCTAGAGCAGAAGAGTTTATTCCTCCTCCTAGCAAGACAGTTTAGAGTGTAATTGATAACAATCAGAACAGTTACATGAAACCAGACCAGATGACTCTGAGCTTGGAGGATAATTCTCTGTTTTAAAGGTGCTAATAAACAACAAGGCACTAAAGTTTCTTCCATGTCCTGTGACCTGTCTATAGCCTTGTCCCAACAGTCCTGAGATATTCTTTATAAGACCTGTGCAGTGGTAGCTCCACTCATGTCTAGCAGTAAGTAATTTGTAACATGATTTTAAAAATGGTTGTATCAATTTCTGCTTTTGGAAATAGGAAAAAAATAGATAGACCAGCTGTTTCATAGCTGATCAGGTTTAAATACAGTGAAAAAAAACCCAAAACCAAAGAAGTACATACAACAAAAATTACAATTCAACTTAATGTCTATTTAGTTTCAGCTTTTCTGGTGCTCCTGCTAATAAACCTCTTTTAGGGTCATAAACCAGAAGTGATGATACAAAAGTTCTTCCTAGAGCAGATGGCAAAAATTAAGTAGCAATATATGAGACTGAAAATGAATTATCAGAAAATCAAAGTTGATCACTTCAGTATTGTCATGTATAGTTTTTTCCCTGCTTTCCATTTTGGTAGTTTCTAATGTGCTCCAGCAAAGGTAGAACATTCTCAAAAAACTTAGATTTTTAATTGATGACAAAATTTCTCTTTTCAGAATTATGTGCCATCTTTCTATTTTGAGCAGACAGCAGCTACTGTCTGCTCAAACATGATATTAGTTTGTAATTATTAAAACAGAAATTCTTAAACCAAGGCTAAAGAAAAAAAAATCTACTGAAGTTACCCAGAAAAACAACAAAAATATTCAATTGAATTCAAGCATATTTGAATCAGAACATGTCATATGCAGGTCCAAATGGCTTCTATAAGAGGTTTTCAGATTTGAAATATTAGAATGAAACTGAAGTAAGAACATAAGAAATGAAAATTCATTTTGTATAGGATTTTTTTAAGGATTAGTTTAATCTTACCTTAGTATCTTTCTTTTTCTCTGAGCAGCTGAAGTCATTGCCATATATGAGGGCTTCTCAAATACCGGAGCAGAATTTTTGCTTCTTAAGGAAGAAAGATCAAGTCTGAAATAAAAGAATTATATTCCTGTAAAACATATTCTTGGCAAAAGTCAAGTAAATTTACAGTTTCTTAACTGTAAACAAATATAAAGTTCGGTAAGTTGAAAACCGAAACTGGAAATTAATTTAATTAATGTTATTTGAGGAAGCTTTGAAGACTTCTGACATGCACAGCTGCTTCAAGCATGGCATTTCACAATGTGGAGAGGTTAAGTATCCATTTTACAAACAGAAAACATAAGGCTTAGAGAAAGTAACTTGCCTGAGGCATCACAATCAATTTAGAAAGTGCTGTATTTTCTTTTTGGTACATATCTTCTAAAACAGGATAAGCTTTCAACTTCATTTGTTGTCACTAACTTTTCAAATACTACTCTTTCCAAATAATGGCAGAATTGAATTTGATGTTGATCAAAATTGAGGGTTTGATTTTAAAATGCTGGGTTTATTTATAAAGTGGATAGAAATGGAAAAACCCAACTGTAAAGACAGGCAGGATGAAATGACTTGGTAATGTTTCTCACCCATAAAAAAGGCAAATACCTTTGCACAATGCTATTGCTGCATGGCTGTGACTCCTTCACAGATGAGTAAGCAGGCATTTCAGCTGTTTCATCTGTACCTTCATAGAGAATGATCGTGGAGTTCATGAGAGCCTGGTGGCTCTCTGGGATCACGTCACACGTGGTGTCCATGATGCTGCCCTTCCTGGCTGCCACATCTGCACTGCAGGCACTGACTGTCCCCAGGCCTGCCAGGTGCAAAGCCTCCTTCAGCACAGCCTGAGCACAGAAGCTGTGCCCTGGCTTCCTGCAGGAGTCTGGAGTATCCCCCAGAGGGTACACCTCCTTGGCCAGAGAATCCTCCAGGTGCTGCAAGCTGCAGTGGCTGGAGGCAGGAGGGCTCGGAGCTACCACTGGAGAGTCCATCAGCTTCCTCCTCGTTCTCTTCTGTGGTGGTTCTGTGTTTCCTAACACCTGTTGGGTATTGTTACTCATTCCTTGTGATGGTGTACCTAAAGAGGTGCCTGTAAAACATGAGTAATCATGGTTAGCACATCTAACTGCACATACTACTCACAGCTGGCTTTTCCCCTCCTCTTCCCTAGTGAGACATGAGCAGAAATTATTACAAATACTGTTTATTTCATATACATACCAACTTGATCATGCAAGTGAAATTATTTGTATTGCAGCATTGTCTAAGATGGCATTTGCTGTGACACTCTGTTGCCATGTTTCTCTTCACAGAGAAAAGCAAGGCACAATTCTTCCCAAAGATTTCTGAGATTCACATTGTCTGAACCTCAGAGAAAGGGAAAACACAATTCTTTATCACTTCCTGTGCCTGTGTTGTGCCAAAGCAGAATGCAACATGGAGACTGTATAGCCAAAGTGAGGATGTTTTGTTTCCTTGGCCTGTCAGGGCCAGCTGTGTGTGTCTATGTGTGGGGACTGTCAGCTCACAGTCACGAGATTCTGGGCACTGTGAGCAGGTGTGAGTGCTTGGCAGACTCAGTTGAGATGAAATGTATATAGTATAGTATAATAAAGTAATTAATTAGCCTTCTGATGTCCACAGAGTCCTCCTCATCATTCTCTCCCCTTCATTGGAGTTGCCTTTGATTTATAATAACACTCAAAATATTATAAATGTGCATAGGTTGGCATAGTTAACCCCAGAGGCTACAGAAATAATCACAACTAAGATCTGACACATGACAAGAGGGAATGCAAGAGTAAGAGTATTGAAAAATTATTGTACCACCATGACAAAACTCATACTTTAAGGTGCTACAATCACAGTAACCCAGAGCTGACTCCTGACCACAGCAGTTTTTTCCCCAGCAAGTACCATGCAGAATAATGAGAAACTGTTGAAAAAGGAATGACACAGAGCCATCTAGAAGGACAAAATCTTCTGACACTGCAAATGAGAAAGCAGTCTTTTGCAAAGGGGCAAACAAAGAAGTTGAAGTGAGTAGGATTCTGTCACCTTATTTTATCAACTGTGGGGAGCAAAGCTCTTGACTAACAACTTCCCCCACCCTCAAAAATAAAGCAAGCAATACAGTGCAATTGGCCATTCTCATTCATTCTGATTTCAACTACTTTTCTTCAAGTGTCATAATGGTTTTATTTTCAAGCAAGTGGTAATAAAAGCAATGTCCAAAGCAAGACAGAAAAGGCCTTTATCTTCCTCAAGCTTTCAGTGAAGGAGGATCATTTTAAGACACAGCCCACTGTTCAAATGGTGACTTACACAGTTATAATACCAAAAAGCTACAGAATTTTTTTAAACAAATCAAGAGCAGGAGAGGGCTGTCAAAACCCCAAGTGCTTCTATATTTAACTTCCAGTGCAAATTTAAGAAGTGAAGCCTAGTATCCTTAAAATGCCTATGGATTGGATCCCCTTCAGCTGGCAGCCAGACTCATACTCCTCTTTTCTGCATTGCCTACTTCATGCCTATGAGCAACTCAACTGCAAAAAGAACTCCTGCTTTTTAAATTGATGCAAGTTACCCAGGAATTAGCTATGGTATTCCTAGAACAGTGTTGATAAATATTTATTTCTTCTAAATTTGGTTCTATTTTTGCCTCAGACTAAGAAAGCTAGTTTGAACTCCTCAGTCTGAATGCTTCTACAGTTCTCTCTCATGTGTTAACACTTAGGGCATTTTAACTGTTCCAAAAACATTCTTTGAACACGACAAAGATTGATGAAGAACATGTATGTATCGTATTATTTCACCTCCACAAGCTTGATTTGTTACAGAAAGCAAGGCTTAAACAATTGTAGCTTTTTCTCAGGCGCCATTTAATGTTGACCTCATTATTGCCCAGTTGCATCCAAACTTGCCAAGAGGCTTTAAAAAAAGCTGATTCCCCAAGCCCAGAAATCAGCTATCTCGGGAAAAGGCCCCAGCAAGGTCCCCACGAAGAGAAGCCAAGGAGGGTTGATCCCAGCACTGTTTTTGGTACACACCTTAGAACTAGGCATGCCATGTGATGGGATACTCAGCTAGGTGAGATGATGCCCAGTTAGGAGATAGAAAACAGAGCTGTAAGGGACAGCCAAGGATTTCACAACCACACTGAGACCTAGACCTGTGCCAGGAGGATACAACAGGTAGTATCAAAGTATGTACAAGTACCAGGGAAATTAGATACAGGCCACAAGCCTATGCTATGTTGCCACAACTTAATTCAATAATGAAACCATTGAAAAAACAAAGCAAACATTAATTCCTCACTCAGGGGCTCAGTGTCAGAATGAACAATGTTTAAACTGCTCATGGGAAAAGCAGTGTGGACAATGACATGAACAATTCCAATTCCATGACATTGCTTGGAGCTTTGAAGAAAAACATACATGGAAAACTTGGGCCTGATTGGACTACCTGGCATGAAATGACTGAATTGTGAATTTGTCAATGTGTGCACTTATGAGCACCTCACTTAAAGTATGCAAAGGACCTTTTCTTTGTTCAAATGCAAAATACATTGTTCTCTTATACCACAGCCAGCTTTCACCAGGTTGCTGAGATGCAGACTGTAATCTAAACATTTAGCTAATTCAGGGCCTGAGTGTTCCCCAAATAATCTTTACCTCCACCCAAAATAAAGAAGGCCCACCGTGATAAAGACATCTTTCTCCAAGACTTGGTTGGATTTAGTAACAAACAAGAAACTTACTTATGAACAATTTAAAACATCTACTCTCTGTCACTATCAACAATGCTATGCTCCATTATGTACTTGCTTTTTAATTTTATTTTAATAAGTACAATATATACCTCAGTGTAATAGACTAAAAAACCTTAAAAAAGTTCTAGTCATCACAACCAAAAATTGAATCTAATTCTTTTTAAAAAGACTTTTAACATCTTATATTCTTAAATACAAGAATAAGGTTTATATAATCTGGTGTTTGAAATAACTATCCATTAAATGACTCAGGACACATTCACAATATTCATTTATTAGTTTTCACTCCTATTTATATGCATCTGAATGTCTGTTTCAGGAAAAATAATGGTTAGAATTCTATTAGTCCATTGCTAAATTAGGACAGGGCGGTTTCAGTTTCACAAAGTTTGCTTACTGTAAGACACTGAGGTTTTGCTAATGTCCTAAAGTTACTAGAAGGAAGTCTGATGGAGAAACATTTTGGTGGGAGTGCCAAGGTTTAGAAGCTTCTACAGGCCTAAATATTGGAAGCATTTTCAAATTAACTGTAAATACCAGCATTTAAATCATTAACTAAATACATAAAGAACACAAAAGTACTGCCAACATAAATAATTTGATGAATTCCATCATACTGGAGAGCATTTTTACGGTCATACAAGTAAACTAATAATGATAGTTGCAGGAATTCTATAAAAGGCAAATATAAGCTGTTAGCAAAAACAAAGACCTATTTTTAAAATCTATTTATTTCTGGAATAAAACTCACTGTAAAACGAAGTTAAAACACAACAAGCTTTTCTTGTCATTAAAGTGTTGGAAATAATACAAGGTACTTAAGAAGTGTTCCTTCCCACAGCTTTTTGTGAGGATATTAGAGTGCTCCTAACACCCTCAACAGGTAAACAAACGAGCAATATTGTACTTAACTTGGCTTCACTAAACATAAACCAAATATGACGTGACAAAAACAACTCCAAAATCCTAATTCCACTTTAGCTTCTTGTCTGTATATAGCTCCAATCAGTTATGACCTCAGGTAAATAAACATACAGCAAGAAAAACACTGGGAGCCACAAAATAAAGAACTGCCAGTGTTGCTATTTCCACCTAACTCAGGATGCAAGATACTGAAGCTAATTGCTAACTTTTTGGCAAGTGCTTTTCATAGCTGCTATGGAGAAGTTTATGTAAAAGGGACTTGGACAACACAAGTGGCTACAGAAACTCTACTACTTCCACACATTCTTAAATACCTGCTACTGAGGATGATACAGTGGAGAACCAAGTAGGGCTATTTATATTTCCTTCAAGCACAAATCCAACTAGTTCCTGAACGGATGGCTAATGGTAATCATTAAATATTGTCATTATTTTCCTACTATAAGATAAACAACATGCTCCAACTATAAAAAAATAATTTCAAACAGGTTCCATAATAAGGCAGGGATATTATGTTTATGGACTATATTTGCTTCATGTTTTACAGCTACTTCAATCTTTTGCATCAATAACATCATCATAATTCAGTAACATTTTTTATTTCACGTACCAAAATGAATCACTTATATGCTTTACAGAACAGCCACAGTTAACTTGATGAAGTAGCTTAAAAGAAAAATTTGGAAGTCTTATTTTCTTAACTAGTACTTTCACAGCTACAATGCATCTCTTTAAAAACAAACATTATTTCAAATATCTATTAGAGAAGAGATCACATATTTGCTGATCCTTAACTTCAGGCTGATGTTTATAAAAGATAATTGTCAAAATTCTTGAAGATACTATTTAAGAGATTCACTCAGATATTAAACATAAAAGCCATCACCCACTGATCAACTGCCTCCATCCAGTGACATGAGGTGGTTTTGGTCCTAAGTCTGCAGTATCATTTGTCCCAGGAAGACTACTCAGAAGTACTGATTTATCTGACAACAAACAGCAATAGCAGATATTTACAGGCCTGGGCACTAATACCAGAAGCAGAGTGCACTATGTGTGAAACATGAGTCACAGGAAAAGTGAGCAGAGCTCATGGCAAAACAGCTCTGATGAATTGAGTTAGTTCTAATTGACATTAGGGACAAAATAATGGCCAAGACTTGTCTTCTTCTGGAACTCATGCTAATACATGCAGAAGGGGATTATTTCTGGAAACTGTGCTAAATTAAGTCTAGCAGGTTGTTCTGCTAAAGTGAAATTAAATATTAATGTATTCATTTCAATAAACATTTCTGGGCTACCACTGATTGATCAAATTACAATTCTAATCATGCGTTTTCATTCCTTGAACAACTGACTCATGGAATTCCAAACTGCAAATGAGGTCTAGTCAATGCATTTCAATTATTTCATATTCCTGTGACCCAAAGGCATCATCACTGTGATGGCAAGTTTCACAACAGGTTCACAAACAACAGCTGTGAACTGAAAAAGGCTCAAATCCAAGCTGCATTCTTGCAAGTCCCAGTGATCAGGTGTACTGCTTTACACAGCATGAGGAAAAACACTCAGAAGTCACCTAAGACAGTATGGAAGAGCTGCTTAGAGAAATCTTTCTTATTCAAGGCAAAGCTTTCTTATGCATTCTTATTTTATGCTTTTCCTACTTTTAATAAAGCCTTTTACTATGCGCAATTATACCTCAATTTTTCCTGCCATGTAAAATAAAAAATTGACTTTTCAGATCAGAAGGTTTGTGACAAGGGGAGGCAATGGATTCCTTTTTTTTTTCCTATAAATCAATTCCATCCTCTCAGTGGTAATGTACAGTAAGGCTTCTGGAAATGGGATGCTTGAAACAATGCCAAGAACTTCCCCATTCAAAGAAATACTTGCAAATACCAGTCAGAGCTCTCCACCCATCAGGCTGAACTCTGAATACTCTATGGCTCCCCATTAATGAACACTTAAGAATGGGTGCCCAAATACATTCTTAAATGAACTTGTTTCCACAGCCTGTGCTTTCTTTGAGACAAACAGTTAAATTGTTCATGACATTGCATGCTTATAGTTACATTAAGCATACAAAAGCTTAATCTAAATTATTAATTTATGTCAAAAAAAAAAGGGTATTGGAAAGCCAGCATTTTCTGTAAAAAGCAACAAATCTAACTTCTAATTAAGGTCAGAATTTTACAAAAGGTATTTAAAGACTTCAAAGGCTAAAGGAAAAAGAAGATAGAAAGAGGTCAACTCCTGTAGCGAAGCCCTCTATGTGCTTTGGCAAAGCACATGAACTTCAATTAGCTTTCACTAGAAATCAAGAGCTGATTCACAAGAATTGACCACCTTGATAATTTGACCATAGAAACAGACATTGAATGAATGGCCAGAAAACCTCTTTATCTTTTCCTCCCATACTATGACTTTAATACTATTTAATATATGAGACCCTTTCCAAGGAAGTCATCTTCATTACAAGCAAAGACTTGGGCATTACTGCAAATCAGCTGAAATTCTTTGCTATTTTCAAACTCTGACTGGAAGAAGGACCTTACAACAAGATAATATAAAAATCAATTAATATAATAAAGTAAAAATATTTAGAATTATATTCCAAGAACTTATTTCTGTAGAAGACTTTTAACAAAACTAGAATAAATCCCCCCACCCTTTCACCCTTGCCATCCTCCTCTTTGCAATTTTCAGATTCTTTTCCCACGTCAATTACTAGTTTGACTTTGTTCTTCAGGCCCAGTTAAACAAATGCAGACAATTCCAAAGAAACACACAAGACCTTAAGGTCCTGCTTTCATAATTTTACCTATTCTGCAGAAATTATGTAGCTGCTTTGACCTTTTGGAGAGTCAAAGTTCTTGTAATCAGAAAAGTTACTTGACTTAGAAGACCATAATTTTTATGTAAACATAAAATTTTAATGAACATATAATTTTTATTAAAACATCCAATAACAATTAGTTTGCATTTGAACATTGTCATGGTTCTCTCAAAGAACCTCAGGCAAAAGTTTCTGTCATTAGAAAAGTTTCTGCAATGATTACTGCCTCATGTTCTGCAGCACTCAGAATTCAGCAGTGTCTCAATACTGATGGTTTCCTGCATCCCTCCCAATTTCAACACACAGTAACTCAAGAGGGACCTGTAGCTGGTTCATGATGGAAATTTCCAAATTGGATAAGGGATGGATACTGCACACATCCCTAGATACTTCTGAGTACCACAAGAGATACAATTATTTATTTTGTAAGCCTACACTGAAGAGAAATTACCATTTTTCTCATAATGCTTTTTGTTTTATACATTAGTGCTATCTCATCTTTGCAGAGGGATTTTTTTCACAAAAATTCTCTTTCAAATGTGTTAACATAGGTTCAAAGCAACGCCTGAGATTTGTTACTAGCAGACCTAGTAAACTCTCTTCCTCAATCTAAATGCTCCAGACTTACATTTCATAGCAAGGAATCATTGCATTGCCATCAAACAAACAAACAACTGAAGAGGAGAAATTTGGTTGTGTTTGTGCTGAGCAGAAAAAAAACCCTCAAGCATTAGGAAGGGGATTACTTTTTCCCCCCCCACTTGTATTGAAGTGATTGTATCAACACCATTAGTATTTTAGGTAATCTTTCCCTCAAGGCTGCAAAATCTGGAGAACAGTTGTTTCTACCATGTTGTATCCTGCAGCTATTGAGAGGGGGAAAGGAGTAACAGCAAAGCCTCCTATTTCCTCTTCCAAAGACCACAAAGCAAATAAAAATCATAAAAATACCACAAAATATTTTTGTGATAATCTTCAGGCAAAGACACCATTTACAACTGAAAAAAGTCTGTCTTAGCTGGAAACTGAAAATCATTTACCTACTTGAACATAAAGTACAAAAACTTGAGGATAATAGAAGAATTGGAAAACCTACACATAAGGTTTTGAAAATTCCCTTAAATAATGTCTAATGACTTTAATAAAATGGAATGTTCATGTTTTAATAGCTCACGTGGCATTTAAATAAGAGTAATTTCAGTATTGATTTCACTAAGAGCTGATGAGGCCTCTTCCATCACAAAACTTCAAGAAAGGTAGAAAAGAAGTAGATTAGCACAGCTTACTAGCATCAGAAACTGAAATTCACAAGAATGATAACCTACATATGACAAGACAGAATCATTACAATCACTATTTCCTTACAAAGGATATTAGAGGGCTTCTGGATTAGTGTCCCTATTTATTCTGTCAGAAAAAAGAGTACCTCTACCCAAAAACCCCAGTACCTAAAACCATAAGCCAATGATGTAAAATAAATACCAGCTTTCACCCTTGCTGAATGAATCCCTGACTGACATAGGCAGAACAAGAAGTGTAAGCATGCAAATCTGCTAACTTGCTTTTCCTCCTCTCTGTAGAAACAAAAGCAAACACACATTAACAAGAAAAACCAACCCAAACTAAAATCAAACCAATGCCACTCAGGAGTAGAACCACTAAACCAACCAAAACACAAACAAAGCACAGCAAACCACTCCAGCCCACTGCCAAGGCAGTCTGAACTTCACAGTGCAGCCAGTGAAACACTGTGTATCAACTATGGGGTACCATCAACAGCAACACAAACACGTGCCAAAAATCACAGACACTCCTTATGAGCAGAGGGGCAACACGTGGTTTTGATAAAATAATTCTCCAGCTGTAGAGAAGAATGAAGCTCTCAAAAGGAGGGAACTCATTTCACTCTTCACCAGGAGTCAAAGCTCTTTTTGGGACTACCAGCTTTTGAGAAGCTGAAGTATTTTTGAAGCAGTATTTATGTCTTTTTCCCTAGTTACCTAGGGATGTCTGTCAGTTATGGATTACTGGCAGTAATGAGAAAGCCTCAGGGTGTTGAGTGCTCCCTGTCCACAGCACAAAACACAGGCATGGGCCCCACAGCAGTTGCACTATCAGGATGAAATTTGGCGTGTAATCCATCAGAACAGCACTGTCTATAAGGATTCTTCATCCCTTTTTACCCAGACTGTGCTCCAGGGCAACTCCCTTCACAGCTAAAGAAGAAAAGCCAGCTCTATAGAATTATGGGGAAAAATTGGGGCCATCAGGATATAGCAAAAGTCAGTTCCATGGTGGATACGGTGAATCCTTTGATTCTTGGAAACAGAAACCTCCTAAAATATTGTACTACATTGCTTCCAAGTGAACCTGTAATTAATAGTAAATCTCATCTCCCCCAAGGCTATTAGAAACTACAGAAAACTATGTCTGCCTAATGTTTCAAGTCACTTTAACAGAATTATAACCAACTAACACTGATTCCTTTCCCATCAATGTCACATGAAAGATTGAAATGCAATTTTTAATAGCACTCACAGGATCTATGAACACTGATACATGGGGTACATTATAAGATGAAGAGGATGAATTAATCTGTTGCAGTGTGTGTCTAGCCATTGAAAAAGTAAATTACTTTCTCATATCCAATTAAGAATGGTGCAAAATTTATAGAAAGTGGGTCTGAGAATCAATTTTACATTTGGCTTCAGTGTCTGCAGAAGTGCAATCTGTGTTTATGGATGATATCTGACTGTTGCAGGAGATATTTAAAAGTACTTCCAACAGAGAAAAAATTAATTATATACTTACTGCATGGGGTGTTTGGTCTGCTCACAAGCTGTGGGAATGAAAAGATAGCTGACATTTCTACTTCATGGTTTTGATTTTGATCCTTTTCTTCAGTCTGGTCAGCCCAAGCTACTGATTTTTGTCTTTGAATCAGCTGCTCAACCTCTGCATATTCAGTCTCACTTAGGTCATTTGTCAACCCAGCTTCTTTCAACATCAAGTGTTGCTTGCGAAGCACTGGAAGTGCAGTATTTAGTACTCTGTAAAACAGCAAGAGGCAAGACAAGTTCCCTTAAGAAAACACAATTTTAATCCAGAAAACAACAAGTTTGAGAAGAACCTAGCTTCTGTTTCAATTAAACTAAATTCTCTAAATAGGTATTTTCCAGTTACAAGTCAGAATGTCTTATCCCACCTGCCATGAAACCATACTTACTTTTCTGTTTGCTTGTTATACTGATCTTGAAGGGACACCAGAGCCAACATGTGTTCAATCTGGGCTTTAAGGGCCTGAACTTCTAGGTTTAAATGGCAATACTGCAGATCTTGACAAAGTTCCTTTAGGAAATTAGGAATAAAAATGAAAATCAAACAGCTGTACGTCAAACTGGTAGAAAGAAACTAAAACTTCAACTAAAAATAATATTAGATCAGTAAAGATGGAGTGGAGCTAGATTATTATAATAATGCTTAGAAGAGTAGAAAATAATTAATTATTTGTTTTTTATTTACATGCATAAATATAAACTTGTCGATTCCTTTGACCAATAGTGTGTGTGTGTTTGCTGCAATCAGCATTAAAAGTCCAACAGGCCCACATGGATGCTTATCCATGCATGCTCAAACACATCTGCCTCTTTCTGCATCCTCTTTCCATACACTTAATTTCAATTATTAAGCTGTTCCTAACTCGGAGGTTTTACCCTCGTTCCAACTCTCCCCCATGCCCAACCATGACAAAGTGAAAGGTGTTTTACTTTTGGGAGGCACCCATCTTGACCCAGGAGGCGCATTTCATTTTCCACACGGTGCAGCCACTTGGTGTTCTCCTCAAAGAGATGGCTCTGCTCTTCCTTCTTCTTCTGCATGCGTACATAGTGGCTGTTCAGTGCTGAAAGCCTTAGATCCCGCTTGCAAGTGGCCTGAAAAACAAAAATCCCACCCCCCAAATCATCAGCATTTAAGGTGGAAACTTGCAAATTAAGTTCACCAAGGTTTTTTTTATATATAAAGATTTTTTTTCCTTACTTTTATATAACATAACCAAATAGTTCCTAATAAGTCGAGTATGTCCTACAAAAAGCCCGCTAAAGGATAAAGCATTGAGTAAAAAGGAAAATCCTCTACCTCCAAATGTCAAACTCTTCTGATGTTTGCACTGCTTCTGAAATATGACAACTAGAAGGCACAAACCCAGCAAGAGCAAGTTGGATAGAAGCAAGGTAGTGTCCTAACAAGGCAGAGGGTGCCCTTTTCTATTTAGAAGACAACCATACTCTGCCCTTGACCTCAAAAATTAGATCACTACATCAACAGTCACAGAGGAGTGACAATCTGTGTGTCCCATTTGAATGAAATATTCATGCATTAATTCATTATACAATTACTTAAGAAAAATTAACACAATTATACCAAAATGAAGAGATGATACCCTGCACTACATTACAGAAAACTCACCTTTTCTACTCTTTCTTCAGAGCATATCAGTTGAATTTGTTCATGACATTGATTCTGGTAATATTTCTTTAGTGTATTTTCTTTCAGTTTCTTCTCCACCCTGAGGTACTCTTTTCTGATTTCCTCACGATTCGTAAAAACATTTTTAAGTATTTCTTTGTACCTAAACCCAAAGGATAATAATCAATTATTTACTGAAGACTTTTTAGGACCATCTCTTTGGAAGGGGAATTTTTTAAATCCAGATTAATAAAATAAATATAAAGAAATGAAAAGGAAATGAGTAAAGCCTAATACAGATAGGCACTAAATAAAATGTCAGTACATCAGTAAGAATTTCATGTATTTGAACTGAAAATGGGATGGGAAATTTTGAAGGAGTCACTGAAAATAAATCCTGTTATAATTATGAAGACAACACTGGGATTTAAAAGGCTCATGTGAAGGAGTTTCAGATGCCTTTCTCTAACTCCAGAAGATACTAAGCACCTATGTTCTCTACTTCTTACATCTATTTATTAAACAGGTCAGACTACTGTTGCCATAGACACAAGGTGCTCAAAACCCTGCAAGCTATCCTCAAAGAAAAGGAGAACCACAAAGGTCTTGGGATGCTCACTTTCCCTGAAGGAGCTGTACAATCTCCATCACTCATGGAGGACAAAAATCAGAACATTCACCATGTTTTAACACATGCTAGGCTAATGGGGGGAAAACCAAACTGTGGTAGATGGTACTTGAGGAGTTATTGAGTAACCACTTCTCTGGGTAGCCCTAGTCTGCAACACAAGTCAGAGTAACAAGAACCAGTCCTGGAAGCACTGCCATACTGCCATGTAACTGCCACTGGTGGCACCTCTTCACTTCACTCCTGAACACTGAAAATGTACAGTAGAGAATGGCCAAAAAGATACTGTACATCTCAATAATAACCAACCACATATACAAAGTATTTCATTACATCCTATGTTGTTACAACTTTACACAAAAATGAAAAGCTTAACATGCAAGTGTTCTAAAGACATGCAACATTTGAGGTTATAGTTTTTAGTATTAAAAAAGCCTCATAAAATTAAAAACTGTAAAAATGCTAAAAAAACCCATGTTCAACTCCAGAACAAGCTCAAGAGACATTCTTGTCATGTAAGTGACTTCTTGCCAGTGTTTCAGAAGTAGCAATTCTATTTCACAGTCTAAAGTTTGAATAACAAAGTCTTTTGTTCTATTCTGAGTGTTTTATCACTCGCCTTTTAAAAAGAAACAGAATTAAGAAAATAATTCTTCTCCACAGATTTAGCAATACAAGAGCTTTTCACTAAGTGTCTAGAGGATGCTATCATATCTAGGTAAAAAAAGTGTACTAAAACACTCACAGAATTTATAAGAGCTATTTCTTTAAGGAACAATAACAGGTGAATGGTTGGAGTCTATGATCTTTGAGGTCTTTTCTAACCTAAAAGATTCTATAATAATGAAACAGCCAGCTGCAGAGTATCAGAGCTCCTACCCTACACTGTTTCTATCTATACAGCTATACTCCTGATTGCACTGCCTTGAGAACTTTTGTCCTCCACAGAAACATGCTTCCTGCCAGCTGCTTGGGAAACACAGCAATAAGGAATCAAAGTGAATGCTCCCAGTTTCCATCACAGTAAAAATCTGGGCATAATTCAGGTGAGGGTGGAGATTCTGCTTCTTTGTACCCTCCTTATGAGGAGCCCCTGCTGGAAAACCAACCTTTTGTGTACTTATATTCACCAGTGTTCCAAATACAGCATCAAGTACAGGAGCCTTTGTGGATTCAGCCTTTCAATTAGCACATTTCTGTTCTTATGGAGCTACCTTTACCCTCTGGTCTGCACTGTAGAAATTACACAGTTACCCTGTAGGCACACTGAGGCTATGAACCCCCCTACACTACCTGCTGTCCAAGAGCTCAAGGACCTGCTGGTTGTAGCTCTGGAGCCAGTGCCCACTGTCTACCCTAAGAGGCTCAAGACTTGAAGGGTTGGCACACAACCCATCTCCAAGTTTTAGCAGAAGGATGAATGACTTTTAGGTTTGAAGAAGCAAGTGATGCTTCTTCAGTGATGCAAAAACCATGGGTGGTTGGACCTAAACACAAGATCATGGACAAGGCTCTCTTCCCTGTCCCAACTAAAAGGGAGAAGACAGCACAATATCTTCAAAACCTGTAAATGAATGGGAGAAATCAATTCCTTACCCACACCACAACAGTATGGTGAACCTAGCAGGATACTCATGAGAAGGAAGAAATGAGACATGCACATCATTTCTGACATCCAGAGGGACTGGGACAGGTTTACATGTGGCCCTTTGGATTTGCCATAACAAACATTCTCTGACCAGCAAACCTTGGCATAGAATACATCCAGCCTTTTGAAAAGATATTTTAGAGACCTTGCCCTTGGCTGACTCTTCCCACACACAAAGAATGAAATAAAGGGCAAATCACAGGAAATTAAATCAATCTTAAAGACATACAGTGCAAAAATATGCAGGAAAACTGTCAGAACTATCAACATGACTTAGAAGCCCACACTTCTTTTGAAAATTTAATTTAAATAACCTGAATGAAAGGGTTTATTGAAATGTCTGCAATGCCACTAAAATAAAATGCAGTTAGAGAATATGTTGCTTTGAATGGTTTCTTACTATACCTCAGAAAGTTTTCCAGGTTAAAAACCAGCACATTCAAAGGGCCAAATAAAAAAAAAGTTAGCTGAATCAACTTAGGCGAGTAATTGTCAGAAAGATGAGATATACAGAGACCATCCAGAAAGTCTTTCTCTCCAAAACCTACCCTCTTCATGGAACACAACGATTTCTGCAACAAATTGATACTTCACATTTTAGTTTGTTACACTTTGTGTTCTTTCATGAGATTGTCACAAGAGAAAAGATAGACAGGAACACTACCAAGAAGAAAAAGAGGCCAAGAAATATTAAAGCAATAGAAAAGAAGCAATCTACAAACATAAAGTGAACCCTTTGTAGAAAAACTTGCAGGTTTTGTCTCTCTCAAGCCTTGCAGGAAAGATCCCACTTGAGCTAGTGCCTGCCAAGAGTAGCAGAGCCGCTGTCATTTATGCAAACGACATTCTGCCTACCCACAAACACAACCTGTTCAGGAGCTGTGCTGGGAGCCAGCACTCAGATGCTTCTTCCTGTCACATGCCATTTCCTACATCCTCCCCTTTAGTTTCAAAACCACCACCAAGTTGTTCTGAACAGAAACAACACGTTAGGCAAAGCCATACCTTGAGCTAAGTAAAGCAATGTTAAAATGGGAAAACCAATACTGTAAAGAGTAGGTTTGTTTTACAAATGCTTTTACAATTTAGACAAACTCCAGCTTGGAAGCAAATGTGATTCATTTACCTTTCTATTTCTATTCGCTGGTGGTTTGAAAGCTCTGCAGTATTATGATTTTCAGGAATGCTTGCTTGCTTTTCTTCGTATTCTCTCAGTTTCTCCTTCAACATGAGGATCTAAACCAAAAGAAGCACCCTTTAATTGAAATATGGTTTTTGGTTTATTTCCCAAAACTATCATTCTGTGCTGATATTGAACAGCTTTACAAATGGCAGCAGGTGATATTCCTCTTAGAAGACAAAATTTTCTTACTTCAAAATCCATTAGACCCTTATAGATTTAATCAGATTAACTATTTTTTTATATTCAAAGTTAACAGTTAACCTTTCAACCTCTTCACAACAGATTTTATACGTACCTCTTTCTTTTGTTCATTGCAAATTTTAGCATACTGGCTTATGTGACTGTCCAAACTAACAACGTTGCTCTTCAACTGTAAAGAAACAAGTCAGAATTTAAAGGCAGCTCCTTCATGTTTTCATGCATAATAAGCACAGTGTGTAGATGTAGCACAGAGTTAAACATGCACTATGTTATGAGGAAAGAGATTAATAAAATTCTGACTTGCACAATGACAATATGACTGTCAGCTTTTGCTGTCATCTGTTGCACACCCGTGGCCAGGACATTTCCCTCAACAAACCAAGAATAATTACATTTACATATGCAAGCACATTTTGCATTTATTCAGATTAGTTTTACTATTTAAATGTCTGTCTTGTGCATTTTATTATAAAAGCTACCTTTAAGTACACAACAAATGGAAACTACAGTGAACCCTGTATTACATAAAGAGAATTAGGAGCTGCAATAAAAAAGATAAGGAAAAATGAAATTAAACAATAGAGAGCAGAAAAGGACATGCCAGTTTTTCATTTATCAAGACAATCTCACTGAGCTTCTTGACTCCAGCTGAATTCTACCTGTACAACCCTGGACTGGGTCTTGTACAACTGGTCAGAAATTTCTTTAATGTACACTACAGTTCTCTGAGAAAGTAAGAGCAAAACAGTAAAGAAGAATGGGAATTCTACTGGCTGAGGATTATTTCTAAATCGCATGCTCACAAAACAAACTGTTTCAAACTGGCAGCATCATATCATTAACAAAGCTATGCTGCTTTTAGGCCAGATCTAAGATCTACTTTGTATCTACTACACCTACCAGTCAGATAAGGAGGAGTTGACCATAAAGAAAGAAGATGGAACAGAACAAATTTTTGAGTCAGAAGTGAAGGAAAATATAATATTCCAAAAGAAATAATTTTTCTTTTAATACTAGATTATTGTACTTTGACAAGAGATCAGTAAAAGCAATATACTCACAGAAGATTTGATATCCTTGGCTCGGTTTGCATACTTCAGAGTGTTGTAGGTATCATCATAAAACAAAGAGGATGGGCTAATAGCAGCTATCATGATTGTTCTGCAATTTCCTCCAAGAGAATCCTTCAGTAAACGAGTCAGCTTGCTGTTTCGATAAGGAATGTGCTTCTTGCTCTAAGAAGAGTGAGAGATACTTGCATGGCTTATTAAACTGTACTTCAAATAAAAGTCTGCTTAGAATTTCAACAGTACCACAAACCATAACAAACAGCCATGAAAATTTTCTTTGACACAAGTAATTTTTCTTTGAAGTATCTGTACATCTTAAACAGTTTAAGTCTCTTGGAACTGTTCAACACCTTTGTAACACGTGTATTAGCTAGGTTATTTCCTGATGTCTGGATACGTAACTCCTATTTCTGTGATGGGGCAGCTAACAGAGAAAAAGTAAACTACATTAAATTACATTCAGTTTACAAAATCATCCAGATTGGGAAGGACCTCTAAAATCCTTCTAGTTCAATCCCTCTGCTCAAAGCAGAGTCAGCTAGACTAAGATGGCAAGGACTACACCCAGAAGGGTTTTGATTACCTCCAAGGATGGAGATTGCACACCTTTCCAGGTAACACATACTCTGCTTTGTGAAGCTACAGAATTTTCATCTCTTTATACCAAGTTTGGTCACTAGGAACCCAATCCCATATCAAGTAAATCAATGTGATTCTTCCATATGTCTGCAGCACAGATGTTAAACTCCACCTTCCCCTCCAACAAGATGGTGATGAGGACATGCAGCATCAGGAAGGGAAATTTAATCTGATTTTCTGCCGGCATATTTGAAGGAGGAATTTGCTAGTTGAGCAGAAGGACAAAAAGAGCGTTATGGTAGACAATGCACTTCACTTATGCAAAGGTTCAGGAGGTTTTATCATTCTCCTACACAATTGTACCTATTCCTTGCCTGGAGCTGGTGAGCCAGATCAGGAGACTGACTCATTGCATTGAGCAGGGAGGTGTGTGTGTATGGATGTATGTGAGATCCCAAAAGAACTACTTGGAAGAGAGATACTGTTTTTTCCTACAAAAGCTGCTCTCCCCTAAGATTAAAGGTTAATTGTAAGGTTATTCATGTACTCATGCAAGCTCCTCTACATATGCTTGATTTTGAAGATAAGAAAAGCAGGTACCATTCACCATATCCTTAGGCAGTTGCACATAAGTTTTGAGAATTTTTTTCTCACTGGGACTGTCTTTCAGCTATCACAGATATGATGGTAGAAACCCTTAAGACAAATATTATATGAGAATGATGATGTGAGTAGCATCAACAATGTAAACCACATTATTCCATCAGCTGAGCACTTTTTAAACTGGTTGCTGAAGTGCACGGGAGAGCAGCACCTACCTTAGGATCTGCCAGTGCATTAATGACATTTCCAAGAGCAAGCAGGGACCTGTTAATATTTGTTCCTTCCACAAAGCGAGCCCCCTTGGCACTGGTTGCTTTGGCCCGTTCAGACCCTGCCAGGTCAATCAGAGACATTTTGGCAATACGAATATTTTGATTAATACTAGCTGTTTTATCTTGCTGTCGTAGGTAAATCTACAATTAAAAAAAAAAAAAGAAGAAAACAATTAAAGTTACCACTAATTAATCTAAGCAGTAAATTAATTTCACAGTGTAACAACTGTTTTAAGACATTTGTATTGGATGTCCTGCCACTTTGCCTTCACTTAACTGAATCACAAGGTATCTTTTTTTTTTGCTCCTGATTCTCTCTCCCATCCTGCTGCAGAGGATTAAATGACCAACTGGCCCATGCTCACAATGTGGCAAAGGTAAGTGAGGGTTTTTTTACAGGAAAAATGAATTTCACAGCTCTTCTTCTGCACTAAAAATGCATATTACACTCCTGAACTTGAAATTGAAAGAGGTGTTCCTTTTTCAAATGCACATTTAGGAGTACACCATAAAGAGATGCATAGGGATAAACCAGGAAAAGGCTGACCCTTCAGTGATTTAGATTTAATTGCATCTTCCATTAATAGGAAACAACTCATTTACTGCTGTGAAAATACACTCCAGGATCTTTTCAAATGTGATGCCTCCTGAAGCCACTTGCTTGTCTTGTCTTCATCCCATCTTCCCCAAAATTTCACAGTACCAAGATGTACAAAGAACTAAATGTTTCTGCTGGTGAAGGTACTCTTTCTTCAGGTTTATAAGGAGGCAGGAAAAGCATGAATATACAGTCAGTAAGAAGAAGCAAAGTTATCCTTAGATGGCTTTCTATTTTATACAGTATTTATTTCCCCTTCTCTTGTATTGAGTGCCCTGCCACTTGTTAATAGGGCTAATGGTTAGTGACACATTCATGACTGCCTTTCTGGACAGTGGATTTGCAAAGAGCTGCCATCAACACAAGGTGACTGACTAGTAGAGACTCACCACTTCTGTAGCTTTAAGCTTTGTGCATGAGAAATGAAGCCTTCACAATAAGGCTTCATCACAAGTTTCTAACAGAAAACAGATTGACAAGTATCGTGAAAGAATAAAATAAAATTCCTGTGACTTGCCATGAAATGTAAATCTATTTCAAACAGATATGTTTCTATATCAAACAGTACAACTAAGTTCAGTTGTACTGTTTCCAGTATAATAGACAAAAGAAAAAAAAGAACCTCAGGCTGGGAACAGGCTACCAGAACAACACAGTAACTATCATTAATGAAGGAGGGAAAGGTAGAGTGACAGCCAAACTCTGTTGTATGACTCAAGCTTTTGTAAAAATTCAAAAGATACAGGAAATGCCCCAAAGCAGAACACTCTCAATAGAACAGTGTAGCAATTCAGATTTTCCTCTCAGATGCAGTAAGTGCCTGACCCAGATAGATATTTCAAACCTAAGACATATGGTACAGTAAAGCAAAACTTGCATCTTTAAAATCAGCTCAGAATGTCCTGGGCCAAGACTTACCAATTTCTGAGTCAGTTTCAGAAAATATCCTCATCCCATAAAGTTAACAAGAAAAGCCAAAAATAACCTATCTCTACAAAAAAGCAGCTCTTAAAATAATAGAAACTTTAAAAATAAAGAGCAATCACGACAGCACTGGGAATTTCTCACCACTTACATCTCTGCAAACAAAGACACAATTTCATTATGCAGAATGTCACAGATTTGTGGAAATAGATGAGGGACTGAAATGATTTATTTAATTGCTTGCCACTTGTAGAAATGCACTGAGAAAAAGGCTGCCAGGTAATAAAATGCAGAGCTTTTTCCCAAGAGGTGAGGGAGGTAAGAGATCCCAGCAGCAGGTAAACAAGCAGAAAGCAGCAGTTCCCTCCACTGCACCTGGAGCCTTTCTGAAGGCAGCACACATCCATGACAATGCAGCTCTCAAGCCAAACCACTTCAAAAGAACTCTTTGTGCAACCCTGTACAGTGCACAACAAGGGCAGGCCTCTGGGGAAATTCAAAACAGGAAGGGCAATTGCTAACATAAGTTTAAGGTATATAGAAAACAGAAGCTTTTAGAGAGGTAATGGCTTTTGCTCTGTTCCATACTTAAAAGATGTTTTTTAAAAATTTGTTATAGTTATTTAGCATTGTCTAAGTCTGTAGATACTGTTAAAAACTTCCCAACAGTTTAGTGCTCTAATGCAAGGACCAGAATCAAATGTCTTGTAATATTTTCAACCCAGAGTAGAACAAATAAATAATTCAAGATACTGCTTTGCAGTATGTAACAACATACAGGAAAAAAAAAAGACATTGTTGATAACAGGACTAGTTTTTAAACATCACAGGTTGTATTTAAAAAGAGAAGTCAGATGAATAAGGCAGTGTAGCCAACCTCAAAAATCTTTGGAGAAGTCTTAAGTTTTAGCATATTTGTACAACTCATTCAAAACTCATTTCTGAAAAGTAAGAAGCATCATTTCAATTTTCTAAAACTTGATCCATAGCAGGATATTAGGAAATCACTTTATTGTAGAAATTAACATTAACCAAGAAAGTAAAATAAGAAAGTACTACTTGAGATTCTTAGTTTATAGTCAGACATAACTGCATTCTATATATTATTTTTCCTAAAGAAATGCTAAGCAACATCATGATACCAGAAAGCATTAAAAAAGCCCCACTAATACCTTTCAGTTTATAAAATTACAATATGGAAGTCTATTAAAGCTTTAAATTACCATTTTACATAAGTTATTTCTTCCAAGGAATATAAGTTAAGAAGATATAAATACATATTTTATATATATATAAGCTCAAATTGGAATTAGAGATCTTTTCACCGAATTCCTTTTTTCCAACATAAACCCTAACAAGCATTACATCCTTCCAAGGAATAAGGAGTACCAAGGAGAGTAAACTGAAAACCTTCAACCCCCTCTTCCCCAAACTGAGGTTCAACACAGTTTAAAAGCTTCCCTTGTATCCATCTTTAAACAAAACCTGCAACTGGCAGTAATGGCCACTGTTTCTGGCCGTATCACCTCACCTGAAAGACAGCATGGGACCGGGAAGAGGAGGCATTCACATCTGTGGGATGCTGGGTCCTATTTTTGTTCCCATAATCCAACATCTGAAGGATTTCCTCTGCTGATTTAGGCTTGAAGAGTAGAGCACATGACAAACACAGGTTTATTTTCTTTTCCAACAACTATAGGAACACACTGATTCTAAAACACATTAACATTCACCTTCAAAAAAAGGCACTCCAAACAAATATTCTCAGCTGAAAAGCAGTAAGGTATGAGAAGTAAGCACTTAAGTGCACTAACTTAAATCAGCAAATATTTTTAGTTTAGAATTTAAACAAATATGAAAGATTCTCCATAGTTAGAACCAGCCTCTTTTAAGAATGTCTGGACTTAGTATATCACACTATTGAATGCATTAGGTACAAGAAAAGATTTTCCTCACAAAACTCAAGGTTTGGGAAGAAGGATGTTCACAGAGGCTAGAATATAAACTTAGACTATTGTGTCCTGTCAGAGCATGTAACATACACTGCAAGAAAAGAGGTCCACAGCAATTGATATTCAGATTGGAAAATTAAATTCTATCACTGACCTTACCTAAGAATTGCTGTGCTAGCCTGGAAAAATAATTTAACATGGACCTCTTGAAATATGGTTATTTACAAACAAAAACAACCTTTAGACTTCACAGCTATGTAGAGCACTCCAAGGTGGTAATGAAGGCAATGCCAAGTATTTTAACCCAAAAAAGAAATCTTCCAAAATCTGCTGGATGAGCATCAAGCCAATTGTACCTTTTTAATAACAAGGACGGAAGGCTTTTATATTTGCATTCAATGAGACTAGCAGGTTTTTCCACAATGTGCTTCTAACTAATTCATTAGATTTTCAAGTTCCTGGTGCTTATGGCCAGGAAAAAACCCAGTAGGAAATGCCTAAATTCCATACAACTTGCAGAACAATGGGAATGTTTCTCAAATATCTCAAGCACATTTTAAGTTTCTAGAGATATTGACATACCTGATGCAATGTCAGACCTTGAACTATCACCCCTTGCTGGCCATCCTCACGAACAGCCAGAGGTCCAGAGTTGACCAGCAGATCACGAATCTGTTCATTGTAAACCTTTGAAAGGGAATTTACAAGATTTTGTTAACATATCTTCTCATAGCTGACAGAATTAAATCAACAGAAACCAGCAGTCTTTTTAATACTCCTTAAAGACAAAGTAGTGAATTCATGCTATAATTTTTTTACATTTTTCCTATACCGAGCTTAAAATATTCAATTCACATGATTTCTTTTTAGATTTTAGGAATAATTCTTTTCAGTAAATAATCATTCTTTATTGAAAAAAATTACTTTCTTTAACAAAACCCAGTTTTGCAACAAGCATGAATGCAAAGCATTTATTTTTCTCCACTTTACATCATGATCCATACTTCTGTAACATTTCTTTGTTCAAAGCTACTTGTGTTAAAATTTTTAAATCTCTTATTTCTTCATCTGTGAAAGCATATGACAATGCAAACTTTCCCCATCTCCTTCTACCCCTCCCAAATACCACCTAGAGTCCATGAAGACTTTGAGGGAGCTAAAAAGATAACCATTTCACTAGCACCATTCAGCAGTGGTGCCAAAACATGTCCTTGTAAAAACAACATCATTTTGTTGTACTTTTCCACAGTTATAGGATCTTACTGTGAAGTCCTAAAACATTACCCTGAAAAGCTATTTTCTTGTACACATCAACAGATGCTGAGAGGCATGTAATTGGTCAGCAAGACACAAATCATGAACAATCAGTAAATATATTAGAAGTGGTGGTTGTTTTCGGGCAGCCTTCTGTCAATCAGTGACAGGTGCCCAGGAACACCAAGGTTGCAGAGCACAACACAGTTCCACTCCTGGAAGGACACATTCTGGCAGGCCCCAGAAGGGACCAGAGGAAAGCAAAACCAGCTTGTTTTTATTTATAAAATATGATTTATTAAAAGCAACATAGCAAATGCAGGAACTCACCTCTAAATAAGAGACAGCAACGTCACATGTTTTATCATCTTTGATTTGATCCATGCGTTTATAAAGTGTCACCATGGTTAAATACATGACTCCAGGGTCTTCAGGAGAACCTAACATTGTATGAGTCTTTCCAGCTCCTGTTGCACCATATGCAAGCACTGAATTTTCCCCAAAAAACAACAAAGCAAAAACACATGTAATTTATTTGTAAGCTAATCAGGAAGACCAAAGTGAAATGACTATTCACAAACCTCTGTCATTCTGCACAACTGTTTCATAAATGGATAAAGTTTCTTACTTAGGCTTTACCTTTCAGATCTATAATTAGAGCGAGATGTTTCCAAAAAACACTTTTGAACCTTCAGTTCAAAATTCATTCACTGATACGTCTCATGAAAATATTATTTACTTACTCTCATAACCCTAAGCCATCGACTTACTGCTGATAAGCATTTAATTTCCTCACCACATTCCAGCAGCCAATTAAAAAACCCCAAGATCTTGAAAGTTCATAAAGCAGGTTATGTCACACACTCAGTGACAGAACTGCTCCTGCTTGAATAACTCTAGATGACTCCCATTAGCACATATATTTCAGATAAACTTCCCAAGTCTATCATAACCTTAACACAAACTTAGTTTTAAAATAGAGTAGAGCTATCCTAACTTCCATAGACTAAAAAGTCAGCCTTTCATATCTACGAATTAAACCACAATATTTTATTCCTATCTCAGGCTTTTCTAACGGCTCTGCAGCCACTGGACAGAACAGTAGAAATTTGGAGAAATTCCCTTAAGTTTTTTTTAATTAAAGAAGATAAATAACAAAGTTACCTGTACAGTTATACCCATTTAGGAAACCATCAATTAGATTTTTGGTAGTATGCTCAAAAACTTCCAACTGGGATGAGCTGTCATCAAAAATGGCATCAAACATGAACTTAAGATCCTTCCTTTGTCTTTTGTTAATATCCCTGTGGGTCACTCTCTTCCTGTTGAAGAAGCTGACTTCCTCCTCCTTAGGATCAAAGACCAGCATGTGCTGGTCGATGACACGGACCACCCTGCTGAAGCTGCCCTGCTTCTCCTTCTGGCTCTCTGGGCGCACCCGGACCACCACTTGGACATGGCTGCAGACATCTTCCTTGGCAGGAGTCATCCCTTCTGCTCCCCAGCTCCACTCCCAGCACCCTTTCAGATCCAGCAGCCGAATCCTTTCTGCAGCACACAAGAGAGGTTTTATTTGCAAGAGGAGCCTTTCACTCTTCCAAGCAGTTCACGCGTTTGCTCAGACCCCTGTGCTGGGCCCAAGGGCTGCCCCAAGGAGACTTTGGCAAACTCTGCAATGGCCTCGAAAGGTGCCTTAGCTCAGCACAGCTTCCAGAAAGGAACCAACCAGCACTGCCCCAGGGAATTCTCGAGTTTATTTCAGAATGTGAAGTACTACATGGCCTACAGGCTTTCCTTTATACAGACCAAGCCTTCAGAGGAGGCACCGCATTTCTGTGGACCAAGGCGAGCAGTCTTTTTGCTCTTCAGCACAAAGAGGAGCTGCCCGTGTTGCCCTCCCTGGACTGACCCAGGCACGTCGCGCGTACATTTAGAGAGAGTTAAAGCGGGATTTACGTTAACGTGCCCCGCAGTACAGGGGATGCAGTAACCGGCCCCAAAGCGGAATTCCCTTTAAACAGCCCATTCCCTTTAAACAGCCCATTGCTGCTGTTGGCAGCGCGCTGCTGGCTCGCCCCGAGCAGGGACACGGTGCAGGCTCCCAGCGCCGCCGCTGCCGCTCCAGGGCCGGCTCGCCTCCCTCAGCCGCGCCCTTCCCAGACCCGCCCGGCTCTCCCGGCCCCTCCTCACCCACCGCAGGCGTCTCTTCCTGGGGGCACGCCGCCAGGCTGGGCCCTGCGGCCGGAGAATCCCCCGGGCCGCCCGCTCAGCCTGCCCGGCACCCGCTCCCCCTGCGGGCCGGGCCTTTCCCTCCCCGGGCTCACCCCCGGCACTCACCCTGCGGGCCGGGCCCGTGCCCGTGCCCGGTGTCAGCCCTGGGCCGTGCCCTCGGCCGTTCCCGGTCTCTGTCAGCCCCGGGCCGTGCCCTCGGCCGTTCCCGGTCTCCCCCTCTCTCTCACCCCCAGGCCGTGCCCGCACCGTCCCGGGCTCTGTCTCGGTCGCTGTCCCGCACCAACCGCCATCCACCGGCCGCGCAATTCAAACACGGGCAGGCCGCGCTCCTCGCCTCCTCATTGGCTGTGCGCCGTGACGTCACTGAGCGACGTGCGCAGGGTCCGCGGAGCGGCACGTAGGGAAGGGCGGCGCTCCCGGTGCTGCCGGGGAGCGGGCGCCTGTGACTCCGCGTGTCCGGCTCCAGCCCCCCTGGGCTCTCCTCGCGGCGCTGCTCCGGCCGCCTCCGATCCAAAGCGCTTCGGGCTGGGGTTTCTGTCCCCGCCGCCTTTGGTTCTGCTCCAGCGCCGGTGCCGGCCCGAGGGAGCGGCCTGCAGCGGTGCCCCTCAGGCCGCCCCTCCGGGCGTGCGCTGTGTAAAATGAAATAAAACACAAACTCTGCGCTCGCCGTGAGGAGGAGATGCCCGGGGTGCAGGAGGAGGGGGCTCTCTGTGGGCAGAGTCCCTCGCGTTCCCCCAGGGCAGGGCAGGGATGGGGGCACTGCCGGGGCTCAGCCGCTCCTCGCCCTCAGCGGAGGGGCCGGGACAGAAGGGTGTGAAAAACGCCAATCATTTGTTTTTAAAATTTTAAAAGTTTGATAGTAATAAAATGGTTATAAATATAGCAATAGAGTAATAAAAATGTTGAATTAGGACAATATGAGACAATAGAAACAAAGAGTTACGGACATCAGGGTACATTTTTCTGGGCAGCATAAGCCCGCAAAAGGACACATGTTAATCCTTAAAAACAAGAACCTGTTGCATAGTCATACATCTCATACATGATGCATAAATTCCATTCAAACACAGGATTCTCTCTGGTCAGTGTCAACTTCCCCTGAATCCTGACGGTGCCTTCAAGCCTGAGTGAGGCAGGAAGAAGTTTGTTTCTTCTGATAATGGAGCAATAAATTTGTTTTCTCTGAAAGATGTAGGTGTCCTGTAGTTGCTATCAGTGCAAGTCCTTCCTTTAAAAAAGTATCTTTTATATAGTTTACATACTTTTTTTACATAGTTTCTCTTTTAACATTATGTTATAACCTAAAACTATATTTAATACATTACTTAAGAAAATTAATACAGCATAACTTTCTAACATAACACATATAATATTCATTTTAATATTTGCAAAAAGCCAATCATAAAATAGGCATTTTTCACAATGGGAAGGGACAAAACGCCCAAACTCGGCAGCTGCCATGGAGAGAGGCGAGCAGGTGAATCAGAAGCTGTGCAGACAAGCAGGGCAGAACAAGGAAAGCCTTGCCGTGGGCTCAGCCATCTCTGGGAGAGAAGGGCCCATCTCAGGTGATAATTAATGGTCACCATTGTTGGGAACAGCGGTGCCACCACCCCGATCCTGCTCTGCCCCTGTAAGAGCCTGAATGAGAGATGCTGCACTCCAGGGGCTCTCCAAAATGCAGTTTATTGTATCCAAGAGGTTACAGCAGCCCAGGGTGGTGGGTGACAGAGCTGTGCCCACAGCTGTCAGCTCCAGCTGCAGGCAGGCCTGGAGCCCCTTTGGTTTTGGTTACAATGCATTATATACTTTTCTTTAGGTTACAGTGCATTATATACTTTTCTTTAGGTTACAATGCATTCTATACTTTTTTTAGGTTACAATGCATTCTATACTTTTCTTTAGGTTACAATGCATTCTGTACTTTTCTTTAGGTTACAGTGCATTCTAGACTTTTCTTTAGGTTACAGTGCATTCTATACTTTTCTTTAGGTTACAATGCATTATAAACTTTTCTTTAGGTTACAATGCACTATATACTTTGCTGAGCATCTTCATACAGTAGAACCAATCTCTACCCTAACTTTTATCTCTAGCCTATCATAACTGCTATAATTACCATATTCATGTTACTGTTCTTCTATCACTAAAAGTTAGTATGTTAACAGTTTAAGCTAGAAGTTGTTTTACAGTTTTCTTGCAGTGGAAAATTCTGAGACCTTTTTTCTACTTGCCACATTTGCTGACTTGTTTGCCTGTGCTATCTTTGTGCTTGGTAAAAACATCTTCTTGTTTGGGGTGGGTTTATCCTTTGTTCTAAGCCATAAAAACCCCTTCTAACTAACACACCCTCTGCCTCCTCGGTTATCCAGTAACACTGGCTCAGCAATTCTTTTCTTCTATATCAAAACTTGCTTCCATCTCTATTCCTTCATCAGACTCTACATTTAAAAATCTTTCTGCTAAGCTCACATATCTGTGAGACTTTCCTGTCAAACTTGCATCCTTCCCAACATGCCCCCTTTCTGTCTGGAGCACAGTGTCCTTTGCTCTGGGGAATCCCTTCAGTGCCTTGGGTCACTGCCCCAGCTGTGTCTCCTCGCTGCTGTGCCCAGCAGAAACCCCAAGCAGCCCCAGCTCAGCCCCTGGGGAGGAAATGAACTCCAGCCCAGCCAGAGCCAGCAGGGCACACCATGGTAATGCTCATGTTTTCTGTAGGCACACCGGGGATTGTTGCAAAACACACATCCGTGTGTCTGCTCAAAGTTAGTGATGTGCACTTTCAAATTTAAGGTGGGGGAATTACTGCCCAGTCCCTGTAGTAGTCCTGTCTTTGAAGCAAAGACTACAAATTAGATTTTACCAATCTACCTCACTTCTCAATGAAAAGTCTGTTGCTCTAAGTGCACACATGAAGAAAACACATGGAATGCATAATTAAAATACAAAATACAATAGCGAAGGAAAAAAAAAAGTGATGTTTTTCTTTCCAAGTCTCAGAAAAACACTCGATGAGATATTCCTCGTTGTGTAAAATGGTTTGGAGAAATTTCTCCTTAACCCACACCCGTGAATCACCCTTATGCCAGGCTCCATCTGTAGAATTCTTACTCATGTAAATAATACAGGGCTTCATGTTTTCTCTAGTGAGTTTTAAACCTTTGCATTTCACTTGAAAAAGAAGAGAAAAAGCGAATCTCAGAAGCCTGATTTTGCCATTTCTAGCAGTGTGGAAAGGGGCAGACGTAGAAGGAGAATATTTTTTAATTGAAATATGTAAGGTTGTGAGATGACATGAATTTCAGACTTTATCAGTAAAATTAAATGTGTGGTATTTAACATGGGTGAAGTCATGCTTCCCCATAAGAATACTGGACATCCAAGAGATTTGCCAATTTCACAATTATATAACTGCCACAAGTGAGACCATAATTAAAACCTTACATTGAAAATTATCTGTTTCTAAATTAATAAGTGTCAGAATAAAGGATCAGTTTCTCAAAAATGTTCTCATATCTGAAGCGAAACATCTTGCCTGCTCATTTGTGCAGACAGATACAAGTTACAGAAGGCAGTGACCGATGCCATAGAACCAAGCAGGGAAGAAATAGTTCCTGAAATTGAGAAAAAAGCGTTTGTGTCACACCCATTTCAAACGTCTGAGCAGCCACTGTGTGCACTGCACTGTGTGCAGACAGTGGCATGTGGAGTGAAGAAGTGAGGGAAAGGCAGGAGCACAAGGCTGGGGAAGTGGTGGTGGGGTTGTGGCTGGGAGTTTTGGAGATCTTTTGGTCAGTTCAAGCGAGCATAACCCTTGAGGATGGCATCAATGTAATTTGGCAGAGCAGCTGTGCCACCATCCCAGCTCACAGCACCCACTGGTCACTGCCAGCAGCAGAGCCCTTGGCAGAACAGGGATTAAAACAGGAGAACTGACAGGGAATGTTCCCCTTGAAAGACGAGCAGAATTCAGTGGCAACACGGGAACACAGTTTTTAATGAGAACTGAACCAACCTTTTTACCATCTGAAAGTTGGTGGTGATTTCTCAGACTTCATAGTCTCCAGTGAGAGACTACTACTACTATTATTATTATTATTATTACTATTATTATTATTATTATTATTATTATTATTATAGTTATAATTAGTTATATTATTATATTATGTTTCTATACAAGACTGAGAGACAGTTATATATAATTATACCTTTATGTATCATATATATAATATTAGCTATATATAATATATAGCTATATATATTATATAGTTATATGTATAATATAGCTATATATATTTATCTATAATATAGTTTTATATAGGTATAATATAGTTATCTATATATATAGATATTATAGTTATATATAGTGATATATAATATAGTTATATATTATATATATAACTATATATAGTTATGTATATATTATAATTATATATAGTTATATATATTATAATTATCTCTATATATAATATAGTTATCTATAATATTAGCTTATATGTATAACTAATATATATAATACTATATATAGTATATACTATATACACTATAATACTATATATAGTATTATATACTATATACTATATATAATACTATATACATAGTACTATTCTAATGTGTATATATATATATATATATATATATAAAAGTTATATACAATAATAGTTATATATAATATTAGCTTGAAGTGTGTATGGTCGCATGCCATGGAGTGTGGGACATTTCTGCATGTCCTCTGGTAGAACTAAGGGTAAGAGGTCAGCATATCTGTTTTTCTTGGTGAAGGGCTGTTATTCTCATAACTGAGGAATGAACAGATAAACCATAAAATTAGTTGGATTTCATGATATAAGGAAAGATGAAAGATAGCAAAATAGGTTATTGGAAAACTGATGATTTAAAAAGAAAAAAATAGTCTATGGTAAATTAAAAGTAAGAGACATTAAAGAGAAAATGTGAAACTCTGAAATAAAAATGTTCAGTGATGACTTGGAAAGCTATCACATATTAATACGACATGTGACTGAAAATAAAAATGGCTGAGATTAAATAATGGAAAGTGAATTAATGAGAGGAAAATCTGCTACTTTTCCTAAAGGTAGAGCTGGAAGCTAAAGAAATAACTAGTATTTTAAGTATTGGAGAATAGGCAGCGGAATCATTGAGGGTGTGAAGAGAGTGTGCTGATGTGAAAATAAATTTTGGGAAAAACACTACTGAAAATATTAAAGCAAGCTCTTTTGTGGCTTCAACAATGAAAATTAAAACCAGCTTGTCCTGGTTTCAAAGTGTAAAGAGCTGTTGCCTTCAAGGTTGTACAAGCAGCAATGCCATAGAAAGCCAAATGAAGCAGAAAAAATGCGATGCTTTTCTGAAGAGGAGGATAGGTTGGTGTAGAAATAGTGACTGATGCAGGAAGGTCCATCCCCCTTCCTCCCCTGAGCAGAGGGACATGCACAATGCAGTTATCTGACAGCCCTAAGCTGTGGAGCTCTAGTGCCCAGACAATTCAACAAGCAGCAGATCCACAAGAAGAAAAAAAAAAGGGGGTCTCTTAATGGTCCAGCCCCAAGCTGAGCAAGAGCAAAGGACCAAATCCAAATCCCACAAGTATGGAAGACTTGGAGGGATTTGACTTGAATATTAGTTAATTTAATTTCATTTCATTTAAGAAAGCTGTTTCAGGTACACGTTATTCATATGAAAAAAACGTTTTGGTCATGGGACTGTTAAATGCTCTGTTTTGTATTTCTTGTCTGCTGGGGTTTTGTTATTTACTAGTATTGCTGCTACCAAATTCACACTCTGTAGAAACATCAAACAGTGCAATAGAAATTATGACCCAGGCCATTAAGAGCAGAAAAAGAAACTTTCCCAGATAACAAACATTATTAAAAGATTTTTAAAAATGGATAGAGGGAAGAAGTGAACCTGGACAGGTGTTCCACTTCTGCACATGACAGAAATACCAGGAATAAAATTACTAAGAATCTGTCAAAAAGGTGTGGTGCTGAAAAGGAGGAGCCATAACTAAAATTTTTTTCCTGACTTTTGTAACATGGTTTTAAATTTTAATAACTTTAAAAATGCTTTAACTTTATTAAAAATATCATATAAATCATAAACTATCTCACAAGATACCCTCCTGCTTTTCATAGATCACTCTTCCCCCTTACCAATGTTTCCTGCTCTTCTAATAAAGTTTATTGTCACCTGAGTTGTGGCAATTCAAAGCATTTATGGAAATGTGCTGTAGATGCACTCAGTTAAAGTTTTCAGGTTAAATAACAAACTGAAAAAGCCTGAAAGCTTTTTTCCTCACCCAGGCAACTCCATGTGCAGGAGTGTTGGCACAACCAAAACTGCAGCATGGGGTCAGAAACAACTGCCTAGAAACAAAAGCCTCTAAAATTGGCTTTCTGGCTTAAAAGAAGAAAGAATCCTACCAGAGTATGCAGGTAGGAAGGATGCATAAAACAGAGATGTTGAAAAAGCACCATGATACTCATACTCTAATACAATCTGTAAGTGGGCCAGTATAACTCACTCAACTGATATAAAAAAAGAATCTCTGGCATGTCACAGAAATACTCATGAATAAAAGAAAAAAAAAAATCTCCATTATAATGTTAACAGTGAACATCTAGTATGGCTCTTAAAATCCCCTTCTTATGCACAGAACTGGATAAACAAGAGAAAGAATGGCCTTGGATTCTTACCCTTTATTTGCCTTGAACATCATTCGGAGAACGAATAATAGACTTCTTCACCTTGTCCCCTTCTTTTGTGAGAAAGGACATCTGCAACATATTTATAGAAAGAAATGATGCACTTTATAATGAAAAAACCTCTTGATGTATGTGCATGGTAGATAAAATAATTTGTGGGCTGAAGTTACACGGGAAAAGTTAACTCAGCTCTTCAGAAAGGCTGATTTGTTGTTTGCTATGCCTGTGTCCCGGTTCTGGCCAGGACAGGGTTAATTTTTGCAGTGGCCAGAACCTAGAGGGTATTTTCCACCACCTCATGTCATTTTGTGGGCATGGGGAACTGTGGGGGCACTCTGGTGTTGTCAAGCACCCTGCGGTACCATGGTGAGAATTCCTGTGGGGATCCCTCACCCCCCTTAGGCACTTTGGCTGTTAACTTGTTGGTTACTTTTTATTTTCTTATCCCATTGCCATTTCCTGTAAATTGTTCTTGCCTCAACTCACGGTCTTTGCCTTCTGTGCTTCCAGTTCTCCTCTCTGTGCCACTCAGGGAGGGGAGTGAGGAAGGAAGCAGCGCACGTTTTGGGGTGGTTCCAGTGGGAACACCAAATTCAGGAGTGCTGTTCCACAGCCACAACAGCCCTGTTTGGTGCCCAGCGTGGGTCACACAGGGCTGAGATGACAGCAGACCTGCCCAGAGCAGGCTGGAAACAGGTTTGATGCCAGCCTTTGCTGTGTTGGGTTGGTGCCCCCGCTCCCTGTGTTGCTGGGTCTGTTTGTGTGGCCATGGCCCCCGACCCTGGATCTTTCCATCCCTGCACTCTGTGCCCACCTCGTGCTCCTTGTCCAGGCAGGGACAGGGGTCAGGATTGCTGTGCTGTGCAATGTCAGCTTGTGGCACGGTGACATCAGGGGCAATGAAGGTGTTTTGGGATGTGGGTGCAGTGCTGCTCTCCTGCCCTTACCTCAGGTGTGGTGGTGTTCACATGGGTCCCAGGACGAGGGAAGAGATGAGAATCTTGACTCCAGGTTTCAGAAGGCTGATTTACTAGATTATGGTATATATTCTATTAAAAATGCTATACTAAAGAAAGAGAAAGGAGACATCAGAAGGCTAGCAAAGAATGCATAATAAAATCTTGTGACTGACCAGAGTCCTGACACAGCTGGACTATGATTGGTCATGAAGTAGAAACAACTCACATGAGACCAATCAAAGATGCCCTGCCACATTCCATAGCAGCAGATAATCATTGTTTACATTTTGTTTCTGAGGCCTCTCAGCTTCTCAGGAGAAAAATCCTGGCAAAAGGATTTTTCAGAAAATATGTCTGTGACACTCAGGCATGACCTTCAGGAGTCCATTAAGAATCATATCCAGTGAGTGGATCCAGGGGAGGGTGATTTTCCCCAGCCTTTTACCTCCTTTTCCTCCTGTTACACAGCTTTTGAGACTTGAATTCCCTTTGGATGTTAAGGAAAGCATATTCTTGTTACTATGTCTTCCAGGTCTCCTCAGTGGGGCCCACACCACATTTAGAGTCATGAAAGAGATTTCTAGGGAGATGTGCCCCAAGAGTGGATAGACATGAGTGGCATGGGTCATCTTCTGAAGGATTGTTCTGCTCCAGTGGTTTGGAAGTTCACCCCTAAACAACTGCAGGACCCTGATAAAGTGGCAGAATATTTGAAAAAAATAAATGCTCTGGCAGTTCCATAGAGGCATGGAGAATACCATTCCTAAACCATGACAGACTGGTTTTTTAGTCCACCCCTTCACAATCTTTGATATATATGTACATATTAAAGAATTCTTGATGTACATGTAGGAAAAGTATGAATTATTTGAACCTCACTGTGATGGGAAGGTGTAAAAGGTTTCTTTGCTGTCTCTAAAACTTCCAACAGCCTTTGACCAGTTAAAGCACTTTGACCTCCTGGCATAAATGTTTACTCATCCACACTGTGAACCAAAGTGGGGAGCTAATCTTACTGACAGGTGTCCAGCAGAGAAAATAATAGGATTGAGCTGGTTGAACTCCTCAGCTGCACAGCTAGCTGGCCCAGCACACTGAAAGGGAATGAGAGGAATTAGCAGCTGGAGGTGGAGCCTAATGCAGCCTGATTAAACCAGCACTGCTCCTGAAACGCTTGGACACCCCAGAGCAGCCTCAGGCCTCCTAAATGTTGATTAAATGTTAGACAATACCACAGTGCTGCAGCTTACTTTGCTTATTTTTTAGCAGATAGCTCCACTCCAGTATACATCTTTTGACACGATTTTTACATTGTGGACAGCGAGGAAGTTGTAATTTTTACAATGTTCAGGTGTGTGCCATAGGATTATACTTGCCTTACTTAAACTAACAGTTTAGATATGAATGTTTTAACAGGCACATTATTCCTAGGACTGCATGTTTTAAACACATCTGGGTTGCTTTCAGTTTTTTTTTTTTTTTTCTGTGCAGCTGTTGAGTAAATTGAGAAAGCGAAACTAAAAGGAGAGCATTAAACAGGCACCCAAAGGCTGGGCATTCCTTTGATGACATGTGGAACTGATAACTGCACTGAGAACAAAGCTGGCAGCCCCTCAGGATGCAGTAAGATGAGCCAAGAAAGTGAAATACATAATCCTTGTGAAATACATAATCCTTGGGAAAAAAAACGTCCTAACAAGAATACACAGTGCTATGATTTGACCAAAGGAAACTGACATTTGCAGGGATTTAAGAAGAAACCCATAAGAACTCTTTTCCCTGATGGTACTGGCACTTGTGATACTTTCATGAGACTTCATGTATTTTACAACATGAAATTCCTTGACTCAGACTTACTACATTTTTTTAACCTTTTCCCTTACAACTCAAAGGCAAGATGCAATAAATCTTCCAGACTACTTTTCTAAAAAATGAGATGTGTGTGTGCCTGAACCAAGAGGCACAGCTTTATTAGTCAGGGATAGCAAGTAATTAACTATTAACTGCTGAATAAGGGCACACATTCTTCCTTCCCTGACCCCTTATTTGTCTTTAAGAAATCTGCCTAAAAGGAAGTTTAAATGTTCAGCTGCTCATCTTTTTTTTATTTGTGTGTGTTTTTTGAAAATAATATTGTGCTTCTGTATAATTTTGTAACAGACATTTTTATAAAACCTACCAACATTGCAACTTTCTACCCTATGTAAAGTTAACATGAATGTTGTCATTTTCTATTTTAGTACTTATCTAATTAACATATGGCAGGGTAAGCTGCTGTAACATGAGATCTTACACACAAACCTTAGGTTATACAGATAATTAGAGGCTGACAGGACTCCACCACGTGACCCTTCAGGGCACAAACAAGAGCAGCTGTGCTAAGCCCCTGCTCTAAACTGCCCATTGGAAAAGTTGTTCTCTCTGCACTGACTGCTCTGAGAAGTGAGGGAGATTTATCCTGTGCTATAATTAGCTGGTGTGCATTCCTGCTCAGTACCAATGCAGAGATGTCCATCAACATCAGTCAAATTTCTACTCCATCTTCAGCTAGTACAGTGCCATTTGTGAAAATATCTCACATTAAGAATTCTGCTATATTGCCTGCTTGGTAGAAAAAAAAGAGATTCATAGCCTCAATTCATAATTGCCATTTAAAATTTAATTTTTTAATATTAAATATGTAAATCTGCTACCCATAAATAATTCCCAAATGTTAGTGGAATAATTTTGCACAGTGCTTTCATGTACCTGGTGTGATTCTTGGAGTAGTCCTGTGCAGGGCCAAGAGCTGGACATCAGTGGTCCTTGGGGGTCCCTTCCAACTCAGGATGTTCTGTGCTTCTATGATTTTAATTTAATCTTCAAAGTAAAACAGAGAAATAAAATGTGTTCATATATGGTTCTGGAGGGTAAAATCCTTTTGCATACCCACAGTGTCCATATATAAAAGTATATCATTACAATTACTATTACTAATCAGCCTGGAAAAATACAGGCTGCTTAGTAATAATAATAGTAGATAGAAAAATATATAATTGGTCACGATGTAGTACTGAAACTAAAGAAAATATTTAGGTGGTATTCTTGAAACCAAAATAAATTTTTTTTGAAACTTAAACAACGTTCTTGTTGTGCCTGAAACATCAGACCAAAAAATCCCAATACACAGGAATGGATTAAAGCACAGTCTAAAATGTTTCATATAGAGCAAAACAAAGCAGTACAAGTATCCAAATCTGACAAGGAAATCTTAAGAGCTCTTGGAAAAGATTAAAGCACAGTCTAAAATGTTTCATGTAGAGCAAAACAAAGCAGTACAAGTATCCAAATCTGACAAGGAAATCTTAAGAGCTCTTGGAAAAGCAGATGAGATGAGAAACCAGAAGTGAGCACTGCATGTCAAACAAACAAGCCAGTGTGTGGCAGAAGCCCTGAGCTGGACTCCAAGCCAAACCTTTCTCCCTGGACACGTGTTCAGGCTGGGGTGGGAAGAGGCAAGCCCTGCTTCCATCGACGCTCCTCCCAGTTCAGCACCATCTTTGCCAACTTTCTCCTCTCCACTTGTTACCCACCACGTTAGCCTCCAGCTGCTGCTTGTGATATCATGTCAGCTCCATCAATCTGGCCTGAAAATGAGCCTTGGAAAATAACTCCACAGGACAGGAATGAACGGCTGACATCATGGCAAGAGCAGCCTGACCTGGCACTCCTGCTGAGGGAAACAGATGTAATAATGTTGTCATAAATGAGCAAATGATTGTTGATTGTGATTTTACAAGGGCTCAGTTCTCAACAAATGGGTTCTACACAAAGCAAACAGAAAGAACCATTTTATTTAGTTTTCCTGAAAGAGATCTCATTGATTGGACTAAAAACGTGGTGTTTACTTACACCTTGTGTTCTAAAAGAGGAAATACAGGGTTTGTGCCAATATTGTATGTTTCCTGCCTTTTTTAATGGGAAAACTAATGCCAATTTTTGTATTTGACACTGGCCTTTCTAGCCTGTAATAAGCTGGGTTGGCACAAACCAGAAAGTTGAAACAGATGAATACTTTCTTCTGAGCTAAATCTGAATGCTAATAGAAACAAAACACGTTAATTTTGGTAGGTAAATTCCACACATAATAGCTCTTCGACCCTGGGGGGAAAAAAGGGTGAAAATACAATGCAAATTATTCAACTTTGAAGGCTGATTCTCAGACTCTGTAGAAACTTGTCTTTTAACCTACCCTGTGGCAATGAATGTCTGAGGAGTAAGCACAAGTGAAGAAGATCAATAAGCTCCACAGGTTCTCTGGACAGACACCAGAAGAGTTTGTATTTACCTGAAAAGGGTCTGTCATTCATAAAGATGGAGTTCAAAATGTCCTGTCACTGAACCTTTCTTCCTGTCTCCCCGAGGTGACTCAAATATTTCATCTTCACACAGAACATCTGAGTATCAGGGGAAGGGGGAGAAAAAGAAATGAGGCAAATTTCTGTTAGATTTATGTTTTCTTATCCATTTAAAAGATTTTTTTTTTGTTAAATACTTTCTCTTATACTAAGATTTTCTCATATACTAAGCTGATCATGTCTTAACTCAAAGAACTACCTAGATTGACCATTATGCAGTACCTTACATTGCAGTGATAACTAAAACCCCAGTGTTGAAGAGCTTTTCTTTTTTCCAGACCAACATTCCCTTTTCTCTAAACATGTAAGTACATACTTATTTGAGTTTCCAGATTTATGCATTCCAAAGTTATGTGAATGCATTTCCATAAAACTAAGCTATAGCTTAGAAAAAGAATTTTTAAACTGCTTAAGCAGTGTATTCAGGCAGAAGAAGAAATAAACAAAATTATTCAACTAATGGCAGCACTTGAGAGCGCAGTCCACGATTTGAAGGCTGGGGAGAAGAGCACAAATCTCAAGTCTAAAACTTTTCAGGATTTTGTCATCCTTGATGCAAAGGGTAAGACAAACAAGACATGACAACCCTGCTCCTGCTTAGCCTGAAGCAATACTGCTGCCAAACAGGCACTACCCGAAAGAGCTTCACACAGCAGGGCTGCACACAGAGCAGAGCCCAGGAACACCTTTTATGTCAAGTGCTCTGCAGCATCATGCTACATGGTTCTTTCCCAGGCACACACAGTGATAACCACAGCCCAGGAGAACCCTATGGTGGCTGGTCCCTGGTCACACTGCTGCTGAGGGGGCAGAGACCCCTCTTCCAATGATGGAATTCACTCACCAGGCTGATTCTCCAAAGCCAAAAGTCAGTTTCTTTACCAGCTCCTGCAGCTGAGCAGAACATCAGTGAAAGCTGGGAATGCACAAAAAGGCCTCAGTGGAACATGGTGAGACAAGCAGCAGCTCTGTGTGATGCCCTGTGTGCACGCATCCCTCCCTCATGGAAAGGGAAAGGCAGCAGGAAACTGAGGCACTGACACCTCAGCAAAAGGTGGTTTGGAGGTCCTCTGTCCTGTGCCAGTCTCAGCTCCAAACCTGCCCATTTTCACCATCCTGAAAAGCTGTGACCCGAGTCAAAATGCTGCCCTTTGAGGAGGTTATCACCATGGTAACCAAGTTGCTAAATGATTAGAGTGAAAATAATAACTTTGTGTTTTGATAAGTGTATTAATTATCAAGTAAAAAAAAGATCTGAGAAAACGAAGTTTTTTCAGGAGTTACTGTACACTGGCTTGTGAGTGTGAGAGGAATACAGGCAGCTCTCTGTATGATCATACTCTTTTAAGTGACACAAATTCAAGGACATGCATGCCAGTAACCACAGAGGAGACACATCTTTGCACTTTATTTGGGACAGGACTGAGATTACCCAAAGAAATTGCAACTACAGCAATTCATAGGAGCTATCTCATAAAGCAGGCTGCACCCTGGGTACACAGGATGAAAATCTCACCTACTGCTTCTGGAAAACAGGCTCATCCATCTGCAGGTTCCTCCCTTGCAGCACAGCCATTCCCCTGTGACACAAGGACAGAAATTCTGCTCCATTTCCATTTCTGGGGTGATGCTCATCAGGACCCACCCTGTCCCCAGCTGTGGAAACCCAGGGCACTGGGAATATTTCTCTGTCTGCTCTGGGGTGCCCTGACCCCCAGGGCAGCACTGACTCTGACCCTCATCCATGGAGAAAGTTTCCCAGACTTCAAGATAGACTGGAATCCACAAAAGTGTGCAATAGATTATATAGAGCAGTGCAGGTGCATCACTTAGTGAGAAATTTAGTGTTTGGGATTTTTAGTATGTTGTGGATGGAAGCAAGATGAAGGGCACAGGGTGTCACCCTGGGTTTCTTCTTCATGCTTCTTCCTTCATCTCCATGGGTTTGGGTGGCATTTTGTAATTGGGCAGAAAAGTCTGCATTGTGGGCTCTCTGCATTGTGGGATCAGTTATTGGGTTAAAAGAGAGAATAATCCAGGTGTCAGCTCTTAATTGGATACTTTAGTCTTAAAAGACCGTGGAACAAGAGACTGTTGGCCATTTTGTGCCTTCTAGTGAAAAGCTGCTGAACTCAGAGTAGTGAGACTGTTTTACTGATAAGAAATAATAAACACCTGAGTCCAAATGTGAAATACTGTCTCAAGTGCCTTCAATCCTGACCCAGAGAAACCCACAACTGGAACCCCCACACCCAGCAAACTTCCAGGAGTGGATATTTTACATATGACTTGAACAAAGGGGTTTCCATCAAATGCCAAGTGGCCAGCAGAGGAACAGCTCGTGTAGAGCAATGCTCACATCTGCCGTCATCTCAGACCACTGGGGCTTTGCTCTCATGGTTACCATGATATCATCACCTCCCTCAGAGTGTGCACTGCCTTCTGCCTCAGCACAGAGTCAATTATTAATGCTGCTCATCAGAACAGCACATCATCCAGAAAAGCATCTTCTGTCTCCCCGTGTATCTTCAATAAAAAAAAAAAAAATCCCCTCTTGTGATTTCTAATACGAAAGCACACGTTAAAAAAAGAAGTGTTTGCAGATGTCCTAAAGAATTTGCCTCTCCTGGATTAACTGGTCTGCTAATTACCCACAAGAGCAGTGAGTATTTGGATGAGAGATAATAAGCAAGGCAGGTGGGAAATGTTTACACAGGCCAGATAACTGAATGTTCCTGGTGCCAAAACAAACAGGTGCGGGTTTTATTGAGGCAACAAACAAGGAAACAAAACCAAACAAATACACTGTTGATGGGGAATATTTCTGTTCCACAAAAACAGTACCTGCAAAGTAAAACAAAAGATGTTCTCTCTCCTGGTGGCAACACCTTCAAAGCTGGGTCTTCTCCTCTGCCTTCTGAATTTCAACACAAAGGATTACACCCAGGGGATTTCAAGAACCTTGTCCCAGAACAATTTCAAGGGAATGACTGATTCTATTGCACCCAGAATCACACATCAAACTGAAACACTGATGCAGATGCAGCCTGGGAGCTTTGAAGCTTGTCAAGTGAATAATTTCTACTGTGCCCATGTAACCAGTGTGGTTCACCAATGTTAGGGTGTGCAGAGTAGAACTAAACCAGAAGATGCACACAGCTTCTAGTGGTGTTCTGCCCATAAATCTAGCACAGAGCTCATCTGGAGCATATTCACCACCCTCAAAAGCCTACACCATGAGCTCTGGACCATCAGCACCCACTGTTCTACTCAAGAAACTCATTTTATTAAGTAATAACTCTTACTAACTCCACTGAGAAAATCTAGCTTCAATTTTTACCATCTATTTTGGACCAAATTGATTTTTTTCTCCTTTTCACTGCTTTCAAGCAACTAAGACTAGCAATTTACCTTCCTGCTAAACTGTTTTATATATGCAAATACAAAACATTTGTTTGTTAAGCTCTGTTTTTAAGAACAAAATACAGCTAAGAGAAATGAGATCAGTGATGGCTGCATGGTAAAACATTCATACTATCAAATAAGAGCTGCAGTCAAGTCCACTGTTAAGACTGTACAAAGACCTGAGCTGCTTTCTAAAAGAAGATGTTTGATATGTCTCATCAGAGCAGAAATTGGCTGCGAAAGTGCCTACAAAAATCATTGAGTAACATTCCATGCTCAGGCCTCATGCATGTTTTAAAAAGTCTTGTAAGGGTAAAAGATGTATTTCAGCAGTTCTTCTGGCTGAAAACCTGAGGTGGAGGGAGACGGGCAGCTGTTTCACACTTGAATGATGATGAGATGTGTCAGGAGGGTGGTGTCAGTTCTGGGGAGCTGGAGGTTGTGATATTCCTCTGTAAATTACTGCATTTCCTGCCCAAAGACAGGCATGAGGTTATCCCACATATCCAGCCTCAGAGCTGCTGCTCCCCCCTCCTGATGAGAGCACTGGTAAAGAATTGCTGCAGGCAGCTGAAGCAATGCCTTCCCATACACCTGTTACCACCTGGTTATTACCATGTCACAGCAGATGTGCTCCACTTCCCCAGTCAGGGAGATGGAGTGAGCAAACTGGGAAAACCTGCTTACCCTGCTGTGGAGTTTTGGGAACCCCCTCAGTATGGCCCTTTGCAGAGCTTGGCTATACAGAAGCTTAGGTGGGACAAGCAACTTCCATTTCTGCTAGAGGAGGGGCATGCCACTGACCTTGAAATAGCAGAACCAGCTTGGAAAGCAGTCAAAGCTCCCTCATGGATCTCTTTCTCAAAAGCACATGGCTGTGGATGAAATAGGGTAGCTGCTGCAGTGTATTTTAACTCCCTAGCTGCCTGTGCACCCCCTTCTGCAACTACTGAAATCATTGTAATCGTTGAAATCACTGAAATCATTACCTGGACTGTGAGATGCTCTTTGCTTCCCTTCTGCCCAGGAAGGTTTCCCATCTCCCTTCTCCCTTCTGCCCAGGAAGGTTTCCCATCTCCCTTCTGCCCAGGAAGGTTTCCCTTCTCCCTTCTGCCCAGGAAGGTTTCCCATCTCCCTTCTGCCCAGGAAGGTTTCCCATCTCCCTTCTGCCCAGGAAGGTTTCCCAGCCCTCGAGAAGGGAGGGCAGAAAAGAGAACAGCACAAGAACTAATGCTTCACTGAACAAGATCAGGTTCTGAAGAGTGGGAATTGAGGGTTTCCCACGGAACAGAAACAACTGGCTGTGGAGCACCCCATCAAAAGGCAGCTGCTGCTCACTCCCAGGATGTCCCTGTGGAGGGCCCTCAGCTTCCTATAAACCTGATTTTCCCCTGACAGCACTGCCCAGTGAAGGAGAGGAATGCATTCTGCAAAAAAACTGACATGTCCAGTGCAGCAGGTGACCACTGCAACATGGCCAAATTTCAATATTTGAAATACTGAACATTGGGTAGGACCATCTCTATAAACACTTGATGGTCTCAGTTCTCAGTGGAAGTTGAGACCTTTATTTTAGTCTAGATTTTTGTCTCTGAATGTATTCATATACTTGTAGTTGTCCTTTTTCATCATTACTCCTCCTTTATTGTTTCATTTTTGCTAGAAATACCAGAAAATTTATCAGGAATTACTTAATTTAAAAAAAAAAATTTGATAAGGTTTTGCTGATTCGAGAAGTAGCAGATCAATGGTTTATTTAGTGATCTTAATGACAACTATTTTTTAGAGCTTTGACATGAAAAGTGACTGGATTTTTTTTAAGAAATCTTGCTTAAATTGGAGTCTTAGCCACTATACCATATCACCATGAAGCATTTTCTAAGTTATTCAAATAGAATTCTGTATTTTCTTCTCCCTTTTCTATGTAACTGCTGCCTGTAAATGAAATACTTTCCAAAATCATTCCCAGCTGCTGTTTCTTGCTCCTGTCTCAGTGGTCCATTTTAGTGATTAGTACCTGACATCCTTTACTGTGCTAGTAACCTGTGTGGACTCAGACTGTTCAGACTCTTTACTGTAATTTCTTATTTCCTACCTTTTTGAGCAACAGCCTAAAAACAAAAATGACAAATCCGTATTTCTGAGCAGGCTATCAATATGTACCTGTAGTCTTGCAAGAGTTAGATCCTCAGCCACTAAGTAGAAAATTATTACATTAAAATGAAAACCAGAATATTTATACACAACATACCGTATTTCTTCACACCAGCCAGCTGCTTTTCTTATCAGTAGTGCTTGGAAAATGTTTAATTATGGCACCTCTCATTTCTTTCCACAAAACAGAAAATCTGGAGCTCTGTGAACATTTCCTTCAGGCTGCTTGTAAGTACTCTAGAAGGAATCCCCTTCTTGTCTGGTGACCACTAGTGACTATGACAATGGTAGTTGTTTAAAGAACAGACAGTTGTCAAATTAACTGAAGAGTTTGTCAACATATGAGTGTGTAGAATAACAATTTATAACTGCTTAGGAGATATTTCACTGAAGTTAATCCACAGAAAGCTCAGGGATATCTGAATTACTGTTGGAAACAAAAGGCATCACTCACTCAATTTGTTAAACTGTCAGGAGCAATCAGGCTGATCTTTCTATTATGAAATAACTCAAATATATATCTTGAAAACTGATGAATTCAAAAGCTAATATTATATATTATATATTATATATATATATATATTATATATTATAAATTATATATTATATATTATATATTATATATAGTCAACATTTATATTTATATGTTACAAATAGATATTTATCTATTACAATTATTTATTTATATATTAGAAATATTTATATATTTATATATATATCTACCTGCACAATGAGCCCAAAGTCTTCAATTCCCAGCGTGAAGGATCTGAGCTATTTACCTGGAGCCCTGGTTGTGTCTCCTGCAGCTTTGAAGGCAGCTTGCAGCACAGCAGAACCTCAGTGTTTTCACATCAAAGGATGAACTGGCATACAGGGCATACACACACTTCTTTGTTGCCACACAGGGTAACAGGAGACAGCAATTATTTTTAAAAATTAGCATTTAAAGCTTTGCCATTTAACATTTTGGCTGTATACCAGGGAGTATTATGGTAAGTCTGGTTCTTTGAAGCTATAATCAACGTGTTAAAAAATTTGCAAATAATTGCTATGAATTTGAAATTATGAAAAAATAAACACAGAGCTTCGACAGAACTATTAAATTCAGTTTATGTAACCACATTGGATTCTGGGTAAATATTTCAAGATTTGGATAGCAATAAGAATAGAAAATCACAACAGCACACATGGAGGACTTTTGTTGGTAGCAACAGTGACTTTCATGAGACATATTTACAAAGTGGATATGGCTATGAACTCTCCTGCTATCACTGAGCTCTCCTAACAACGGGACAGACTTGCACGGATAAAATTTGTAGGAGTACATTTCTAAAGGAGATAGCACTGGCCTCCCTGTATCTCTGAAACCAAGAAGATCAAGGTTTGGCAGCACTGAAAACTTCAGTGAAATATAATTGAAATCATCAGATAGAAATCCAGTAATCTGGTGATCATGACCAGACTGGAATGGATATAATGTTTTTTATTCATACTGTGAATATTTTTACTTCTCTACTTCAGAGAACTTGAAATATTCTTCTATTTCTTAATTAAAGAAAGGATGACTTTTAAATATCTCAGTTTTAAATATAAATATATATAAAAATATTAGCTTTTGACTATATCAGTTTTCAAGATATATCCTAATTTCTTCTGTAGTCAACCCTTTGTCACAGGATACTCCCAGCAGCAAACATTATCTGATATCAAATAAAGCCACTTAGAAAACCTGATTTATTTTGTGTCTTTGTGTCCTAAGTTTTCCAGCAGCTCTGCATTTATCTTTTGACAGGTTGGAAGGGAAGAATATATTTGGGCTTTTATCTTCTTCAAAAATATGTAGACACTGACTTTTTAACCACTGTCTAAACAGGAACATCTCAGTGACTGGGAAAAGTTGTGTTCATGTATTGTATCACAATGATTGTGGACATTTTCGTTACCAAGGTCTTTCCTAGAAAAAGTATCTGACATTTATAAAATACAACACATTTGATAAGGTCTTCAGTCTATTTACATTTTTTTCCCATGGATTTGTCTTCTTTTCTATTTCTTCAATCATTGTCATACTGGTTTAGAGAAAGATTCCAGATGCAACTTTATATCACTTTTGCTGCAGTTTTAGGTTTGTGTGGCCAGCTTAATTTGAGGTATATACGTGCAGATAATATAAATATGAATCCATAATATATAAATATCCAATCCACAAACATAACTATATAAATATAAATATACAAAATATAAAATATATAAATATAAGTATGAACACACAAAAATATAAATATATAAATATAAATAAAAAATTTAAATATAAGTATAGATATATAATTATATAAATAGAAAGTGTATAAATATAAGTATAAACATATAAACATAAAATATAAACTACATAATTATATAAATATAAACAGTACAAATAGAAGTATAAATATATGAAAATAAAATATATAAATATAAAATACAAAATACAAAAATTATAAATATAGATAGAGATAGCATGTATTTTTTCCCTAAATTTCTAGGTGTCCCTAAGTATATTTCACTGTCCCTAAGTATATTTCACTATATAAATATATGAATATAAATATATGTATACAAATATACAAAAATATAACTATAAATATAAATATAAATATAAATATAAATATAAATATAAATATAAATATAAATATAAATATAATATAAATAGCATGTGTTTTCCCCTAAATTTCTAGGTGTCCCTAAGTATATTTCACTGTTTCAAAGTAAGGCTGGCCACACATCTCTGCATCAGGCTCTGTATATTTCTCTGCATTGTTCCATTCAGTGTGAAGCTGACATTGGCCCTGACCAGTGCCAGTTTACAGCACTGACTTTTCTGCAGTGCTTTAATTAATTAATGCATGCCTTGCAAACTCTGATCCCATGCAATAGCAGTGCCTAAGAGCCAGCCCTGGCTGCCACCCCCATTTCCTGCCAAGGGGGAGGCAAAATGCCTCTCCTAGCACAAGGCACAGGTGAATTATTGAATGTTGGTAAACTCAAGCTCTGCACCTAGAAGTAAGCACGGTTGGCTGTGCTACAGACAGCAAAGTGCCAAATCAGACTTATTTTCCAAGTTAGGTGGTCTTGCATGTAGGCTCAGTCTTACCTTTGGAGAGGTGAGCAGAACTGAATCCAATCAAGTTTAGAATAGCGATTTTCACAAGTTCAGGGTAACCAACATTTGGTCTAAGTTCTGTTCTCAGTCCTGGAGAGCAGCCAGAAGAATACCCAGTTTAACAATAAAGCCAAAAGAACACACAGCTTCCCCCAGAATCTTCCCCTGCAAAATATCTGCCAGTCAAATCCACTGACGTGAGAGTAGAACAGAGAAATCTGTGGGTGAAGAAATTACTTTTCTGGGGAGCTGATGGCTTCAGAAGAGAGCCAAACCTATACATTTCTCAGTGTTCCCCAACCACTGTGACAAGCTTTTCCACATAAAGGTCAAATGTGTTCCACAGGATTCCTCTCACCAACTGTGGAACAGCCAGTGGGATTGCGAACATGACCCTCGAGGCTGCTGAGTAGGATGGCTCAGAAAAAATGGAATCTGTTTTGGAACCAAAATTCCCCAATATACATATGGGAAGGACGTGTTTCCTAGCTCACAGTGCAAGGCCATCCATTTCCTTATTCCTCTACTTCCATTTGCACCTATTTTCTATTTCTATTTCCATCCATTCCCTCTATTTTCACTGTCCTTTGGCACAAAGCTGCTGAGAGGGAAGGAGGCAATTACTGTGGGATGAAAGTAATCTGAACGAGGAGACAAATGGTGTGGCCCCCCTGTATGTTTTTGGAAAGTTCCTGAAGGCTTCACACTGAGACAGCTCAGCTCTACCACAACAAAACAGATATGTCTTATAGCTAAACATAATGAGGGAAAAGTTTGATTTTCTTTGGAGCCTTTTAGAAATTCTCTCAGTTGTCTGCACTCCCCCAGTCCATGCAGATAAGAGGAGTGTGTGGGGGCAGAAGAGAACCCACTTGCTGGAAGCTGCCTAGAGTGAGAGCAAAAGCAAAAAATACCAATTACAATGCAATTACTCCTCAGGCATGACTGTACTGCTACCCACTCACCAACTGCCCATGTCTGTGGGTTGTCTCTAGCTTAGTTTTACTACAGTTAAGGAAATATTGTATCACTTGTCGTTCAGATGGATGCCATGGATTTAACTACTGTACTGTTTTCTCCTTGTTATTTTAAAAGACATGTTGCTTTTCAAGGTTGTTTTTTTTTTTCCCTTGGAATACAGACAAGTACATCTACTTTGACAGCACAAGGCAGATTTACCACTCTAGACCCATTTGCTTTGTTATTTTTATACCTAAATAGTGGTGGAGATAATTCCAACATGGATAATGTGTTATTTACAAAGCATATTATAGTAGGCCAAAATTAATCCAGAACTTCCTCCCACCTCCAATTCTGTTTATTAAGACCTGAGTTATTTTAATTGGAATAAGGTCAGCCTATCTGAAAGAGCTTTGCAGAATAAGATTTAAATTTGTTACAGAGTACAGTAGAAGTCAAAGGGTCACTCTTAGGCAACTGAGTTCGATTTTGAAATAAGAAACGTAGGGATTACTCTGATATTGGGGAGCACAAGACCACAAGAATAGCAGGGACAAAATTTAAGACCATAAACTTTTTAAGCCACAGAGACAAAAAAGAGACTCTGTTAAAAACAAGCAAAGAAACAAACAAACAGAAAGATCACAGTGAAAAAAGAGGAGTGGCAGGTCACTTACCTCCAGGAGCAGAGAAAGGCAGGAAAATACAATTAATTTGTGATCACTGCCATGGTTTAACTCCAGGTGGCAACTAAGCACCATGCAGCTTCTTGGTCTCCACCCTCACCTCTGGCCCCTGCCCAGCCCACACTGGGATGGGGAGGAGACCTGGGAAAAACCCCTAAAACCTGTGGGCTGAGATAAGGACAGTTTAACAACTGAAACAAAACTTGATTTAATAATAGCAATGATTGCAATGGAAAAGGAAACAATGACGAGAGGGAGAATAAAACCCAAGAGGAACAAAGGCTGCACAGGGACAGCATTGCTCAGCAGCCATGCCACACCATCCCCAGGCAGGCAGCTGGGACTCCTGGCCAACTCCCCTCTTTCCATCCTAGATGTGACCCTCCATGGATGGAAATCCCTTTGGCCACCTTGGGTCACCTGTCCCAGTCCCTTGTGCCCCTGCCCACTGGCAGGGCTTGGGACACTGAAAAGTCCTGGATTTAGGGTGAGCCCTACTTAGCAACAACCCAACATCAGTGTGGAATCCATGTGCCAGCAGTCACTCTCACAACGAATCCAAACCACAGCTCTGCACCAGCTACTGGGGAGAAAAGTAACTAATCTATCTGAAACCAGGGCAGTAATTCATGCATCACCATGGTTTTATGGGAACAACACCACCCCTTCCTTCCTCTACAGTTTTTACTCCAGAAATCCTGTGGAATTTTTCTTTTCTTCATATCCTCTATTGTTTCATAAGAAGAAGTTATACTGGCCTTCCAGAAAACCTGTAAAAGATGTTTCTACCCTAGTAATACTCAGTGTTTTACAAGGTGCTTACAAAAATGAAAGGGCAGCACCTAATAGACAACAATGTAATCTGCTTAGAGGCGTGAGGATTAAAAAAATCAGCGTGCCACAAACATAATGAGCAAGGCAGTCATTTCAGTAGAGCCCAGTGATGTCAGATATGGTCTTTTGAAGGTCAGGAGTTGAGATGATCTGCATTATTGCAAGTTTAGAAAAGGACCAAAAGTCCTTTGATCTGCATAAAATGTCCCACAAATTATTTTTGGTAACCTTTGCAAGTAATTAATTTTAAAATGGAATGTGTTTTGGTGATCTACCTCAAGGAGAGAGAGAGGTCCATGGTTCAGCAGGAGGATGCAGCCATTATTCCCTGTGTTCTAAGTATTTCTAACTCTAGATCCACAGTGAAATCTCTTTTGTTTTCACACAGGTTGCTCCAGCAGATATTTAATAATTTCCTTAAAAGATGGTTTTCTGATCTAGCTTTGTATAATTATAGACTCATAGAATAGTTGGAGCAGAAAAGGACATTAAAACCCATCTGGCTCCAAGCCCCTGCCATGGGCAGCCATGCCTTTCACTGGATCACGTTGCTCAGAACTCCATCCTTGGAGTTCGCTCCCAAGCCTGGCCTGGGACATTTCCAGGGATCCAGGGGCAGCCACAGCTTCTCTGGGCAGCCTGTGCCAGTCCCTCAGCACCCTCACAGTAAGAATTTTTCCCTGATGTCTAATCCCAACCTGTTCAGTCTGCAGCCATTCTCCCCTGTCCTGCCACTACTCTCCTTTGTCAGAAGCCCCTCTCCAGCTCTCTGGTAGGTTCTGCAGGGCCACAGTGAGGTCCCCCCAGAGCCTTCTCCTCTCCAGGCTGCACAACCCCAATTCTCAGCCCAGTGCTGAGAATGTCCCAGTACACCTTTGAATTCCCCTAGTCTACAGGATTCGCCCACCTCCTCGATAATATCCTTCTCCAACAGCCTTCAAGAACACCCAAGCCAGAGGACATGGTTATCTATTGATCGCGCTTCTCATGAGAACCGAGCTACTCAATGTTATATATACATTTCAAGTTATTGCCCTGCAGGCGCATACATCTCCTAAACTTGCTCTTTTGCGCTAGTGGTTGTAACTTCAGGAACATAAACCCCTCCATTCCTTCTCACTTGCTCTTCACAGATACGAGTGGTCGGTTGAATACGCCTCCCTATTCTCATTACCTCGGCATACCGACCTCCTACACTTGGTTTTTTTTAGCGTCTCTTCAATAAACCCCTCAAGTGCAGAGCAGGTGTTATCTTCCTCTTGACATGTCCATCATATGACCTGCCGAGCATATGAATCCCCTAACACCCAGAATCTCATGGTCTAACGGATAGGTCGTCGCAAACTTGGCACTGATGCACTTTGACCCCATTCATGGAGAACGCACTACCTACCTCTAGACAACAGATAGTGTAATGCTTGCCAGACATACCAATTATTTTACCATTTACTAGGGACTATCATTTAAATCCCACTTTATGCATCCATTTTTTTTTATCTTGATTTTTATTTTTTTTCATCAAACAATAAAGCCATAAATGCCTGCATCATCCAAATCATTTCTCATCATCATACTTTTAACTAAGCTACCTCTATATTTTCTGCTAACAAAAAAGGCAACCAACCACCATCACTAACCACATAAAATTAACCCCTAAACCAGCCCCTCTCCAAAAACCAAACAAAAATACAAACCACAATAACAAACCATCAATCACACCCCAAACTCTGCGTCCTTGTAGCTTATAAAAAGCACGACACTGAAGATGTCAAGATGGCTAACCCTAACCCTAAACCCTAACCCTAACCAGTGCTCCAGCCCCCTGAGCCCCTCATGGCCTCCCCTGCACTCAGTGCAGCAGCTCTGTGCCCTTTTACTGCTGGGGAGCCCAGGGCTGGATGCAGAGCTCCAGCTGGGATCTCCAGAGCAGAGCAGAGCAGAGGGGCAGGATTCTCATCCTCTGCTCACCCTGCTCTGGCTGCAGCCCAGGGAACATTTCTGGGCTGAGAATTGGGGTTGTTCAGCCTGGAGAGGAGAAGGTGACCTCACTGTGGCCCTGCAGGACCTGAAGAGAACCTACAGGAGAGGTGGAGAGGGGCTTCTCATAAAGGGGAGGAGTGGCAGGATATGGGAGAATGGCTGCAGACTGAACAGGTTTGGATTTCAGGGAGAAATTCTTACTGTGAGGGTGCTGAGGGACTGGCACAGGGTGACCAGAGAAGCTGTGGCTGCCCCTGGATCCCTGGAAGTGACCAAGGCCAGGCTGGATGGAGTTCTGAGCAACCTGATGCAGTGCTCATGGCCATCTCAGGTCCAGCCTCTCACCTACCAGCAATCTGTGTCTTCTTTTTTGTACAAATGTCTGCAGCTTTAAAGATCAGGCAATTCTATGATTATTTTTTTTTTAAATCAAGCTTTTTTCCAACCAGCTAGTTCTAAGATTGGGGAATGTTATGATGATAGACACATTTTGAGATTTTTATCTTTTAGCATAACAAGCAGACATGATGCAAAATAGGTTTCTGTAACAAACCCAGAAATGAACATGAAATCTTTGAGGATTTCTAGATCTGGAGGAGATATATTTAAACTTCTCCAAAGAGCAAGGAGAAGACCAGTCAAATGGTGAGCGAAAAAAAAAGAAATTGTAAAATGTCTCTATACATTAATAGGAAATAAAACCAGGATAAAGTATAAGGGGAAGATATTACAAAAAGAACTAAGGAATAAGAAGGAAGTACATAATATTGTGAAGAGAGGAAAATATGTTGGAAAAGAAGAAGAAAAGAGAAAAAATGTCACAGTTGGTAGAGTTGATTCCCTCTTAATCAATAAACTGAAATCAGTCTTGCAGCTGACCAGAGGGGAGATTTATCACAAGTAAAGCTTATCTTAAAGGCAAAACTAAATCACTTTTGTTTCCACTTAATTATGTACATATATATTAAAAAAAAAAAATAAAGAAGAAAGAAAAAGATAAAAAACTTTAAAAGTGCATGCCATGACAGAATTCAGACCAAGCAAGAGGAAGGAGTTATACCAGTATATCAGTGTGTCTAGTTCACACAACAAAAAGGTTCTGTTTTGGAACTGACACTGATTCCTCAATGCTCTTTGTGCCATTTGAGTTATATCAGTGACATAGATCTATTTTTTCAAAGTTCTAGAACCATATTAAAAAATGACCACATCTAAAAGATCCCCTTACCTATTGATGAGGATATTCAGACAGGATTCATGTCCTGGTTGGGACATGAGAGTTATTAAGTCACATGCTTTAATGTAACTTAAAGTACGTGTAAGTTTATTCAAATGCTTGAAGTTAAACTTCTTTAACTTCAGGGGTTGAAGCCTGAAGCCCTGTGTATTTCTCATCCTCACCTCACCCTGTTTGTGCACACTGCAGAGCACCAGCCACTTTGCTACTGATATTTTGAATATTGGATATGACCCATCAGGTCCTTTGTTGGCCCTGTTCCTTTGTCCTGTGAATTTAGGGGAATAATTTTGATTTGCACTCCTGCTAGCCCGTTCTCTAGAGGAAGGTAGCAAACAAGGGCTGGCTGAACAGTACTCTGGAGGCAACATAAGTAACACCTCAGCTGACAAACAAGGAGGCACATCAGTGACCCTGCAGAAGAATCCTGTAGTGAGGAGTACATGTGGAAAATGCACGTGGAGAGGGTGTGGAATTACCTCAGCTGAGCTGGAACTGACAGAGATCCCTTCCCACTGCAGAACCCACCCCTGCACATCCTCTCCTGGAGGCAGGAAATCCCAAAGGCTGCTCCTCAGGGCAGGCAGCAGGAGCCTATGTCACACTCATATTTTCTGAAGCATCCCTTGGCCCAGGATTTTTCTCCTGGGAAGCTGAGAAGCCTCAGAGAAAAAGGAGAACAAATTCTTATCTCATTTGCTTCTCCTGTGTTGTGCTCACAGGAGAAGTAGAAGGTGGAATGTGTTTGGAGATTGTGTACCCACAGGTGATTGTTTCATTGGTTTCATGTGAATTGTTCTGACTCTTTGGCCAATCAGTGCCAAGCTGTGTCTGGGACTCTGGAAAGAGTCACGAGTTTTTATTATTATCTTTTGAGCCTTCTGTAAGTATCCTCTCTGTATTCTTTAGTATAGTTTAGTATAGCATTCCTTAATATAATAGAATATAATAAAATAATAAATTAGCCTTCTAGGAACATGGAGTCAGATCATCATTCCTTCCTCTGTCTGGGAACCCCACAAATACAATGGAGCCCAGCAGCTTCCCTGTGCAGTTCCCTTTGGGCAGAGCAGGGCTTGGGAGCCACAGCTCCTGTGTGACACCCTCAGGTGTCAGAGCTGCACCCAGGCAAGGACAGACCTGCAGTTGCAGTGGCTCTGCAATCCTTCATCTTCTGTGTCTCCCTGAGACCAACAGCAGGTACTCACCTGCATGTGTGATTGCTGAGATTGAAATTTAAATCTGGGCAGTAACTGCAGCCAAGCTCTTGTTAGCAGAGAAAAACAACGATGAAACAGTGCCTTTGCTATTAGTCATTGATATTGAATTAAAAAAAAATGTAAATCAATATCCCTTTTGAGTTGTACTAACCAGCATAAAATAAAAGAATCATATTTCCTGATGAGCATGGTTTGCTGCCCAGAGGCTGATACTCTGAATAAATCTCAAAGTCCTCTAGTTATTTTCTGAAAGGGTTGATTTATGAACAGTGAACTGCAATGAGCAAAAATTTCATCAGTTTTCATCATTTACTGTACTAATGAGCTTTAAAACTGTGCAATTATGCACATTGTAGTAGTTACTGTGTATGTACATATAGATGCATAAATGGAAAATGAGATTTCTGTTATCTACAGATAATCTTATAATTCATAAGTATAAAAGATGATGTGTTGTTTTTTTCTCATCACACGGGGCTTTAAGGTTTAAAATAATTTAATAAAGGTTTCTGATGAAGCTGGAATAGTTGGTGACTCATAGGTCATCAGTGGGTGGCAGGTGAGAGAAGGGAAAGCCTAAAGCAGTTAAGGTTTTAATGAGACTCAGAGCTAGTTTCCAATTCAGACCATTCTTATTATTTTTTCCTGTTATTTTAACACTACACAATGTTAAATATATTCTCTTTTCTCAACTTTTGTTTAGTCTAATTTGTTCTTTCCCTTTTCTCCAGTCTTTCTAAAAACAAGATTCTATCAGAGTTTTAAAAATTGAAAGGATTAGTAAATACAATTATATTTTAGCCATAACATCATTCAGTTATGACTTCTGTTTTTTAAGACTCCATAACTTTTGACTAAAAGAACCTACTATTAAAATATCATAATTTAGTGCTGCATCTTAACTCATTCAGCATGTATTTATTTACAATTTAACTTGTGAAGAGGAGCCAGAATTTGAAAAGCTTCCACAATTTTCCAAGTAAATTTGACTGAATATATTAACCATTTCATGTGTCAGCTGTGCTGAGATCTCATGACAGGAACCCAACTTCTGGATGCTGTGTGTTAACACACCAGCCTGTTGAACCTAAATTCCCCCAGTGCCTGCTCAGCTGAATTGCTGAGGCTGATCCTCTCACTGCCATGTGGTTCCAGCTCCTCTCCTCTCCTCTATATTAAATTTTATCTCAGAGATAAAATTTAGAGATATTTTGACAACATGAACTTCCTTGAACAGCTTCTGGTCTTCACTTTTCACAGGCTTATGTTCTTCCATGGGAAGAAAAGCCTGGTTTCATGTGGGTTTTTTCCCCTCAAAACACACATCACCACTGCACACAGGCAGATTCATTTGCTGCTCATTAAAAACTACAAATAATGTAGTTCTGGTATGCTCCATTCTTCTTCCACTCTTTTTAGCTTCTCTAGTCTATTCTCTTGTTCTTCACCAAACACTTCAAGGAGCAAACATGACCTCTCCTCTCCACACACAGGAGCAACAGGACTGGAGAACAAATAATTTCTATGGCTCACAGCCTGCCAAAACCCAAACAAGTTCACAGAGCTTTTCATTATCACATAAACAAAGTGACAAGGCAAAAGGAAGTCTGAAGGTCTGTCCTCACACGCCTCTGCACCCCTTTTACTTTGGCAAAACACAGCAGGTGCTGAGGTTGGAATCTCCGTGGGTCAGCTCTCTGCCTGCCTGTCTGGAGAGACAGGGTTCTCTCCCTCTGCAGATGCACAGGACTGTGAGCTGCCTGAAATCCTCAGCATCTATCCACCTCTAGAAGACAGGTGGTTTCTTAGAGGTGCTCTCAGTAAGAGAATAAATAGTATTTCTTACTATGCTGAAAGAAATAAAGCAATGAACTGCCAGCCCCGCAGCAGCACAGAACCCTGCTACCCTCTCTGAAGCTTTTTGAGCAGGACTGACAGCAGAACATGCACAAATTTCTTACTGTGTTCCAAACAATTCTAAAGAGAACACCCTGATCCTGCAGCAAAATGATGGTTTGATGCTGAACTCTCCTGCAGCTTTAACATATCTTCAAGAACCTCCACAGCATGTTGAGTACCAACCCCAAACTGGACAGAGCTAGAGGATTACTACAACCCACAAGAGTAATCTAATGACTGAATCTAAATCAAATCTTTAGAAAACCCCCTAGGATTTAAAATTATTGGATCATAATTCTTATTCTGAAACTAACAGGCACGTGTGGGTTCTGTTCCAGTGGCCACACCATGACTGTGTGCTGTCCTGTTGGGGCACTGAAACAAATAAACCCATTAGATTGTAACCAAAGAGAAGAATATCCATCCTCCCTGAGCTCCCACATTAGCATCCCTGGCGTCTGAAGGCAAACATTAACCAACTTCATGTTTTAAACCCTCTAATGTGAAAGCTGTCCTTGATCTATTAGAATGACCCCAAGGCTCTACCTGCTATTCACATCACTTTAATAATCTCTGTGCACAATATTTCTAAAGACCTTACCAGTGGCAAAAGTGATTTTGTGTTTCTTGATTTTATTTTCTTCTTCTGCAGAGCTCACATTCAATCATTTTAAAGAATATGTTTTCCACACAGCTGCTTCTATGCATGTACAAGTGTCTTATGAAGGAAAAAAAGCAAAACTGTCCTTTAACAAAATAAACTAGGGATTGCTTTGACCTGGATTTCATTAACCAAACCTACAAAGAATTCAATGACTAATAGTATAGATTTTTTAAAATCTTATTAACCAATGATTTCCTCTTCTTCCTGTCACTGTACTAGGTCAGAAAAGGAAGACAGCATTTTGCTAGGTAGTGTACACAGCAAGACAGAGAGCTCCTTTCCTTTTAAAAAATTAATTATTTGAAATTTTGAAAAGAAACAAAGGAATGAAGCAGAAGAAAAGGACGGGGTCAAGAGTGAAACAAAGCAATTCAGCCTGACAAGTGGCTGTCTTGGCACTCCATGGACTTTCTTTTTCTACGCATGACAGTGGAGAAGCTCATTCAATCACAAAGACTTGCCATGATTTCACGTGAGATTAGAGGAGGCCCTCCAAAAAATATGCATGCTCTTCAATTTCTGGTAGAGAGTGACAAGGAGGCAGTTTTGTATGCAAAGACAACCAATTCCTAGTCCAGCTAAGATCAAGAGCAAAAACCCTACTGAAGAAAAGCCAAACAGCCAACTATAATCTGGGAAGTGGTGTTTGGACAAGAGAGATGTAGTTTTCTCCCTAAAATTACAGTGATAAAATTAAAAACAACCAGAAAATGTTGCTGTGAAATTATCAGTTGCAGCAAATTTAAGGTTAATTTGTAATAGAAACTAACATTGTTTTAAATTTTAATACCTTTAGTTTGCAAACACAAAATTTCCAGAGAGCCTTTTACTATGAAAGTTGATATAATATTTTCATGGTCTTGTATATAATGATGTCCAAACATCAAAAGGAAGACTAATGTACTATACAAACTGTGAAGGTAATTTTAAAGCATCAATTAATTATATGCCCTCTGAATTTTGTGCATTTAAAGTATCTAGAATCTATGCACATAATTTTCTCATTATGTTGCCACTGCACTTTTAACTCAACACTATTTTTCTTTTACTAGAAAACACAACTTTTGCCTCTCTTATTCACCCTTACCCTGTGGTGGTGGCAAACCCCCCACTCCCAGCACTCCTGAATTATCTTTTACTGGCTGTGGGTTCTGATCTGGGCAATCACAGCTTGGTTTACTTAACTCTGCTTTCCCTCAGATCTGAGCTGAACTCCAGGGAAAGGTCAAGGAGTCTCCCTGGGTCATACTAAGGAGGGCTCAGCAAAGAGACCCAGCCAGGGCTGCACCCAAGATGAACCAAAATGGCCCCAAAATGCCCCAGCGCTCCCGGGCTCTCTCCCTTGGATCAGTTCTGCTCCATTTGCATCTTGCAGTTCATTGTCCCATTCCAGCTTTAGCCCCTGCAGTCCAACCCCGCTTGTTTTTCTCTCTTCAGCCCATGGTGTTTGTGCTCTTGGGCACAAGTGCTCTTGGGCACTTGCTTGAAAAGTTTATTTCAACTTTTCTGGCATGAGAACTTTTGGCAACTCATTTGATATTCATGGTAGAAAGTTAAAGCACCCTGTAGCCTCTCTGGCCAGGCAATAGTGACTAGTTTTTATTTTGGTGACTGATTTTGTATTTTGTACACTTGCATTACACACTAGGTCTACAAATTCATCAGTTTAGCACCTAAGACGACAGTTCAAACATTGCTATTTTTTGCACAATTTCAGGAAGTGAACAAGACCATTTTTTACCTTTGTGAAAAATAATGCTATACTGAGATCTAGGAAATGTACATGAAGAAATGTTTTCAGGCTCAAGAGAAGTGGCAGCAGGAATATTGAATAGTGGAGGAGGAAGAAATATCAGATTTCTGGTGGGTTGGTGAAACCCAAGGGGTTCAAGCCACTTGATCATCGCTACAACAATATCCCCAAAATGGATTGCACCAAAATTGCTCTTTTGTGGTAAGACATATAATCCTACACTTCTTCCAGAGAAAAAAACAATCCTGATATGTAGTTCTTTGGAAGAATCTATTGAGTAAATTTAAGAATAAACCTGAATGTCAAGAGCATTTAGGAGGCAAGTGCAGAGTTCTCCCTTCTGCCAAATAAAATCAGAAGAGAAATGTTCATATTCTAGTAAATTTTTCTGAATAGCCTCTGTTGTACTTGACCATTTCCTTATTTTTCCTTGGACTTTGTTCAATTTCTAAATTTCTCATTTAAATATTATATACTTGTATTGATTTGTAATATCAACTAGGCCAATACATGACCAAATTTCATTGCAATTTGACTGTAAATGATTCACTGTTTACTGGAGAACAGTGTCCCAGGTTTCACTGTTAAATTCTTAATTGCTTCAAATTTGTACTGCCTTGAAATAGATTTCTCTAAGTTTCAGATTGCTATTGTTTGAGGAGTACTTTCAAAATAATATAATATAGTGCACTGAGCTGAAACCAGCCAGCTAAACCCTGAACTTTCTGTTGTTAAAGTCCTCTGCTTAGGTAACAGGCATCCGCTGTCTGTTGAACCTTCTGAATAAGTGAATTTAATAGCAACTTAAGTATGGTATAAAACCATATTTCCTTTTCCTGTTCCTCTTGGGAGATGCCTACAGTGACCTCTAACTTCAGGGAATCTTCATTGTAATCTTATCTTCACGCATGAGAGAGGGGAAAGTGGGATTTATCCAAACCAAAAGGCTTGCCCCTCCACACTCAGACCTTTGTGGCTTTCAGATCCAGACCTGGCATTAAAAACACAACATTCTGCTGCTCTGCAGCAAGAAGAGAAGGGGGAACAACAGCTCACAACTCTCTGATCTTTTCTCCCAACCTTACTGTGGGGCTCCAAGGTTTAACTGCTTGCCATGTAAGAAAGATTCTGCTCGTTGAGAAGAATCCTGAAACAATTGCTCCATCCTCTCTCTTCCCTGGCTGTTTTCTAGCAGATTTCTGCCCCAGTTTTCAGTACAGATGTAACAGGTGTTACAGGTCCTGGCAGGAAAGCAGCTACAGGAGTCAAAGCACTACCCCAGGTACTGTCTGGTGCATGTTGGTGTTTTATGATGTCCTAGGAACTCGGGAAGAGTATTTTTTTCTCTTTACTTTTGTTTCTGTGCAGAGTATCAGGGGAACAAGTGACCTTAATGAAGTGGCAGAGTCAGATCCTGAGACTGTGTGAATCAGTCTGCAGCTCAGAGCAGTGAATGAACCAAGAGAAGGATGCAGTCCTCCAAATCTTATATTGCTTCAAATATTGCTCTACTGATTTCACTGCTCATAAAGATAGGAAATTTAATAAAAAAATATTTTAAAAGGATACTTTAAAGCTAATAGGTACCTTGTGTGCTGCTACCTTTATCCAGGCTCACTTAGCTCTGTAAAACCACTGCAGAAATCTCAACCTTAGGTTGTTTTTCTTTGCAGTGAGTTTCCTCTTCCCCCTTTCCTAGCCTTCTCACAAAAACAAGTACAAAGTGAGACTCCCAGACTTCCTTCTCATTCCTTCTGATGGAGCTGACTGAGCTGGTGATAAGATTATCACATAGGGCTGGAGCTGCATTTTCTAGTTCTGAATCATACTACTAGGCTTTACAGCAACAATTATAGCCTCTTTCCCTAAAACTGGAAAAAGTATGTGATTTAAACATCTTGAATTTACCCCATTTCCAAGAAATTGACATCAGACTGAAGTTTCTACCATAGTAAGTCTCTCCATGTCTGTTGCCAAAACTTCAGCGTTTGCTTGCACATTTCTCTTAAGCTGGAAATGAATCCTGGGCATGCAGCATCACCTAAAAATGTTTCTGAGGTGTGGGAGGAATTTCAAGATCTGAAAATGAACAAACCATAGAAAATGTCTTGAAGTCAAAACACGATGGTAGAATGACATAGTGACTGCATCATGATTTTTTTTTTTCTCGTTGGAGCTGCCAGCATTCACTCTTCTAGAGATTTGATTTGTGTTAAATAGACCAAAACCATAAAGGCTTCAATAAAGTTTTATAAAGAATGCAAACGTCTCTTAAGAATTAATTATTCACTTTTTACCTTGAAATAAACCTGATTTTGATACAAAGGACAGGTATAAAAAATTCTTTCTGTCCTAGCTTTCAATAGTCTCAAGAAAACTTATAAGAAAACTTATTCTAAATGGTCTAATTTTAGTTCTGCTCTTGACAAGACTGAAATTAGAGTAAAATTGCAAGCTTCATGATTTTAGGAGATTAGCTCCAGCCAGCAGTTAGACCCACATCCACTCACTTCCCTCAACTAGAAGAGGGAAAGAAATTGGAAGAGCAAAACAAAGAAAAACTTTTGGGTCTGTTGACCCTTAAATAAGTGAAAAAGGAGTAAAAAACTCAACCCATCATGAGTGACACAAAGGAAATCCCTCACCACATGCTGATAACCAGCTAGTCCCTGGGTAATGGCTGCCTTGGAATTATTGCTGCCTGCTCTTATTGCTCAGCAATAAACAAACCCTGCTGTGCCACCAACACTGCTTTGGTCACTAATCTGAGTCCCAGCACTATCCAGGCTCCTGGAAAGATAATTAACTACATCCAAGCTAAACCCTCCACAATGCTTAAGTCACCACAAGGACTGAGGGTGATTTCTTAAATTCTGGCAGCGTTTTTCCTGTATTTTCAGAGCAATTGTCTAACAACAGCAAACTACAAAACATTTCTAAAACTACATTACATTCCTGTAGGGTTTTCCTGTATTTTCAGTGCAGTTGCCTAACAACAACAAACTACCAAACCACGTGTGCTTATCTATACAATTTTTGCCCTTCTAAATCGCTACCTTTTACCTGTGAACAGAATCTTGGAAATTGCATATCTGGTATAACTACTGCTCACCTAAGGGCTTCCCATTGCAGCCACTCCTTGATGAGGAGGGAGGTGACAATCTCAGCAGCCATTTGTGACACCAGGATGGTTAGGCCAGGCTTGAGCTCCATTGCAGCCACTCCTTGATGAGCAGTGGTTAGGCCAGGCTTGTGCTCCATTGCAACCAATTATTGATGAGCAGTGGTTAGGCCAGGCTTGTGCTCCATTGCAGCCACTGTTGATGAGCAGAGAGGTGACCATCTCAGCAGCCATTTGTGGTGCCAGGATGGTTAGGCCAGGCTTGTGCTCCATTGCAACCACTCCTTGATGAGCAGAAAGGTGACAATCTCAGCAGCCATTCATGGCCCATGAAGGTTAGGCCAGGCTTGTGCTCCATTGCAGCCACCGTTGATGAGCAGAGAGGTGACAATCTCAGCAGCCATTTGTGATGCCAGGATGGTTAGGCCAGGCTTGTGCTCTACTGCACCCACTCTTGATGAGCAGAGCTGTGACAATCTCAGCAGCCATTCACAGCCCCACAAAGGTTAGGCCAGGCTTGTCCACCAGGTCTTGGTGACACCAGGATGGTTAGGTGTCCACCAGGTCTTGGTGAAGGCCATTCAGGGTGTTCACTCTGAGGTGTCAACCCTGCCTCAGTCCAGCTTTTCAGTAGGGCTCATGCCAGTGTTCACAAGTGTTTCACTTGCAGGTAAAATTTCACCAGGTCTTTACCATGAGTTCCTGTAAAATCCTTCCTGGCCTAAGTCACAGAATCAGGGAGGCAGGATCTGGGGGGTTGGCAGGGACCTCAGCCATCACCTAGTCCCAGAGGTGGACAGAGCCACCTCCTGGCAGACCTGGCTGCTCAAGGCTTTGTCCAGCATGGCCCTAAATTCCTCTAAGGATGGGACAAGCTGCTGCCATGGATCACCCCTCTCAGAATTTCCTACAGTAAAGAATTCCTTAAGGTAAAGAATTTCTTCCCAATATCTCTAACCTAAATTTCCCCTTTTAATTTTCACCCCTCACTGCTTTCCCTGCCCCTAGAGCTTCTGACAAAGCATCCCTCCCCGTGTTCCCTGCAGAATCCCTTCAGACACTGGAGGGTTGCTACGAGGTCTCCACGCATTTCTCACTTTAACCTTAATTTCCCTGTATCATTCATTAGCATTCACAGTGTGGTAAGTGTTGTCTACATGCTTCACTTTCCCACTCAAAAGCAGCCTGCCTGTTCAAGCAGCAGAGCTTCAGACAGCAGCATAAATTGCCTGTAAAAAATGTATTTGCAAAGAAAAGTCTAGACATTTCATGGCTTTGGATTTTGTGAACAAAGTAGGAAATATGTAGGTGAAAAATCACTAGTCTGTCACCACGGAACATTGGTACTGTATCAGTAGAAACTGACATTAAATCTATTGATTTTAAGACTATTTTTCTGATTTTATTTCCTAAATACTACTTTTGGGTTAATGCAGAAGTACTGTAGGATGGGGAAAGGAAAAGAAAAAAAAAAAAAGAGAAAAAGAAAGTCAAAAAGACAACTCTTTCAGCCAGCCAGAGTGTCACATTCATATTCTCTAGAAAAATCCTTTTGCTCAGGATTTTTCTCCTGGGAAGCTGAGAAGCCTTAAAGAAAAATGAAAAAAACTGTTATCTCATTTGCTTCTCCTGTGTATTGCTCCTTTGGAATGTGTTTGGAGATTGTTTATCCAACAGGTGATTGTTTTGTTAGTTTCTGGTGTAAGTTGTTTTCACTCATTGGCCAATCAGTGCCAGGCTGTGTTGGCACAGAGAGAGAGAGTCACAAGCTTTCATTATAATCTTTTTTTAACTTTCTGTAAGTATCCTTTCTGTATTCTTCAGTACAGTGTAGTTTAGTATTCTTTAATATAATATAGTATCATAAAATAATAAATTAGCCTTGTGAAAACACAGAGTCAGATCCATCATTCCTTCCTGCCACAAGAATCCACACAAATACAGTACCAGAGACTGCACAGTATCCAAGCACAAGACCAAGTGTCTAAACCCTGGAATAACTGATGGGCACACAATGCCCACCAAGCTGAGGAGAGCAAGGATGCACCAGGACACTGCTCACCTGCAGCTGAAGTGAGGGAAGAGCCAGAGCCTTTCCTTGGAGCAATGCCCAGCACTGCATGTCTGTGCTCTTGGGGTGACTTTTACTCCACACATTGCTGTTGGTGTAATTTGATGGTAAATCCTTTTTCACTCTTTTGTATGAATAAGCAACCATTTGCAAGAACAAAATTGAGCATTTTTGGTTGTTTTCCTCTTTTTTCCTTTCCGAGTAATCAGATTTCTAAATGTCAGGAGAACTTTTTGCTTTAACAGGGGTCTCAGAATTTAGTCATGTCAAGACCTCAGTTAAGCTGGGACTTTACCTATTGACTATATGGGAGAAATGGATACTTAGCAATTATTAGTATTAGCAATAGTTACAGGGCTGTGCTGGGCACTTTTTAAAGGAGGAAAAAAATAAAATTAGTATTTTGTTCCTAAAAGTGAGGCAGTGGTCTCTCAAAATCTCTTCCTGAACTGACACTTAGAAATTCGAGGTGAGAAGTCTCTATACCTGGGTTTCATCCCACCCCTCTCCATTTTGGATTTTCTTGCCTCTTTCCTTTTCTTCCTCCTGTCTCAGATTTTCTGTCTGCTGGCTATTGCCACATTTTCTGGGCTCAGACCCTCATTGCAGGAGATAAGAACACAAGTACAACTCAAAGCCTTAATTCAGAGTGTGACAGAATATTGACAGCCCCTAGCTAGCCCTGATGGATTAACACTCAAACTAATATATAAACAGGCACAGAAAAAAACCCAATAAAACCATGGCCTACAATATCATCTTGTGTTGAAGACCAATAAAGCTTATTTAAGTCCAACAAAAGTTATGAGCATCTGCAAACATGGAAAATAGAACTGGTTTTATATCACTACATAATATATACTAATTACATACTTATATATATTGATATTTTATATCAATATATATTACATATATATAACTATTTTTTCATCAACTGCTGATCAACAGCAAAACAAGACCAAAATAATGAGGGATGGGAGAGAGTGAAAGCTCAGATGCAAACTGGAGGTGGGGTAGAGAGGCAGCAGGAGCACACAGGTTCTGTGTAACACATTCTTTGGAAAATGAGACCATTCAGGCTCCTTAGTGGCACAATTCCACCAAAGCACAGGAAGCAGCCCCTTAACCAGCCTGCACTGGAGCAGTAAGGGCAAGTTCATGATTCTGGATTTATTTTGCATGTGCAGCCCAGCAGCAATGCCACAGCCCCAGGAGAATTTTACACACCTTTTTATGCTCAAAGTGCCTCACACCTGGAACAAAGGCAGCAAAGCCACCACAGTGAGCTACTGGTTCATCTCTTCAGCTGACACAGCTGCTAAAGGTGTAATGTATTTTGGTTAAAAACGACCTTGCCAAAGCAATCACTTCAAAGATCTCTTTGAACCAAATCATTTAATCATTGATTAAATGATTACCTGAATGGATTACCTTGTTACCTGAATGGTTTTCTAAACCACTCTCACAAGCTGAAGGGAGGTAGAAGATTATTAGGTGAAAGCAAGTACAAGCAGCTAATAGATGGAGTATATAAAACTGAAAAGAACCTGAATTTCAGTCAAACCCCTTGCACTGTGGCACTACATTCAGAACACGAACTTCTTGGCGACTATCCTGTCTTCAGAGAAAAGCAATTACAGTAAATAAAAAATAATTATTAAAGTTATTTTTAAATAGTTGAACAGTAAACACTGCTACACCCTATAAATATTAATATCCAACAAACATTAATTTTCATACAAAATGAAGTCAAGCATCATAAAAAGGATCCATAAAAAAACCTTAAAAATCTCCTAACTACATTCTTTTGCTAAAAAGGAAATTTTTTTAAAAGATGAAGTTTATGTTTTTCTTTTAATATAGATTTTTTTTCTATTAGAAAAAATAGAGACCTTTTTCATGATTCAGAATAAAATTTAATCAGGCTCTTATATGTTTCCCTCCATTGTTTTCTGAAAGCTCACTATATATTTGTATGTGCAGTATGGCATGTACAGGAGAGGGAGAAACTCAAGAGCTCTTTCCCATGATACTTTACCAGACACCCTCTTTCTATATCTTAAAAATTAATTAAAATACCTTGTCCACTGGGAAAAGGACTAATTGGACTTATCTGCCCTCACTCTGCCATGTCACAAAGTGAAAAATCCTCACTAATGATTCCTGAAACACCAATCTGAGATAGGTGGCATTAGATGATTCACACAAGGCAAGCATCTCTGTAGCTTAATTACTTTTATTTTGTTCAGATTTGCTGATTTATTTTGAACTGGTCGTGGGGTAGTTAATAAATGTCATTCACTTCATTAAAAAACAAAGTTCTCATCTGCTGTAAATAGTAATCAAATTATATGTTAGAGAGCAAAAAAAGTCCTGCTCTAATGCCCTCTGCTTAGTATTAAAAAGCACCCCTAGGAGATTAAGATTTAAAACTAATTCTAAAAGGAATTATGCCGAGGTTCACTTCCCTGATAAATGGAAAAACTTGTATTCACAGCAGAAAATAACAATAATAAAAAAACCTCCCAACCTTGATTCTGATGTGCCAGGGGACAGCAGCAAACAGCAGAGATGGGCAGCAGAAATGGGCTCTCACCACTGCCAGCCCGAGGACTGAGACAGGAATAGGCAGAAGAATTATTCCTCTGGGAATAAACAAACAAACAAACAAACAAATAAATAAATAAATATAATATAGCATAATATAATACAGAACAATAAAGAATAATATTATATAATTGAGAATCATATAATATGTTAGAGAATAATGTAATGTAATATATAGAATGTAATGCAATGTAATGCAATATAGTATAATATAATAAAATATAAATATAGTACACTACAATACAATACAATATAATACAATACAATATAATGTAATAAAATATAATATAATGTAATATTATACAATATATTATGATAATAGTTACTAACTAATATATAAAACAATAAATAATTATTCCTCTGGGAACCACAGCCAGGCTCAGGCACGGGGCTACACAGGAAGCCAGGTGCTTTTGCTGACACAGCATTCAGTGGGCTTGGGGTGAGGAAAAAGAAGCCAGGGCACTTTGCTAGCAGGTGGTGTAGCTCAGCAGCAGCAGAGAGGTGACAGGAATCTCATGTTCCATTTGGACACTGCCTCCCTTTCCAGCCCTCTGGAACACTGAACACAGAGCTGGGGCTGGCAGAGACTGAGGGCCCAACAGAGCAGAGGTGATGTGGAAAACAGAATCACACTGAGCTAGTCACACTCTTGGGCTTTGTTTGATGGAATTGTCTTTCTGAGCTTTGTTTGATGGAATTGTCTTTCTGCCGAAGACAATTCCATAATACACTGCTTTAAAAGCTCAACTGAGGAATTTTCATTTCTCTTATCCTCACAATCCCACTAATTAAGTAATGCAATTATATCCCTGCAAACAGTTCTGCTGAAGCCTTGAGAGGCTGAGCTAGAGCAGAGGCTGGACAGAGCCAAAGAATAAAGTTTATTAAAAAGCATTTAAAGGATGCACCTTGGGCAGTACCCAAGTACCCAGCACCTTGGGCTACATCCATGATGAGCCAAAATGGACACTGAGTTGTCACACTTTTATAAGTTTTGGTCCATGTTCATATTGGGGTTAACTGTCCAATTCCAGCTCCAGGTGATGCAGTCCCATCCTCCCAGATTGCTGCCCTCAATTTCCTGCTGTTTGCACTTTTTGGGCCTGAAGCTGCAATGGTGTCCTTGGTTCTGGGGCTGGAAAAGGATTGTTCTGTGTGGCTGAGCTGTGAGGAGAATTTGCTAATACCTTAAAGAAGTTCAGAGTTCCATACTAAAGCACTACATAGCCTGGAAAACATGCAAATTAAACTTGAGGCATCACTGCCTTCTCCCTTCTAAGAAAACAATTTCTTTAGACCACGTGATCCACTAGAAACAAGTTTGCTTATAGATAGGGCTTAAAAAACTACAACTAATAATAGATTCTTAAAGTTTCCTTAAAATCAAGCTTCATGTGACTAACTTAGGAGAGAGTGACTATACACAGCAGATTCTGATTGCTCCAGAGTAATCAGGACAGATTTACTGCACTGTGCAACTCAGAACATTCCCCAAGTCTCATCTAACCCTACTAGAAAGACAGAACCAAGAAAAAATTATTTGTGCTTAGCATGTAGCCTTTTTCTTTGCTGTATTGAAGGACCTACTTATTAAAAAAAACAAAAAACAACAACAACAAACCACATTTTGATGACTTTTATCCTCTGCATCATAGTTCTGTCTTGCTGCATGCCCTTCTACTGGGTGCAGACCCTGTGCATCCTGAAGGTTCCCAATCCAACTAAAGGCATTGCTGGCACCTGAAAGAGGTGAGCCACAAGACATAATTCAGAGTCATTCTTAATGAATTTCTTATTTTCTCTTAACCCTCATGGGTCAAACGTGCTTTACTGCAACCAAAACCAAGGGAAACCACTTGAACCAAATGACTGACTGAACATTTCTAACTTATGACCAATATAAAAGACATCCCAAAGCAAGGGACAGTTCTCAGTTGCATTAGCATAAGTGAACAGTAAATTACTTGAGAAAGATCTTTCTTGTTGTTTTCCTAAGCAGCCTGAGACTGGACAGAGCAGTGGAATTGTCCCCTCATTTTAAGTGCAATAGTGGCTGGAGACACTTTCCTTCAGCCTCAGTATAGTGAAATTTCCCACCCTGCTTTAGCTTCCCTTTTGGCATTGAAAACTACGCTTAGGATTATAATGTTCCTTTTTGGTGAGATTTTTTCATATATATAAAATGTTCTAATTTTAAAATACAGAATGACATTAGTAATAATAAGTATTATGAAATATGAATGAACTTGTTTTTACCTCTTTGCTCCAGGTTGCCTTCCTACCTCAAATGTTCTAAACATAAAGAGAGCACTTTAACACAACAATAAAAATAAATGATAATAAAAAATGTGACTACTATTTAATGGAAAAATTACCATAATGTAAAAAGAAAAATGAAGAAGCAAGATGACAGTCTTACAGTGGATTTCTATATTGCTGGCTTCATTTAATGAACTGGAAAATAAAAACTTAATCAATTTGCTTTAGATCAATGGTCTCAAAGTGTTAAAATACTAAGCTATGTAGTACAAGAAATAAAATAATCCAGTAGAAAAACAATATACTTGCAGCATAACTTTAATAGCCTTAAGAAAGGAATCTTAATACTGACATTTTATTAGTTCTGCTTAACATCTCAGGATTTACAGGTAGCCAGCTTACACAGAACAATTACCAAGTCTAGATATTAAATTAGAAAGAAACAAAAATCTTGCAACAGGCGAGCACAAGCTTAGCAGCACGTGTGTGCTGCCTTTGGGAGGAGTCTCCTTCATCACCTAAGCTGCAATATAAATCTCAATTAATGAAAATATGGCACACAGCTTTCCCCCTACTTTTCTAACCTTAGCAGCAAGTCATTTAGTTGAATTCTGCTCTTCTGTAAATGCTGCCTCTTAGCAGATAAGTTAACTGGTTCTTTAGGTTCTTCTATGATTACTTTTTTAAGTTTTTAAATTTTTTTTCCTATGGTTACTTTGGTTTTTTATTCTTCTGCACTTCAGAGATTTATTTTGTCCTAAGCTAGGCTAAAGCATTATGAAGCATAACTCCCAAACTGCAATTCATCAAGACCAAATATAAGAGTCTACCAGCATTCCTACTTCCACCAGCTTTCCTTGCAGGCCCTATTCAATCTCTAGACTATGTGTTTGTACAAAAAGGTTGGTTAAATGCTTTTTTAACATATTATTATAGTCTATTTTTTTTAATAGAGATACCTATATTTTAAAATAAATAAACAAAGTGAGCTATTGGGAAACAGGCTCCTAACTCCTCACCTCCCCTAAGACACTAATCTCAGACTAAATCAAACATGACAGACAACTCCATTTCTCAGGTCTTTATGCCCCCAAGAAGACTTTTAACAATGTACAAAGGCAAGAAAGGAAACACATTTTGATAGGACTTCCATGCTTTTAGTCCTCAAGGAAAAAAATAAGACTACATAACTGGAAAACAGAATATCTCCCTAGAAGTGCCTCCCTATTTCTTTGACTTTACGGATTTACTGGCTGGACGGTGAAGTCAAAATTTATCTTTCAGTTTTTAACTGATAGCCTGGGAAGGGGTGATGCCTTAAGCTGGGGTGGGAACCAAAGGTGCTATAAGAATACTCTTAAGAGTATGACTCACAACATAAAGGGAATGGGGGATGAGCAAAGAACATGAAGCAAACCCAGGTTCTATAAAAATGCAACTGCTCTCATCTCTTGTTAGCTTCAACAAGAGCTGAGGGGGCTCAGGCCCTAGAGGAGCACCTCAGCTGTCTTTAGGACCCAGAGAACAAAGCAGCACTATAAAACAGATAAAACAGAGTAAGAAAAAGCAAGAAAATATTTCCTAAACAAGACAAAAGCAGTCTTGTTTAAAAAAAAATGCACCCAAACAAACACCACAAGACAGATCTATCAAAATAATTTAACATTAAGCATATACTGCAAATTGCTGCTATTTGTCAGCCTCTGGGCATCTTTACACGCAATGGCCAAAAAAAAAAGTCTTTGGGTATTCATGGATAGACTTGAAAGGTCTCAGAAAAGCTTCAGGATCTTTTTCAGAGTACAAGGATTTTTCTTGGTGTAAATTCACTTGACTCAGTTCCCTGTTGACTGATACTTATATATCATTCACTGAAAAATCAGCTAAGTCCAATTCTCCAGTATTACTGTTTGTGTCAAATGAGCCACTGGACCATCAGACTTGATCTTCTTTTCTATTTTTTGAGACTTAGTGGGCCTACCATGTTTTACAGAGTTCCTCCTTCCTCTGGAGGAGTTATCACCTAAGAACAATCAAGTCTCACATTTGACCTATGAAACCACTATCCCAGTATCATGATTCTAAAGATACAAATGTACAACCTCGTGATAGACAGCTAGAGCAGTCATTGCTAGCAGATGTGGTTAGCAGTGAATTCTCTCAATTGTCTCTGTTCACTTCCTGGACATATATGAGGCCAACTCCTTTGTCCTCTCTCATGGAACTTCATTTATGAAAACAAAATCTAACTGACAGGATTATCAAGACACAGATTTCAATTAAGCCTTCCCTTTTTTTTTTTTTTTCAGGGAAAGCAGAAGTGTGTGTTCATTTGTGACATGTCTCAGTTTTTGCTCATGTACCACACTCTGCTGGTTCATCTCTAAATAAACACAGCAAGGATCAAGCAGCATCTTCAGTTTACTTGTGGGTGTAATTGCAATTGGAGATGGCAGCATAGATATTCAGGGGATAATTCTGGAGAAAAATGGATACCTTAGAAGCTGTTTTTATGGAAACATTTCAGTTGTTTCAGATGCCCCAGAACAGCTGAAATACCTGCAAGGAACTCACCTCCACCAGGGTGTGTGAAGGTATCAGTAACACTCAGGTCAGCAGGACAGGTGTCAGCTTTCTGACACTGGGCCTCTTATGGGAGCAAGAGAGGTGACCCCACCTGCACACTGCTGGAGTCAGGCATCTCATGGCTCCTGTTTTCTTATGTTCCATCTGCCAGTGTTCCATTTCAGGCGACAGTTCTTGAACTTGGTTTCATTATATATTAATATCTCTATATATAAACGTTTATATAGAACTTCGAGACATACATGCACACATACACAGAAAGACTTAAAAGCAAAATAAACCCAAAAAACCCTACACCCTAGCCAAAGCTATCTTTCTCTTGGGTGTATACCAAGAAATCTCTGCCAAAAAATTTATATATATATTCAATGCTAGAGTTAATATAACCAAAGGCAAAATTCCAAGAGCTGCATGCTAACACAGTAGTACAGCAGGTTAAAAAAGAGAGATTGCTATAATTGAAATTATTTTCCATGCTATTCCCAGCAAATGCAACACACTGACCACACTGCAAAGCTATTTGACATTTAGATTACGTGAGACAAATAACCTGGGGAATGAAATGACTCTCTGCTGCAGTCCCTGTTTCATGGGGAAGCCATCACTTTGTAGGTGAGACTTCCCAAGAAATACTGCTGCCCATCTAGAAAGGAGCAAGTGGAAGACAGAAATGCTGAGAGTCTGCAAATGCCAATTATCACATCTGCCACGCCAATACACTTCTTTCAGCATCATTTTATCTCAATTTTATTTCATTGCCCTATGGAAAACAGTAGCGACTATGACTTTTCTAGCAGCAAAACTGGTGTCCTGAGCAGGAAAAGGGGTGGGCTAGAAACAAAGACCTTCGTGACCAAGATCACACAAAAGCTGATGAGCAACTGTAAGTAGGAGCTCAAGGACAAGCTGGATTTGTGCCCATCAGTGCTGCAAGCAACTGAAAACCACAAAAATTGAAATAATGGATTTCATATTGCGTCAACTTTCTCATTTTTTTTAAACTTAAAAACTTCAGTAGTTCAATAGTTTGGTAATTAAAGGAGTGTTTGGATTACTCCTCCACAGACAGCTCGTCCCTGGTGGAGTAACTATAGTTTAGTAATGATACTGAAGTCAAGTATTGCACATTTATTTGAGTTTTAAGGAGAGAAAAGCATGGCTGAGAGGCAACCCCTACTAGTACTTAAGTTCCTGCATCACAGTGATGACATGTGCTCACATTCTCCTAAAACCAAAAGGAGTCAGGAGTTTTCCCTCAGTTTATCTGTTTGCAAATGTTTGCAATACATAGGGAATTGTTCTGGAAATTAATACAAAACAAAAATTAAACCCAAAGCATGTGAAGAGTTTCAATAATATCAACTAGGACTGCTCAGCTTTCATTAAAAAGCTTCTATTTCTCTGTGGCTTCAAAGTGGAGTTTGGCTTTCCTGGTTTCCCTTTTACACACTGCTATTTATGAATTTGATGTGGTAGTTGGTTTGACAGATGATAGGACTGCTTGCAACTTACTCATGTTTGGATCCCTATGTGAAAACTTCTATCCTTTTTTTAAGCGCTAACCTCATCTCTCTTTTCTTTTTTTTTTAAATGAAATCAGAACTATTCTAGTTTTATTTCCTTTAATTAATCTCCCTTAAGCATATGGCAGCGACGGAATTATCGCGAGTGACCTCTCAACTCTCTGCATATATTAAGGCCTCGAGCTAATCTCGTTGCTTGTTAAATTTAGCTTCTGTTTGCTATTAAAAGCGTGGCTATAGTGGAATTATTGTGAATTACTACGAGCGCGGTGCGCGTACGCATGTGAGCGGCGGGGCCAAGGACAGCATTGCGTATTTCTCATCCTGAGGGGAACACAGGCAGCGAGGAAGATGCAGCACGGCATGTTCTTGTCAGAGATCACACACAAACTGCCTCAAACACAGCTTCTGGTCCTCCCACAATGGGATATTTTTGCCACCCTTAATGACGCCAGGCAGGTGTTTACAGTTCTGATCTCTGTCCGTCTCGAGTTGGAATGAGGCACAGACACAAAATAGCAACGCTTGACGCACTAGACCGTGACATACTGTACGCACTGCAATTAAAATAAACTCTACTCCTGATCCTCATTTCTTCCTGTGAGCAAACAAGGAAAGCTAGGAGGATTCATTCTGGTTTGTGGAAGGCTGCGCACTATTCTGAGAAGTGTAAAAAAAATAATTTGCAGAATGAACTAAAATTCTCTAAGCCACCTTTTTAGCCTTGGCTCACTCTTTGCCAGGTGATTTCAGAGAAGGAGGAAGGAAGGGAGCTTTCCATCTGTTGAGGTGTTAGGATTCTAAACATGTTCCTGAGTTAATTTTGACTCTTTAAAGTGTGAGATAAGTTAATATACTCTAAAGCAATATATCATGTCAATCAGCAGTGCTTTTCTCAATATGAGCCCACTCACTTCCGCCGCCTGCTTACAGGCTCTAGAGGCTTCTAGCTCTGGAACTATGCCTCCCTTAAGAAATGAAATGTTCAAGTGGTATCAACAAATCATGGATGTCTCTAATAAAATAAACATGAACAGTGTGAATGGGAATAGAGACATTGACACTGTTTATTCCCTTTGTGTTGATGGAGTGTTTTTCCTAAATACTTGCAAACATTCAGAAATATGAAGTAACACCTTTTTTAAAGAAAAAAAAAAGTGGAAAGGAAAAAATAGTGTAAGGAAACATTATTTATAAAATAGTTACATCTCAATCCTAAAATTATATTTACTTAAATAGATACTAAAATTATATTTACTTAAATAGATACATCCCAAATGTCTTTTTTCTTCAACTCTTTCCAGTCTTTTTGAACCAGGTATAGAAGTCTCTGAAGTATATTAACTTTGTCAGATACTAAAAACCCAAAATATTTGAAATATTGTATCATCTTCTGGTCAGAATACATGGACAAATTTACTGTCTGGCCTGCCTTAGTGCAATGAACTTTCCTGAGGAATTGAAGATTGCAGAGTGCATACAATAATTGCCTTTGTGTTAATTGCTTTAAGAATCCAGAAGCTCACAGGAAGGTGGGAGTTGTGTCTGGACCATCAGGTTTAGTAGGTAATTCAGAAAACATAGTCCATAAATTTGCCTGATCCCAGTATATATTTGTTCTCTACAACACCCTGTGGTAATGGGTTCTACAAGTATAAATCGTGCAAAAATCGATCTTTCATTAACTATAAATTTATTTACAAGCTGAAATTTTGTTCAGTGTATCAGTTTGTATATTTGTATGTCCTTCTATTTTCTCACTTACCTCTTTTCCAAGCTGCAAAAAAAAGTAATCCAGTTCACATCACAATCCATATGAAAGATATTCCATGCTTTTGATCTCTCAAAGACTTTCTAGCTCTATTAGCTTCTTTTTAAAAATTAATCAAGAAAAATTGCACAAACTATTCAAAATTTAAATTTATGAAATTACGCAACCTTACAAATAGATTTATCCAGCATCACAAATTAATTTCCTGATATGCTTTAAATTCTTCTGCTAATAATAACTAATATTCTATTTGCCTTTTTACCAGTGGTGAATATTGGGCTAATTTTTCAGAGAAATATTCGTAATTATTCCCAGCAGGAATTACCCAAGAGTCTCTAGTGTGGCACCAGGAAGTGAGCATTAGTAACCACAGTATCACACCAGAGAACGTCTCCTTTATTAACTGAAGTGTCAGCTGAAGTGTTCAAATAGCTGAAGAAAAACAATGCTTTCTACCTAATGTTGGTCTCTTATTTGCCCCCTCCCTGTGTCTTAACCAAAAACATAAAAAAGCAAAAGCAAAACCAGCAGGGCTCCCATCACCTCCCCAGCCCACCCCACCGTCCCCCCTGGAAAATCAAGCAGCCCTAATACTTATTTCAGTGGGAGCCTCTGATGCAGCAACAACTTGGGGACATATCTAACTTCCAGGATGAGTCACATCCCTGTGACTCAGAATCAATAGTAATTTTAATGTGCAAAAAAAAAAAAAAAAAAAGATGGCTCAGGATCCTTCCTTGGTTAGCATCCTCTTTCAATAGACACTGTCTCATGGTTTTACCAGCAGGATGAACGGAAGCTCAGCTGCCTTGATAAAATGATCATGGGAGAGAACTTTGCCCGTGCAATCCATGGCTTCTTGAAACTCTGGAAATTCATCTTAACAGGATACACCCAAAGATCAAGAGACCCCATACTGCCACTAGTGTAGATTCCTTCTTATTGTGATTAAAATGAAACAGTGCCCTAAAATAACCAGAAATAATCGTACAAGTTTGCTCTATTCCTTTTTTGTTCCTTTCCACTAAACATGTACCTCCAAAATGTCAGCTTGTCATCTGTCCAACATCTGTCATCTGCACATGAGGAAAAAGTTGTGTCCAGGTACTCATCCTAACACTTATTTTCCCACTGTTGTGAATCCTGTGCAAAAAATCTTGTATTTTCTCCCATGTGTTTAGAATGAGACCCAAAGTTAGAGAGCAAAGCACGCAAATTTACATTGCTGTTTTCTACCTTCTAGTGAGCAGAATATCTCCTCAGGTTTTAGAATAGTCACAATCTTCTGCTGGCAGAAACACAGCCCAAGGAATATCACACACTCCCCAGAGTCCAGGCTGGATTCCTGTTGGGAAGAAAACAGTCTGAAGTTGTCAGTGGCAACTGGCTGACCCCAATAATGACCAATCTGAAACTGAAGGGCGGAAAGGAAATGCATGTTGTTGGAACTCAGAAAGAAACAAATCCTAACTAATTCTGTTTCCAGGGAGATCTGGACAATTGGGGTCTTTTTAGAATCAAGACATTTTATTTGGAATTCATTTATTTAGCACTTCAGAATTTCATTTTGCTTATATTTATTAAAAATAGACACATACATACATAAACATATTAATAGAGAATACTATATCTTTGTTTAGATAAACAGAACTAAGCATAGGCATGTGATCTTAATACAGGATTATTATAATTACTATCATTATTATAATTTGTTTAATAACATACTACTACTACTACTACTACTACTACTACTAGTATTGGCAAGAGGGGGACAGGAAACAAAATCCCTTCCATCCACAGACTACTGCACCAGACACACTGAGCATCGTTAAAGATATTAAGGAGAACATGAACTCTTTATTTGATAAAGAGTAAGATAAAGAACTTTTGTTTTGATAAAGAGAACTAAGCATAGGTATGAGACCTAAATACAGGATTGCTATCATTACTATTGTAATAATAATAATAATAATAATAATAATAATAATAATAATAATAATAATAATAATAATAATAATAATAATAATTAGTAATGGCAAGAGGGGCAGGAAACAAAATCCCTTCCATCCACAGACTGCTGCACCAGACACAGTGAGCATCTTTAAAGATATCAAGGAGAACATGAGCCTGCTCAGCTGACAATGTCTTCAACTGCAGAGTTTCCAGATGTCCAAAAGCTGCTGCATTTTGTGTGTGCTTTTGGTGTGGCTGCATTTTTATGCTAAACCACAACACTTAGAACAACTCCCACCCATAGCTCAACAACAATTTTTGTCCTTTGATTACAATAGTTTCTTAATTTGCCTCATGTAAAACTCCTATAGCATTGGTGTTGTAATGCTAACTTCAATGACAAGTTCAGGGAGATGCAAACTGAGGTCAGGAAAGGAGAAAGGTTTTCCTGTCAATTGCATCCAACAGCCTGTTTCTTGTCTGAAATTATTATTATTATTATTATTATTATTATTATTATTGTTGTTGTTGTTGTTGTTGTTGTGCACATATACATTTAACAGTACAATATGCATATATGTATCTCCTCTATGTCCTTCTGCATTTCCATTCCCCATAACCTGCTGAAAATATCATGCTGACTGTTCAAATCTGTTAAACTCATCCATTTTGAGCAAGACTTTGGTTCTCAGCTGTCCTTAGCTGCATGATACAGATGTTTCTTCTGACTAAAAGCAGTTCTGACCATTCATGCTCACAGATTTTCCCCTTACCATTGAGTTGTGTGTTTCTCTCATTAATATTTGAATATGCTTTGCCACAAGATAGGGAGCAAACAAAAAAAAAGCTGTAACCATTTAAATAAAGACTCATAAAAATAACTTCAATTATTTTGTAATAGAAAAACACCAACACTCAGATATTCCCTCTCCCTCTCTCATAGACACACAGTGCCTCTCTTAAAGCAATATCACAGGAAAATAAAATTTTAAAAGGCTATCAAGAACAAAAATTCTGGCCTTTCATAATCAAAAAATTACTTTTAGATGTTTAAAGAATTCTAGACATAGTCTTCCCTGTAAAAGTTTTAAATTCAAACACTTAAGTTACAGAGGTAAATTTCTTTCATAATGTCTTGCTGTAAAATTCTACAAATGATTCCTCAAAGCCAGAAATACTTTGCAAATTGCAAAGTAAGATCAGAAAATAAACAGTAAACTGTTCCATTTATGGAATAGAGAGAAATAAGTCATCATAGCAATAATAGAAATAAAACCTAAACCTAATAATGCACCTTATGCTTATAAATGGAGTTTGTACCTTTAAGAACCTCAGCATGAACAGTAGGTGTAAACACACAGACTAAATATCTTCTCAAATACAGCAGGTGAGTGACCCACAGCCTAAATTCCCTTAATTATTTCAAATTACATCTAGGAAATGCCATTGAAATACACAAAAGGCAGATCACAGACAACAAATTCCAGGCCTACCAGATAACATTAATTAAGAAATGCATGGCCATAAGATCACTCTGAAATAATGTGGTTGTCAGGCAAACCAAACCAACAGTGTAAGTTCAACCCCAAATTTCCTTCCATCTGATAGTGTACATGGGGCATTCAAACCACCAAAGACAGCACCTGACTCAGGCATTCTCTCAGACAGACTCCAGTTGGTTTTGGGTTTTTGTTTGTGATTAAAAATTCCCTTGTTCAGCTTTGCTTTGTCCATCTGAACATGGACATCCATCTAATTTTGTTTCCATTTATCCATTTTTTAAGATTGATAATTAAAACTTCCCAAACAACTTGTAATCTCAAAAGAGCTCCACACTTTTCTTCTTTGCCTTCAAAATATAAGTGTTTTCTGTTCCCCTGCCTTCAAAGGATGACAAATTAAAGATTAATACAGCGACAGACTATTTGATATTCACTGTTTTTAGTTGCATGCATATCAGTTCAAAGGTGATGACCTTTGCTTTTGAAAGCTAAGCACTTGAGAATTTCTGGAAGAAAATTAGAGTAATTATTACATTACCTTCCAGCACTCAGGCACAGGAGGAGCAGAGTCCATTAAAGAAGTGACTCGGTACAGTAATTAATTAATTTTAATTCAACACTGTGGGACACGTGCTATGTGCAACATTAGCAAATACAATTAACTGCCTCTTTGCTTATCTATAAAAATTTTGCATAAACCAAGATGTGAGATAAACCCAGTCTATTAGAACAACTAAACAGGTTAATTAGAGTGTCTTTCAGGTGTATCTGTCACATAGTTTCATGTATTTTGATAAAGCACCATGGATCAAGGGAGAAATATTCCTCTGACCATAAGTGATTTAATTCCTGATGTTTTGGAAGGGATTTAATGCCAGACCATACATTGATCCACAGGAAATGAATTCCAACATAATCTTGTTGCTCTCAACAGGTTTAAATATGCAAGTGGACTTCAGCTAGAGAAATCTGAAGTCTCCTTTGAAATCCACACCAGTCACCAACAGAACTTTGGTTTCCCAGGGTGGGCAGAGAATGTAAATAAAGTGCTGGTAGCACTATTTTCTGAATCTCTTATGGGCTGGCAGGTGCTTTCTGACTTCTGTTGATAGTTGGATAATTGTGACATAATCACCATTGAATTTTTGCCAACAGTAGAAAAAAAATTAAGGAAAACAAAAGAAACAAAATTTAGAAAAAGAAAAACATGGCAATAATGCTGAAGACTGCTCTACTAGTTGTTTGTCTTTGGTATTGTTGCTTTAAGGTCATCTCACCAGAGTTTCCATTTTATAAAGAATAGGATGCTGTAGAAATGAATTTTACTCTTCTTTAGCAAATTACTAACACATCTGCTGTTTGCATCTCAATGGGGTAAGTATCTTTGTTCCTAAGTGTGTCTTGATTATAAAAATGATTTCAGTGACCATAGGTTACACTAAGGGCTGGTCTATCTGGTGAAGCAGGGTTGACACAGTGGGAAAAAATTTTTCATAGCACTGTTATTCTACCCAAATATCCCTGGAGAACAGACAGGCTATCTCTGTAAAATTAAGGGGTTTTTCAGTCCTCAAATACATGCTCTGGTGAGAGTACAGTGGGTGATTGAAAAACCTCACTTGTTCCTGAGGGAAGAATTGGGGATACATGAGACATTTCTCTGACAGGTTCACTCAAGCAGTGCAGCCCTCAGCTCCCACTACACCACAGAGCATCTGCCAAGAAAATGGAATTACACCCCATCAAATCCTAAAGCTACGCTGAAAATCACACCCAAAAGGGGCAGAGTTAGCAGAACAGAGCAATCAATGCACATTAAGAGGGGAAAGCTGTGGGATAGGTGCAGGACTTGGTGAGTGCCCTCTGCACTGTCGTCCCTTTCCCAAGCTCTGCAGGCAATGCAAAATAAACTGCAATTTAAGAGGTGGCTCCCTTGTACTTAAATGCAGGAAAGGAAAACCTGGAGCTGAGCAGTCACTTATCCAGGCATTTTGATACAGGTGCCCTTAGCTCTGAGACCAGAGATGAAGATCAGATCAACAGTATGTCTATGCTATTTTATTGAAGATTTTCTCCAATGCTTTGTTCCAGCTATTAAATGAGGAGACTCTAAGAAATCCACACCAATGGTATTGGACAAGCAGCCACTAAAGCAGCTGGGCCTGTACTGCAGTTACCTCTTACCTAGAGTGAGACCTCTATCACACACTCTGTAAAGCAGGGGGGTATAAATCAATTAAATGTCACCATGAAAAAGTAAGACAAACATTTGAAAACTTCAGGGGCCAACAGTCTTACTTGTGCAGCCTGGTAGCAAGGCACAGCCAGCTCACAGTTGGCTCTGAAATGCAACTTGGCTGGGTTCAATCTCTAGGAGAAGGTTTCTTTGCAGTGAAATTTGCCACATAAATTTTTGTACAGTTATCAGTAGATTCAAATACTACAAAATTCTCCTAGTTGGTTCAATTTCAGCAAAGCTATAAAATTATTATACATGTAAGAACATTTATAACTCTCTGATTATGTCCCTCATTAGCAAAGTCACCTCATGATAACATTTTTAAATTATTTTTTCAGGCTTCCTTAGATTTAAGTGGCCATCTCAAGAACAGCACAACTGCTCTTCTATTTTAGCCACTTGCATAAAAAAGGGAGGTGTCTGTTTACTTCAGCATTTGTCATGAAGCATCGTAAAATATCTGACATTTTTATACCCATAAGTCTCACAAACTGGGCACCACTTTTGTTTAGAACTTCAATCTAGTGCAAAAGTAACTGATCCCTTAACTACTGAAACATTTTCTGTGTTACAAATACGTGTCAAGAAGCCCAAATACCCCTGAAATAGAGGGGCTTTTGAGAAAATCCATAATGCTATAATAGGGATAGCATTCTGCCTGTGTGCATTTGCTCACATGAGCCCAGCAGTGACAGGTAACAGTTTGAGAGAGCACTGGATGAATAACAGCCTGTCCAAAGACTCTTAGGATTCCCAGTGGGATTTCAAGCCATCTAGTACAGAAAGATTCTAAGAAAACTTAGAATCTATTTTTATGATCAGTATTGATCCTCACTGCAACCCTGTGAGTTCAGAAAATATCCAATGTATGTGGAGGTGAACAGAAAACTTTCAAATCATCATTCAGTTGTTCATGTTTGTCACAGCAAATCCTTTTTTATTCCTTTTCCCTATTAACATGAAGTACTATACCCTGTAAATGCTTCTTCTACCTATTTATCTAATAATAGCTACTTTTTTAAGGGAACACAACAAGTATGTGGAATATCTTATTTGTGACAGCCATTCTGCTCTCTGATGAACCTGCTGGTGATTGCATGTTTCTAGGTATTGATCTTAACTTTTAAAAAAGTTTTCTTATTATGTGCTGCGTGGATTCATGACATTTGTACTCAGCACTCATCTCACCCAAGTAATTTTGTTTTTCCTCAGTGTGAATGAGGGAAGAAACACACTTCAAGAAGAGATGCTTGTTTAAAATGTGAATTTGCTTAGCTTTTGGGGAAAGAGCACCTGTTGGCACAACCACATCTCCCTGCACTTCAACAATAAATACAAGAGCAAATCTGACCAAGGTAAGCCAAAACTAACACACTCTTCTTCAAAGACAAGGATCCAAAACCAGCTTTAAAATAGAACAAATCCCTGCCTCATATTAGAGCCCTAAAAAGCACATATCTTGTTCATGGACATGTGTTTGTAAGAAAGATGGTACCTGGGGAACACAAGAAACACACAGCAGTGACGTTTCCAAAGGGGGGAATAGTGAAGAGAGGAATAGTGAATGGATTGAAGAGCAATGAAAGGAAATCTGCTGAATTTTTGTTCCCTGTCAGGGCAAGACTCACTAAATGGCTCTGTGAAAAATCCAGAGGAGGTGCTGCAGAGGTTGTTACCCCGAGGATACAAGCCAGGTTACAGTTTGGGGGGAATGAAAAGCTGCATTTTTGCAGTTCCTTGTTGGCATTTGTCTTTCTGGGATGCTGGCTGAACTGTGAATGCTTTAAGGTGTTCATAGTTTGAGCAGATAGGCTCTCTGGGAATAGCAATATGATTTAGGTTGAACATCCCACACTGCCTGAATGCTGTAAATAGGACAAGTGGCATCAAGAATACAGCAAGCATTACTTCCCATTCCAAGTATTGTTTTCATTCAAGTGTAAGGTTCTTAGACCAGTTACTGTACTTACTTTCCAAATTTTTCACATGGTATATATTTTAAATTTACTTCCATTCAGTTTCAGCTGTGTCAATGTCCACAGGTGATTTGTGAGATGCTCATTTGCTCGTCTGGGCAACGATGGGCAGGAACTGCTAAGAAATTCACAATTCAAGTTCAGCAGCTATGGTAACCTTTCTTTGGGACAGCCCAGCAGGGTGTTCACAGAATCACAGAATGATGAGGTTGGAAGAGACCTCTAAGATCATGGAGTCCAACCTATGCTCTAACACCTCACCTGGACTATAGCACCAAGTGCCATGGCCAGTCTTTTTTTAAACACATCCAGAGATGGTGATTCTACCACCTCCCTGGGAAGAGCATTCCAGTACTTTATTATTCTTTTAGTGAAGAATTTTTTCCTAATATCCAACCTATACCTTCCCTGATGTAGCTGGAGCCTGTGCCCTCTGGTTCTGTCAGAGACCAACCCCACCTGTCTGCAGCCTCCCTTCAGGAAGGTGGAGAGAGCAATGAGGTCACCTCTGAGCCTCCTCTTCTCCACGCTAAAGACCCCCAGCTCCCTCAGTGGTTCCTCACAGGGTTTGTGTTCCCAGCCCCTCTCCAGCCTCGTTGCCTCCTCTGGATGTGCTCCAGCATCTCAATGTCCTTCCCAGCCTGAGGGGCCAGAGCTGGACACAGCACTCGAGGTGCAGCCTCACCAGTGCCAGTACAGGGGCAGAGTGACCTCCCTGCTCCTGCTGGCCACACCATTCCTGACCCAGGCCAGGAGCCATTGGCCTTCTTGGCCACCTGGGCACTCTGCTGGCTCCTGTCCAGCCGGCTGTGGAGCAGCACCCCCAGGTCCCTTTCTGCCTGGGCACTGTCCAGCCACTCTGTCCCCAGCCTGGGACGTTGTAGGGGATTGTTGTGGCCAAAATGCAGAACTGGGCACTTGGACTTATTCAACTTCATGCTCTTGGACTCTGCCCATCCATCCAACAGATCTAAGTCTCTCTGCAGAGCTTTCCTTCCTTCCAATAGATCAACACAAGCTCCCAGCTCAGTGTCATCTGCAAATTTACTAATGAAGGACTCGATGCCCTCATCCAAAGGGCACTGGCATGTCAGTGTTCATCCCCAAGGCCTTCACTTCACTGCAAAGCTCTGCAGCCTGACTTTGGTCCTGCACACCAAGATGTCCATGATAAAGCATCATAACACAAACTTACCTGTTTTAATGGCATCAAATCGCTGCCTGTGAGGCTGAGGGGCTGGGAGAAGTATTCTGTCAGAAAGAGCTATTTAAAAAAAAAAAAAAAAACAATGCCATTTAAAATGGATCCATTACCTGGCATGAAATAAAGCCCACTGCCAAGAGTAACACATGCAGAAATATTGAATAAGCTGCTTATTTACAGAATGGTTTGGGAAAAGGAGGACTAGGCTTGGATTCCAGTCTGTTTTCCTTTGTTAAATGGATTGCTCTGTTGGTGTTGGATCTGTTATCACAAAGCACAAGGCATTCACGGCATTGAGAGCCTTTCTTACCAGAGAGGCTTGAGGCCATGGTTGCACAACCCCTGGGGAACAGCTGCATGCTGGCAAAGAATCAGGTCTCCAGCTGGAGTGGGCTGCACACTGCTGAAGTTTGAATTCTGCCTGTACAGGTAAGACTGACTAAACCAGTAATTTACAGAAATGTGTACATTTTTAATGTGCTCACCAGACTGGTCAGGGCTCACACTTTGAGCAGGAGGCAAACACAGGTGGTGGAAGGCTCAGATCATCTCTGTGCCTCACTTGAGGTTGTATACCTTTGTATAAAGAGATGCTTGGTCCATTATACCAAAGGAAAAAGCTCATTCTTCCCATCTCTTCCATTGGTGCTAGTTGTCAAAAATGGTACCATTTTCCTGTGATGATGACAGAAATGCAAAGCATCTTGTCACAAGTGATGAAGAAGAAAATAACAAACCACCTCTGATAATTGCAGGGAAAAAATGGAAGAAAAAAACAAGTGTCAAAGCTTAAGTAAACATTTTGAAAAAAATTTGAGGATTATAATCATATTTCCAAGCTTACTGAGAAATTCCTAAGTTTATCAGTTTAAATTACTTTGTAGCTTCAACTTGTAGCAGACCTTTTGACTTTGTAGACCACACTCCACCCAGGAAAATTAGACACTTTGAGCTCCCATTAAAGTTGAGTTCTAATATAAAAAAAGCAGAAGAAATTTCAAGATATCCATGAGAGGAAAGAAACATTATTTTGACACTGCAGTCCAGTCACTACTACTCTAAACTATAATTCTGGCTAAATAAACACACCCTTTTAAAAAAAGTATTTTATTTCCCATTCTCCAAATATTTTCTGCTTTTTTTTTTTTGGATAATCTTGTTTTTCAAATAGATACACACAAAATTCCTGATTCGATCACATTCACCTCTCAGTCATTCTCTTCTCAAACTGAACACCTGATTTTCCCCCACAAATAGATCCAGAAGTTTCTCCATAGTCATGGCTTCATTCTTAAAAAAAAAAAAAGGCAGAAGTGTAAATAAAAACCCCATCTTAAACTGATGGTCCTCCCCAGCATCCCACAGAGCATCCGAGCATCCACACTGGGTCAGCTGATTTTGGGGAAGAGGCAGGTAATGTCCATAGGAACCCAGTGCAACGTAAGTCCTGATGTAACCCAAACCAGTAATTCCACTGCACAGGCTGCAGTTGCAAAGAGCAACACAAATATCACTTTATACACCCTTGAGAGCTTGGACATGAATTTGCTATTATGTGAACTCCTTCAAGAATAAAAATAAGAGCATCCAGGCTCTGCACACGTTAGTGAATGTTTTCTCCTTTCCTTGGCACAGGCCAGTGAATGCTGAGGTGGTTACAGGACATTCAGCTTAGGCAGCTACATAAAAAAAAGAGATATTTTATTGCCTGACATGAGGCAAATTGCAAATACATAAACAAATAGAGATCTATAAACTGCTTTTAGTTTATTACTGAGTCTGTGGTACTTACAAATAGTCTGGCTCCAAAGACAAAAAGTTCAAGTCAGCTCCTTGAAACAAAAAGTTATAAGGAAGGAAATACTTAAAAGTTCAGCTGAGTAAGGTGTACTTAAAACTGTGTTACAGTTTTGTGCCAAATTATCCCTTGAATAAAACACTTTGTAAGAAACAAACATGTAAATAGACAAATCCACAAGGAAAGTTGCTACATCTTGGTTTTTTAGAATTGGATACATATTAAAACATCTACAAAATGATCAAATTCTGTTGACTACAACTAATGCTTTTCTTAATAAGAGACTGTGGAGTTTTTTCTACTTTGCTTAAACATTGAGACAATTTGCCAGTGCACATAATGGTTTAGATCAGTCAGAACACAAGACAATGGTTCAAATATCACAGCAGCCTCTCCTTCTATCACCTTTTTATAAAGAAATAGCACACATGCAAGTAAACCTTTAGGTTTTCTCAAACTTTTTTAAAAATCCCATTTCCCATTTATATTTATACCCATGTAAGAGGGAAAATGGGACAAACATTTGGCATAGGCATTTCTTCCCTAAAATTGACACAAGTCAGAGAAGAAAGAAGTCTATCACCTTTACCTGGCACAAACTGATTCAAGCTGCTGGCACTGAAATCAGAAAGAGGTTTCTAAGATTTATTTTTAATACCTGTTGGACAGTAAAAATACAAGCAGCTCAAAACACACTGCTCTATCTGGGTTACAAGTAAAGGAAGATAACACTTCAGGAGGAAAAAAAAAAGAAAAATCAAGTTTTCCATAACAAATGGAGACTTGTGTCTGCCCTTCCAAGCAATTGGTTTAAAAGGTTACCTGTGAAGCTTCCTGGGCAGGTAATTGGCCCAGACACACCCTTGGGCCATTTCAGCCACTAATTGGGCCATGAGTCATGCTTTGTTTCTTCTTTGCTGCTGTAAACACAGTGTCTGCAGAAAAGAGATGTATATAAATATATATCCATTGGAATTCCTTGAGGAGAGCACAGGTGAGTGCAGAGGGAGAAACCCCTTTCCTTCCCAGCAGTGCAGAGTGTGCACCAAAATAAATACATGCATTTCCTTTGTATTATTGTATTATTTGTATTTTTGTATACCTTTGTATTATTTTATTATTTGTATTATAGTCTATATTATTTGTATTATATTCTGCTGCTGACCTTTGTATTAATTCTGAAGTTCTCGTAACAACTTTTATTTAGTTAATTAAAAAAAAAAAAACAAAAACAAAACAAAAAGTGCTGAAGAGAGAGAATACAGCATGGATCCAAACAGAAAAAAGAAAGGTTATGAAGAAAAGATCAGAGGTTGAGAGGAGTGAAAAATAAAAGAACAACCTGTCAGTTAACTAAGGAAAAACACTCAGAAAAGCAATATAAACAGCTGGTGTAAATTGTCACAGCACATTTGGCATCAACTAAAATGCAATAGTTTTCCCAGGTCAATAAACTTGGCAATTGCTATCATTTGGGTGCAGAAGTGCTCCACTAGAAGTTTGTCAGCTGCATTACCACTGGCCTTTTGGGAAAAAAAGCTGTTGCAATGCAAGATCTATCTATTGGTAGCACCTGAATACCCACATCTTCAAATCCAGGCAGGTGAGAAATCCCAAACCTGCCAAATTCTGTTCCTCACCAACCACCATCACTCATCATATACCTGCCAAGATTCAGTCATTTGTCATTTTTTATGGAAACCATGAAACCTGACAAAGCAGGAGATGTCTGTAGGGTACAGTACACAAAACAAATGTACATTAGTTTGCATATGAAATTTCTTAACACCTCCCTGCACGTTTTGCCCAAAATGCTAAGGGTTCTCTAGTCAAAAGGTATTGTAAAAAAAAAGACATCTCCTCCAAAGATATCCAGACATGGGCTGTGTTGGAAATAAATTCTTTAAGGTTGCTTAAAAAAGCACCACCAAAGATCTCACCAAAAGCAGATTTAACACAAAAGTGAAAGCATGACAAAGTTTGCTGGCAAGGTTTAGTCTACTACTTATGGATGGTTAAAACACACAGAGAAAAAGCAAACTAAAATCTAAAATGAATCAATCTAAAACCAGAATCAACCCAACACATTTTCTCTGTGAAGGCTGCCCCTGACCACCATAACTTCTCAAATATTATGGAGGGTGGCCTGGCAACTACATCAGTCAATTCCTTCAAGAGGCTGGGATGCATCTCACTGTTTCCCACAAACCTGTGCACATTCAGATTCCTCAAGTGGCCATGACTTCCAGAGGGAGGGACTTTGTCCTCTCAGTTCCAACCTGCTGTCCATCCACCCAGGAGGTGTGGGAAGAGGGGCTGCCCTTGAAGAGTGAAGTCAAGAAGTTGTGAAGTAGCTCAGCCTTCTGCACACCATTGTTACCTCTGTGTATTGGAGGAGGCTCATGTCCTTTGACCATTCCTTTCTGATTCACTTCTCTGCAGTTATTCTTCTCTTCCTGTTATTCTCTGCATTCCTTGCAGGTTCAGTTCCAGTTTTGCCTTGGCCCTCCTCACCCCCTCCCTAGACAATCATACCTGTCTTACTTGCCAGTGCTTGTGCATTTGCTTCTTGCCCTTTAGTTTGACCAGCATTTCCCTAGTGCACCACACCTTGCCTTGTTTGTCCCATTTCTTGCTCCTGGGAATTGCTAGCTCTTGCATTCCATGGAAGAATTTAAAGATCTGCCAGCTCTGTCCAGCTCCCTTGTCCCCAGGGGCAGTCTCCCCACTGACAATCTCCCTGAAGAGCTGGCAGTCTGCCTTCCTGAATTCCAGGAGCCTGCCTCTACACCCTTACCTGCACTCCTCAAGGCTGCAGACTCCAGCAGCACATGGTCACTTCCAGCTGGGTCAGCTCCTCCACATCCCTGATCAGCTCACTTCTGCTGCTGACCATCAAATCCAGCATTGCATTCCCTCTGCTGGAACCACCATCTGGCTCAAGAAATTATCCCCCACACCAGCCAGAGTCTCCTGAGTTGCCTACAGCTTGCCATGTCCCACTTTTCCAGGGGCTGCTGTCCCCTCAGCTTGCTCTTGTAGCTGGGGCAGGAAGGCTTCACCAATGGGCTGCCCTTGGCCAGGAGGCTGCTGAGACCCCAGGCACAAAGCTGCCCTGGCTGCCTCTGAGGTGTGATGGCTCTCTGGTCACAGATAGCTTTTCTATGCATCATCCTGGGGAAGCTGTGAGAAAACTCAGAGAAAGAATTAAAATAATTCTTGTCTCACTCTCTGCACCTGTTGTTTGAGAACATGCTGCATGTGAAATGTGATGTTTACAAGATGATGTTGTTCCTAATGAACCAATGGTGTGAGAGGTGTTGCTGAAGACCAACCAGGTCTTAGCTAAAGGAATCTGTCTATACAAAGTGTGTAGTTTCTAATAAATCTGGCTTCTGTGCCTTCTGGAATGCATGGAGTCATGTCACCTTCATTTTCACTGTCTGTACTTACAATGACTCTGCCTCTGTCTCTGATTTTTACCCACAGGCTTTCTACCTGCTCTTGGCTGTTCTTCAGCCTGAATCCCTGCCTTCAAGTGGAGGCCAATCTCTCCACTTCTCCTGAGCAGCCTGTAGCCATTGACAGCCATGCCCCAGTCATGAAGAGTAGTCCAAGGGTAGCATTGGTGTGCCTGTGCTGTGACACATTCACAGCTGCTGGCACACAGATCTGAGCTGTGCTATATTCACAGCTGCAGGAACACAGACCTGTGCTGTGCTATATTCACAGCTGCCTGCACACAGACCTGTGCTGTGCTATATTCACAGCTGCCTGCACACAGATCTGTGCTGTGCTGTATTCACAGCTGCAGGAACACAGACCTGTGCTGTATTCACAGCTGCCTGCACACATATCTGTGCTGTGCTATATTCACAGCTGCAGGCACACAGATCTGTGCTATATTCACAGCTGCCTGCACACAGATCTGTGCTGTGCTATATTCACAGCTGCCTGCACACAGATCTGAGCTGTGCTATATTCACAGCTGCAAGCACACAGATCTGTGCTATATTCACAGCTGCAGGCACACAGATCTGTGCTGTGCTATATTCACAGCTGCAGGCACACAGACCTGTGCTGTGCTATATTCACAGCTGCCTGCAGAAAGACCCGTGCTATATTCACAGCTGCCTGCAGACAGACCCGTGCTATATTCAGAGCTGCCTGCAAACAGATCTGTGTGTGCTATATTCACAGCTGCTGGTGCACAGACCTGTGCTATATTCACAGCTGCAGGCACATATACCTGTGCTATAATCACAGCTGTATGCACACAGACCTGTGCTATATTCACAGCTGCAGGCACACAGATGTTTGCAATGTCATGCTCACAGCTGCAGGCACACAGATCTATAGAGAATGTACAAGATCTACACCTGTGAAAAACTCTCCTCAATTCAGCGCAGTACTCACACCAGATGCCTCGGCATCCTCCCAACAGGTGAAGGGCTGATCCTTGAGGGCTGGGGCTATCAGCCCAGAATCTGTCAGTGCCATTTGTCAGTGGCTCTCCAAGCACAGCAGAAATTGGAGCTCTCTGGCTCTGGCTGGTGCTGAGCAGGGCCAGCTCTGCTCCAGGGGCTTTCTTACAACTGCTGTTTATAGGGCTTTAGTCATAATACTCCACCCCGCCCCCAATTTGGATTGGTAGCTCTCTATGAAAGTTTGATATCAAAAATGTTATCCCATGTGGGTTGTTCTTCAGGCAAGAAAAGTCAGTTTCCAAGGCTGTTTGTTAGAAAACTGAGCAGGAGCTCGTTAGACAGTGCTAGTCCTGGGAAAAGAGAGTGTTTCCAAAAAGCTCCAGAGGAGCTCAGCTCATGTGCTGCTCCTCAAGGCTGAGACCTTCTCAGATCATAGTGTGGCCTGGAGGGGGGAAAGGCACCACCACAGGCAGTAATTCAAATAAAACATCCAAAACAACTGCCTAAAACTCAACTACTTGTATATACAAACAGCAAACATGCCCCAGAATTTTAAATTCTCTTATATTCACAGAAGTCATAAATCCCAGTTTCCTAGTAAAGGGAAAACCCTTCACCCATGATTTACATAATCTAATATTAGATATGCAATGTAACAGTGGCCATCTAAGACATATCAGGGCTTGGAATGTTACCATATGTGGATTTATGAAGAATGTGTTTAGGAGCATCAAGAACTAAAAGAAAATATACCAATAATAAACATGTCACTGATCCCCTTGCAGCTCAGCTTTTACATGAATAATTTCAGAGAAATTTAAGGAAAATAGCAGACAATAACAAGCATAGCTTCAGAGTGACAGTGATTCAGAATACTACTACACTTGCCTTGAAAATGTAATTTGGAGGGGGAATTCCACTAACTTCAGATAAATAGAAGAATGAAAGCAACGAGGAGCACTGAAGGAAGTTAAAGTCCTGAACAGAAAAATGTTGGAACATATGAGTATTCATTGAAGATATGAGAATCCAAGCCAATATCTGGAGAAGATGTGCCTATGTTCAACAGATAAGGAAATCTGAAAGCAAGAGATTGTGATATTCCAGGCAGAGGAAGAGAAGCTGATTTCACAGAGAATTTGGTTTGGGAATTGATAAAGGAGCCGTTCCCCACAAATGAAAAAAGAAAACCTCGCTATAGAGCTCCTCTACACCCTCATGGGAAATATAAAATTCTACTCAGATCATGCAATTTAAACACATATGAAGGTGTCAAGGGAAATAGTGATGGTGAAGCAGGTAGAAGAGAAAAAAAGAAGGACAGTCTCTATACTACTGCAATAAAATAAAATTTCAGAATAGTGTTCAAATGAAAAGATGGAAGTCAGCAGTGACATTCAACTTTAGAGGTGCTGCAATCATCTACTCTTTAGAAAATTGGAGATGTAAAATATCACTGATGTTTTAGAGAGACACTACACAAGAATACACTATAGACAAAGTCTCATATATGAGAAAAAAATATAATAAAACTTGCTGTCCACCATCGAGTTTTATGGGTCCTTTGTTGTAATTAATCTACCCCAGCATGCTGATCCATTTCACTCCAGCATATCCATACAGGTAGAAACAATCTGCAGTCTTGTGAAGGCTTTTAAATTCTTATTTTTAGCATCAAAGACTTTGACTCAACATGAGCAGAAAGGTTTTTAAATCCTTGTCCTTTATCCCTGAAGTATTTGCTGCTCCTGAGCAAGACTTTATTTAGCCCACCATATTGATATTAATTTCCAGTGCTGCAAGCTGGGATGTCAGTGTACATTAACACCTGATCTATAAAGGGAAGGCTGAGATCTCACTGCAGGTATTAGTCACTGTGCCCTGGGAATGCAGGGGGCTTGTTTGTGTTCTTGGCTCAAATGTCTGAGCTAGACATGCCATGATTCTTAACAAAACACACATACAACATCAGATTTGTTAGCTGGAAACACTTCAGGATTAGAAACTTGCTCCAACTTCTTTAGCAATTCCTAACCTCCATGATTCAATTACTAGCTTTAGTTAGTACTTAATACCTTGAGCAATTCCTAACCTCCACAATTCAATTACTAACTTTAGTTAGCAATTAGTAACTTTACCAATTCCGAACCTCCACGATTCAATTACTAGCTTTAGTTAGTACTTAGTAACTTAAGCAATTCCTAACCTCCATGAGACATTCCTTCCTTCCTTTCTTTGTGCAGTTTAACAAAAATACAATTCCTTAAGCCATGTATTCTTTGCCTGTAGGCAAGTACCTTTTTTTCCCTTTTTCTCTATCTCATATTTTCTTAAGTAAACCTCTCAATAACTTGGCTTTTAACAAGAAGGTGTTTCAGTACAAGATTTGCAGTATCACTAACTTCACAGTTAAATGGAGAGCTCAGAGAGAAATCAGTCTCCTACTGAATTGGGTTTTTTTAGGTTCATAATTAGAAAAAATCCCAAGATTGCTCAGTCTTATTTGGTAGTTACCTGGCAGCTCCAGAGGTCAGTAGGTAGCATTTCACTGCCTCACCTACTCTGTTTCCTCTGCTCTCACCTACAACTACTTGGATCTCTCTATTATAATACAACCATCAGTTTCCCCTTTTTATCCCATATTGGTCTTATACAACTTTACATCCAAGCCGCTCAGAAATTCTCAGGAATTCCCATCCCAGAACACATTTCTTCATAAATTCTGTATTTCTAACTGTATCGGCATCTCTTTTTTTTTGTGTCCCCAGCCCTTTCTTGCTCTTGTTTTGTTCAAGAAGTGGTTGAGTAGCACGTCCTCTAGTTTCAAAGAGAGGTTTTATGGAAATGGAAGAGAAATAAGAGAGCTGGTGTTTTCTGTATTGCTGCCTCTGGACAGCTGCCACAGTTAACTCACCAGTAACCCTTTCAGCATAAAGAGCATTTGCACTTATTTGCTGATGTTTATTTTATAGTATGATAGCTGATGTCTATTTATAGTATTAATTGCATAACAAGCTGCTGAACTCTTACACATGATCATAATGAACACTAGGAAGAAAAGGGAAAGAAACCCAGTGTAATTTAAGTCAAGTCAAATGAAAAATACAATATCAGACACAGTTTCAATGGAAATAAAAAGCTATGAAACTCTTTAGTGTTGTCAAAAAATTCTCTCTATTTACATACCTGAAGCAGGACTTCCATTCTATACAATTAAAACATCTAAGCCAATTTTACCATCAAAATTTATTTGATGATGTATATATATATATATTTGATGATATATATGATGATATATCATATTTATATTTGATTATATATATATATATATATATATATATATATATATATATATAATCATCAAAATATATTTGATTCTATCATGCATACTTTATGGCCATGAAATTTATGATAGCTCCCCAAATGAAAAGCACCTACACATTCTATAAATTCTTGAGAATCTGAAGTGTTTTCATTATCACGAGATGAAAAGGGTGAATTTTCGGGAAAAAATAGAGAGAAAATTTAAGGTTGCCATAAATGTATTTATACTATTGTATTTCAAAAAGGTACAAAATTCTAGGTAACAACAATAATCTAAAAAAAAAGGAGATGCATAACAGACCAGGGAACAAAAAAGCTGTCATAAGAACACTCAGTCTCAATAAGCTTTCTGTTGGATGATATAATCTACATCTGTTGTTTGTTGAACATGCATTTTTTGGGAATGTAAAAAAGCCCCAGGTACTGCTAGAAGAGATTTTGTGTTTAATTGGGTCATTTCATAGGCTGAAGGTTCTCTCTCCATCTCTAGGCTATCCAGGTGCTAGGAAAAGGCTACCTACTAGGAAACCACAAACACACATTCCAAGTCATTAAATCTCTCTGAAATCATGCTATGTCAACACACAGAGAAAAATAACTGACTTTCATTTAGTTAGTCTGGAGTAGATTACATAACTTTCCTAGAAATTAGCTGGGATTTCATATGAAGTCTCCTGGTACTTGCAATTTGAAGTTTGCTTTTCCCTAGCCCCATTCCTTCTTTTTTGCCATGTTCAGGTAGCACTGCAGGTGTGTATGTGTGTACACACAACCCCAACCGTTTCTTAACCAGCACCATTTTTATAAATTCAGATACACACTCACAACTGTGGTATTTTTGGGGTCCCCCATCTTGGGGAGGAAATTATGAACCTGACTCCATGTTCTTAGAAGGTTAATTTATTATTTTATGATATTATATTAAAGAATGCTATACTAAACTATACTAAAGAATTGAGAAAGGAAACTGACAAAAGGCTAAGAAGGTAATAATGAAAAGGTAATAATGTGACTCTCTCCAGAGTCCTGCCACAGCTGGGCAGTGATTGGTCATTACATTAAAACAATTCACATGAAACCAATCAAACAATGACCAGTTGGTAAACAATGTCCAAACCACATTCCAAGGCAGCAAAACACAGGAGAAGCAAATCAGATAATTATTGTTTTCATTTTCTCTGAGGCTTCTCAGCTTCCCAGGAGAAGAAATCCTGGCAAAGGGATTTTTCAGAAAAGATGATGGTGACACACAACTATCCCATAGACATAACTTGAGAGCACTCTTTCATTCCACACCTCTTAGTCACTATTCTGTGGGAAATGATGGAACAGCAGTCTTGCTCTTTAACCAGATGCAGGTGAGAGAAGCAAAATTAAAAAAAACCCACACCCTATTTACTTTGCAACTTAAAATATCTGGGGGATCATTTTTCTTTCAGGATCTATTGTTCTTCCCATTATCTAACATTCAGGGATTTTTAAAAATGCAAGTAGTTTTCAGAAATTAAAAAAAAAAAGAAAAAAAAGAAAAACTGTAATAAAGCAGAACTTATGGAGTATAAAGACATCAGGACTTGCAGCCCCCCACATGCACAGCATTTTGAAACAAGCACATAGATTTTCAATCTCAGACTGCAACTTTGAGAGAGCAGTGAAAGAAATAAGTCTTTCATTCATTAATTTGACAAGAAACCATGACATGAGATTATTATCCATATCCACATTATTATCCATGACTGTGAGAGGCACATTTTCATGACAAGCATCTGAAGGGGATTCCAGCCTGTATTTACTGTGTAAATTTACAATTTACACAGACCTTGTTTGGCAGTCACAATTAATGACTTGTAAAACCACAGCCAGAAATCTTACTTGTATTACAGACTTTTCCCTGAGTATTTGTCAATATTTGGTACTTCAGGTATCTGCAATTAAATCTCTGAGGCTTACAAGTAATTTCAGGTTCCCAGACCAACACACATCTCCACCAAAGTACTCTCTAAAATATTCTCTGATTAAGAAGAATCTATTACACAGTACTCAGACTAAAAAAAAATTATTTCTATAGCCATAATTTTTTTTTTTATATAATCATAACAGTGCTAAGGACACACCCTATCATAGAATTTCAGAGATATGTAAAGCCACAACAACGTCTTCATGCCTTTTTCAACATACCTACACCTCTGTCTGTCTTATGGACATAAAGTTAATTCCTCCCTGTCTGCTGTATATTTAAGAAACAAGGCAATAGATCTGTGGCATTCACATACAAGCCAGGAGCAACTTGCTAAGTCTCCAGAGGTATAATGAGACAGATCTACAGATTCTTGAATTAAATTTACCATTTATCTAGCACCTGGAAATAAAACCGGAAGAAGAAATACATATTAAGGTTCTGCTGGCTGGACTATGCAGGAAGACTTTAAAGCAACAACAAAGATGAAAGGTGCAAACATACCAAGCAAGAATACATTTTTGGAACTATTCTAGGTGTGTTATAGGAAGCCAAGGAGGAAATATGGCATACACATCCAGGTGCACGTGCTATAAAATAACTGTTTCTTTATTATATTGAAGCCCCCTTGGAAAGGCTTATCTGCTTGTAATATAATTAATCCCCACAACTCTTTTTTAAGAGCAAATGAGTAAGCAAAATGAAAAGCCATGCTTCTCACTTGTCAACAGGTTGAAAATCAAAGGAACCTTAGATATTCTATGATCAACAGCCTGACAGATAAAACAGCCTGACAGATAAAACAGAAGCAGAATGTTAATTAGGATTTAATTTGCTTTTGCAGTAAAGAACAAAATAATTGTTTCCATTTATCTAAAGAGTTTGAGGGGAAGCAATATATTACTACAAAATATTCAATTTGAGCTAGGTGTGTGTTAGGATGTCCAAAGTAGGTAAATCCTCAATTCAAGAAGCATTGGATTTAACTTATTTAGCACTAAATAAAATTGCTTATACTGATCTGTTAGCAGTTGCAGAATAATCTTCAGATTACATATTGCTTTTGTTTTTTTAAATCACCAAGTAATTGGATCATTTCTAACAATGTAAGGTGTGAGTGATGAGGTATTTCCCTCCACCATCCCTGCAGAAATCAGCTGGTACCTGAAGTGAGGGAGCAGTGAGAGCAGAGAAGCACAACAGGTGAAAATGGCCACTCCCTCCCAGTTTTACACATATGGGCAGATTTGGCAACAAGTTAAATTTGGGCTGTACAGCTGCAGCTCTTTGTGAAGGCTGGAGGTATGAATGAGTGGCAAGTCATCAACTCCTGGTAAGGGACAGAGGGAGGACTGCAGTCCTTGGCACAATTAAAACTTCTCCGAGATTTCATTTTTGTTTATGGCAACTGATGGAAGAGAATTTTGTAGCACCTCTATTAGATGCTGCTGGTTTTGAGAATCCTGTGGATTTTTATAGCTTATAATAAAATGGAGATGAGACACGTGAGTTTGTCAGAAGGAGACTTGTGAGATCCAGAAAGAGAGCTTGAAATAACAGCAGGGCTAAAACCAGTGTGCCAAGAGATAATATAATAGATATATATACAAAATAGAGCATATATATAAATATATACATATATAAAAAGGAGGTATATAATGATAGGTAGGGGAAGTGACACTACCACATTCCTCCCCCTCCCATTTTATGATCCAGCAGGATTTGGAATACCCCATTGAAAACAAACAGTACACAATACTCTGCTGTCATAGCACACCGTTTAGAAGCAACCATTACTTCTGTTACTTTTTTGGGTAATAATACAGTCCCTAAATTTCTGTACTCTTAAAAAATCATCAAAGCAATCAACTGCTGAATTAGTCTTATGGCAAAAAATTGTGTGAAAGTGCAGTAATTGTAAGAGTCTTGTGGTATATGCTTCCACTGTATGCTTCATTCCAAGATTATGCAGCAAATGCTTAAAAAAAATAACCACAAAAAAAGGGGCAGAGGGGGGAGAAATGTTGTTGTATCCATGGAAATGTTTCTGTTTTAGGAGTATCCAGAAAGCTGGAGATAAGTACTCTGAATTCAGGTGTATTGGTCTGTCTGTTTTAGGATAAACTGTGCAAACCCTCTGAAGGAAAGTGCAAAACTTTCCAAGTGAAAGTTACTGAGCTGGAGGGAGGAAAGGCATGGCAGAAAGGAAGGGATGGATTAAATCAGTATTGTACTGCTCTCAGACAAACCCTAATTACAAAAAGTAAAAGGAACTGCTGAAAGCTCAGTAATTCTTTGACTTAACGTTAATTTCAGAAATTTTAGAAAGGTAGTAAAAATGTGTATATTGTTAAAAAATATACACCACTTGGAATTATTACTCTTCCTGTACTAACATTTCCAGAGCATACCAGTAAAAAAAAGTTATCTTGGCTGTACATGTGTTGCATCACACTCTAGATGGGACAACAAAGAATTAAAAGAGTTAGAAGTCAGGGAAAAGATAAATGTGAAGATTTAAAGGCTAAACAAGAAGGATTGAATAATATGTCTGTCTGTAAGCATGGTACTGATCAGAGATAAAAAGGAGAACAATTAAATAATAGTCTAAGTACTCCCTATTAGTAGGAGTTTATGGAAATGGCTCTTGACTAATATTCCTTAGACACTGTTCTCCAATAATTTCATCATTGTTGTTTACTACAATAAAAGACAACAGCATTTCTTTTAAACATTTTGTCTAAGTGGAGAGGTCTCAAATCTTCAAGCATAATTGCTGCTAAATGGGTACACACCTGTAAACCTCTGTTCTTGTCTATGTGCTCTTGAGTGATTGTATTGGTGACTTGTGGGGAGGAAAAAAGAACAAAATCAGGATAATAAAACCCCAAGGTGAATCAAAGCTTTGGGAAACAGGTAACAAAGAGGATCAGTGAAGAGCAGTCTTGGGGCTTAATCAGGTTCAAGGGGAAGGAAAAGTTCAAATACAGCAAATTTAAATCAACTACAGGATGGAGCAGCAGAAAAAGTTTTAGATAATCATTCATTAATATAATTTACTATGATATACAGTTGTGATTAAGCCCACAAATAAAAGCCAAAGGTGCCAAAGAACTCTGAATAAGGGGGGAAGCTAACATTTGATGATAGCTGTAGGAATACAATAAAAAAGATCATCTTCTGCCTTATTATTTCAATAAAAGAAGGCTGCTGAGAAATAGGAGGAGGCTTGGAAAAGAGTCACAATGGCAATTATAAGATCGGTAAAGATATCTTTAGAGACAGGTTCCAGAATTTAAATCTATTTATCTTAGCAATGAAAAGGCTAAGAGGTGATTTGATCTGATGTGTTAAGTGACACAGGAATTAGTAATGTAATATAAGACAGCTTTCCAATCTCTTTTCAGAGCAACATGGGCCTAGACAAATCCATAATTGACATTTTTAACCATTAGTATAACTAAGCATAGCATGAAAAACTCCAAGGAATGCGGAGACTTCTTTCTCTATCTCTAACTGAAAAATATTCCAGCAGAAATATCCCTGGTAAATCCTACCTGTAGCTTATTCCAAAATGGGCTAAACCAGTTCTGAGAAACAGAGAAAAGTCTGCCATCGAGCTTTATTGCTGCTTACAAAATCCTCTCAGAGACAATCACCTATTATTCCTTAGGATTTATAGATCTGCACCCACTGCACTCAACTCTAGAACATTCCTCTTGGCTCTGTTTACCTTCCAATAGCACTTCAGTGTCCATCAGCCAACCTCAGAAATTCCATTTAATGAGTAGACACCAGACCTACGTTCTGCAGCAATGATCAAACAAAGCCAAAAAGCTTCACTAAGGAAACTGAAATTTATATTTAGAAAATAGATTGACTCAATGGCATATTCTTTCCACGTCTATCAAATCACTCATAGCAAGACCTCTTTTATCAAAGTCACAAACAAATGCAACACTAGTGCTTTATAAAATAATAAACTCCATCAAAACTCAATTTAATCCAAAGAAAAGAAAATAATATTTGTGTTCAACTCAAATACACCCGAGCTTCAGGGTGCATGCTTGGTATCTCCAAAAGAAAGAGAAAAGAAATAATTTTTCTCAGACCACTGTAAGAGCCTGAATGAGAGATGCTGCACTCCAGGCAGCTCTCCAATTTATTCCATCCAAGAGGTTACAGCAGCCCAGGGTCATGGGTGACAGAGCTGTGCCTACAGCTGTCAGCTCCAGCTGCAGGCAGGCCTGGAGACCCTTTGGTTTTGGTTACAATGCATTATAGACTTTTCTTTAGGTTGCAGTGCATTCTATACTTTTCTTTAGGTTACAATGCATTATAGACTTTTCTTTAGGTTACAGTGCATTCTATACTTTTCTTTAGGTTACAGTGCATTCTATACTTTTCTTTAGGTTACAATGCATTATAGACTTTTCTTTAGGTTACAGTGCATTCTATACTTTTCTTTAGGTTGCAGTGCATTCTATACTTTTCTTTAGGTTGCAGTGCATTCTATACTTTTCTTTAGGTTACAATGCATTATAGACTTTTCTTTAGGTTACAATGCATTATAGACTTTTCTTTGCTGAGCATCTTCATACAGCAGAACTAATCTCTACCTTAACTTTTATCTCTAGCCTATCATAACTACTACAATTACCATATTCATGTTACTATTCTCCAATCACTAAATTGTACACTACTAGTACATTACAGTTTAAGCTAGAAGTTGTTTTTCAGTTTTCTTGCAGTGGGAAATTCTGAGACCTTTTTTCTACTTGCCACTTTGCTGCCTTGTTTGCCTGTGCTATCTTTCTGCTTGGTAAATACATCTTCTTGTTTGGGATGAGTTTATCCTTTGTTCTAAGCCATAAAAACCCCTTCTAACTAACACATCCTCTGCCTCCTTGGTTATCCAGTAACACTAGCTCAGCAATTCTTTTCTTCTATATCAAAACTTGCTTCCATCTCTATTCCTTCTTCATATTCTACATTCACAAATCTTTCTGCTAAACATACATATCTGTGAGACTTTCTTGTCAAACTTTCATCCTTCTCAACAGGCCATGAGGACTTGAAATGCACCCTCACCACAGAAAATTCCTTATTCATGTTCACCTCACACGTCTCCTGTGCTGTGAGAAGCTCACACAAAGGCAGCATTTGCTGAGCTCTCTGCACCTTCCTCACTCAGAATTTCTCCTGGTGCAGCCCCTCTGCTCCAGTACAGCTTGGTGTGGAGGCTTCTCTTGCACTAAATCAGCTGCTCAGGAGTCAGCTGCTCCTTCCATCCCCATTTCCTCAGATAAATAACCAAGGCCTCCAAAGTTTCCTTCTCCCCTTGGAACACTTTTTTTGCTGTAGGTTTGCATCTGCTGCTAGCTGAATCCAGTGTCTGCCTAATTCCAGCAAGGTTATCTCGAGTGTCACACATGGAAACAAAGAGAACAATGATCTTTTCAAGTGCTGGTTTGGAAAGAGTCTGCTTCCCTGTTTTAACACCTTGTTTACACTACTTTTTGGGCATTGTTTGCCAAAAACTTAATTTTATTTAGATACTTCAGTATTTCTTTCTTACATTTCAGGATTTAATTTGAGGATTTCTTTTTAACCTTCTATTTGCAAACAAATCCTGGCTTCCCTGTTTGCACAAAATCCACACAACCTCCCAAACTGTCACGTTATTGTTTAAAACTACATTTAATTGTCTTTAAAAATCCTGTTTTGAAAGAAGGTTAATAATGATCCATAACTATTAATAATGTTATAATAATAACCTTATTTGTATGACAGATATTAGAGGACCCTAGAGCAGACCCAAGTCCAATTCTGTGCGTCACTGCACAATTACCTGCACTGTAGTTCAGCTCAAAGCCAGCAAAAAAGCAGCATTATTGTCACATTTACAGACAGGGACCTGCACCACAAAACCAGAAAACTATTGGTTTTGTCAAGACTAAGCCACCCAGAATCCTCATTCAATGAAAAATGTCACATAAGCTTGCACACATCAGCAGGCTCAGAAAAAATGTAGAATGGATTTTTCTCTACCTAAATCCGAACTGTTTTTGAGTAGAAACTAGCAAAACTTGAGGAAAAACGAGCACATGCTACAACTCATGCAGTTCCTGAATTAACCATACTAAATTATATTAGAAAGTATATTATTGTTTTTCTTCCTTCACTATTAATTCCAGAACATTATTTGGTACTCTTCTTTGGAAGGAAAAAAAGGAAAAGGAAAAAAAGGAAAAGGAAAAAGAGGAAAAGGAAGTCTCTAAAGAGCAAGCTTACTGCAAAAATGACCCCTCTAGCTTATCAAATGTATATTTTCTGCCAAAAATACCTTATACATTTTCTCAAAGTGCTACCAAAAACCTCTTTTCTATGGAAAGGATTCCAATGAACAAAACACAAAGGATCTCTGGTCCTTCGTCACATATTCTCCTCTTAAATAAAAGAAAACAAATCTTAAGAAATTTAGACAGGACATGCAACAAAAATATTTTTAAGAGGTTATTAAGTACTAAAATTTTTTCAGTAGGTCTAGTGGCTTTTAGATTTATATATGCAACTGAGAAAAGGAAAAAAAAATGAGGCAACAAAAGGGAAACAAAGGGAATCAATGGAAGCAAATGAACCACGTATATCCTAAATATGTATTTGTATAAGTGGGCTTTTGTTAATTCTCTGAAGTGGCACAGTCATCAACCTTTGCCATTTTGCAAATGACACCCACTTAGTGTTAAAAATGGCTTTTGACATGAGATACTTCAGCATTTCTTTCTTACATTTCAGGATTTAATTTTTCTTTTTAACCTTTTATTTGTAAACAAATCCTGGCCCACCTATTTGCACACAAACTTCCAAAATGTCTCCCAAAATGTCACATTATTGTTTACAGCTTCATTCTCCTCCTTTATTTGTCTAAAAAAAAAAAAAATTGAACTTAATAGACTATTTTAAGCAAATAACCATAAACCATCAACTTTTCCAAGCAGGCAATGCATTTCCAGACAGAGGAGAGACTGCATCAGGGAATTGCCTCTCCTCTCCTTGCCTAGCACTGGGCTAAGCCCACAGTTTTGAACACCTTAAGTAGTGAAATAGCCATGGAAAAAGGAGATCCCTGCAGACAAAAGCCCTGCAATATGCATTTCCAAAATAAGGCAAGGCCTGTTCATGAGGACGTGCTGCTGGACAGGTGCTTATGCAAACACCACAAAAAGACAACAAAACTGAGAAATAACACAGAGAACTTTCACTGAGGTCATGCTGAATAATATGATGTGTGAATTTGGCTGATAGAACACGAGGAGAATTTTAAATGAAGAAATGTCACATACTGTCTGCTGCAGAGAAAAATGTTGTTTGCTGCTTCTTCATTAAAATTTTACCAGACAACTAAATGCTTTCAACATGAAAAAAAGTTAAATAAGGATAAGGTTTTAAATGCAGACAATTCAAAACATTTATTATAAGAATCACATGAATACTTTGGGTGTGGGGTAAAAAAAACCTCTCTATAATTTATATTTAATTTTCTTATATTCATAATTCAGTGGCGTATCGCAATTTTTGCATCATGATAAAAACACTAACCAGTGGACCTCAACATCCAGCCTGCCAGTTCTTCTGTATTCAGAACAATATATAAGCATTTAAACTTGTTTATTATTTTAAACTTATAAGTTTAAGGTACATAGAAATCCCTCTTGTGCCAACAGGAGACTAAATCTGTGCTTGAACTCTCTCCCATGTCACTTAGCGTAATATCTCATTTTAATTGCTTACCCCTATTTGAAAGCCAAATGACAAAAGGGAAAAATAATAACAAGCTCAAGAATAATGCAGAGAATTTAACTGAACCACGCATGTTCTTACCTCAGACTTCTAAATGGGTTAACTTGGACCTCGAATGCCAAATCTAGGAAACATCGAGTAGGAGGAGGAAATGATTTAATGGCAACATCTGGCATTGGTGAGGCTTCTACTGATTCATTTCTCCATGATTCAGAGAGGTTTCTGACAAGCTAGAAAGGGTTCAGAAGGAAGTTACAAAAAGAGTCTTAAGTCTAGAAAATTGTAAGCTGCACAAAATTAAAAGTTAAATCCATTTATTGCAGAACCCAAAAGGTCATGGAATGGTTACCACAGCACAGCAAGTTCTGCATACAGAGAGAGGTGGTAGCATTGTGATTTTCTTCTGCTCCACCTCCTCACTGCTGTGAACCAATGGCATGAAGTCAACTGTAGATCAATTTAGAATAAAATAAGCGGCAAAATTTTAAACAAGCTGGTGGAACACAACCAAGACATTTTCTATCACTCAGGCATCTAAAATAATTTTTAAAACAAATATACATTCAAAAATATCTAAGGAATTCACAATGCTTCTCTTAAATGTTAATTCCCTATTTAATGTCAAATGTTGAATGTTACTGTTAAATGTTCATTCCCTGTTTAACAAAAGATTTCATCCTGAATGTAAATCTACAACTGGCTGTGAGAAAGGTCCAACCACCTCTTCATGAATGGTTTTCCTGGTGATTGGATCTGACTGCATTTGAGCCAAGGTTTATTGCATTATGCTGAAGTCCAAGTTGACATTCTAAGATTTCAAAACTAATATTTACCATGATAAACATTTGAAATACTTTTCAGTTTTATAAATCCAGTGGGTCGGACATGACTTGTAGACATTCATAATCTTTAAACAATTATTATCTTCTACTTTACCCCTAACATTTATTTCTATGTAATTTTGCAAACCCACATATTAATTTGAATAAATCACATTTTTCTTTGTGTGCTTGAAATCATCTTAGATAAAAACTACACACTGCCATAGGTGCCATTCTCCTTTGTTAAGTATCTCATCTTTGTCAACATTCTTGGCTATTTTGAAGAAATTCCACACCAACATCTGTTGCCAAGAAGGAAAGATAAAATTACAAAATACCCTTTCAGATTTGACAAACAAGTGGTTGCCTTCCATGTCGCTCTTCATGTTATAAATTATGCAACAAGAATGACTCTGTCACAGTTTTATTAGTCTTAATATGCCTGTGCTAGGTATGTGTTACTCTGCTGTGGTCTGCTTGCATAGTGGTGGGGTTTTTACTACTGCTGGATTCATTAATCAATAAAAAAATTGAAAATATCAATAATCTCTTACATGCCACTGCTGCCACAGCATCATCCTGATACATTCAAGTGTCATTTGCAATGCTCTCCATAAATAAAGGCACAACCAGTCCAAATATTTCCATGCTTCCTCATGGAATGTTTCCCACGGGGACTGAGCAGGCACAAGTAAGGGTATGTTCACTTAACTTCAGAAAAGTACTGTAAGAATTTCCTGGCACACAGGAGTGAGCAAACCAAGCCAGACATCAATTTCTGGAACGCAGTGGAATCCCACTGGTTTTCCTTTTTCTCTGTTCCTCAGGAAGGGGGTTCCCACCTCTGTTCGCAGAGCTCCACATCTAGGGCCATGATCCAACTGACCAGATACCCACCGCCTCAGCAGGATGGAGAGGTCTGGGGTTATTTTATTGATTTTGATGGACAATGTCTGCTCACATAGGTCTTTCCCTCATTCCACTACCTAGACTAGCAAAGGAAACAAATCTAACGTTTGCGTTAGCTCTTTTAATTTGGATTCACTGTGGGAAACTAATGGGAGAGAGGGGAGCCACGATGCTCTCAGTGGTTTGGTGTTTTCATTTCCCAGCCATATAACAAACAGTATGTTTCTTGCAAAATGAAAAAGAATCTATACAGAAACATTCATACTACTGGGCTACTAAATTAATTTCTGCTCCAAGTAAAGTAAATAGACTGGCACCTCCGTGAATATGTAGACATTTGTTTAAAAAATAAGCCCTGCTTAATGATACTTAATTTGGTGGAACAGTTTAAACAGGGATAATTATTTCCTAATTGCCTTGTTCTGCTAAGTACTCAGCACTCATAACAGAAAAAAATTAGAAGCATTCAGGTACTTTTAAAGGTTCAAGTTCTATCACAGAATATAGATATCAGAGTTACAAGTGAAGGGCATAAAGCAAACAAATGAATTCATGTACCATCAGAATTGGTGTACAGAGGTTAAAGAAAAATTGATTACTAACAAGTCATACATATGACAAAGGCAGAGGAAAACAACCAACCCAGAAAATTAATCAGCATATAAATTAATCTTCTTACCTGAGAACAATTTGGAGGCTCAAGTATTGCTTTCAATATACCAGAATGCTAAAACTTTCTGCTGGAAGGATACTGAGATGGCACAGCAGCATTTCTGCACTCCTGAGGCAGGTAGAGCCTGAAATAAGGAGGAAAAAGGTTTTCTCCAGTCTCATTTATGTAGTTCTAAATGTTTTATTTAGCTCATTAGAGACAGTAATACCTTAGACTGTATCTTGATTGGCTTGTTCAGAGTATTAAGACAGAACTTAAATAGCTATAAACTTTATAACCATTTATGCACCAAATATATTTCTTCCATAATGCTATAAAAACAGCTTTAAAAGGGAAAGTTGATTACAAAAAGAGGGTGGTGGTGTGTATGAATCAATGCCATTAATTATCTATATTTATTCCCTTTTCTTCTTTCTAAGAAAAGCCTAGATTGTAGATATTTACTTATATTAAAATGCTTTCTCCTCATAAATCATCCTTCAGTCTACCAGTTTACAACTCATCACTTGGAAACAACCTCTGTAGACATTTATTTGAACGAGCACAACCCAGCCATTCACATAGCCAAATGTTTAAAAAATGTGTTTTTCAAAAATTTTTTCATTTCTCTCGCTGTTTAATGGACAGCCCAACCATTGCCTGGCTGCTGTGGAATCTCCAGCACACCTTATTTAATCCCACAGGAGCAGTGAGGACCAGAGCTATTTTGCAAGCAGGTAAACTCCAAGCTGGGGAATAGGCATCACTCCAAAGACTTGCAGAGATCCAGCACAGTAAATTTAAAGAGTGCAGCACAGGATTGGGGTATTTGCACAAGGACTGCGGCCATATCATGAGCAATAGGCCAAAAGATGACAAACCCAGTAAATCAGGTGAAGGGAATATTAGGACAAAGTTCTGGGAGAGCAGTTCATTGAGTGAAATAATGATTAATATTTTAAATCACCTCATGGATAGAACTGAAGTATTGAGCTTTCTCTAGTCAGCCCTTGTGGAATCCCACTACAAAGAAAACCCTAATGTCTGTATTGGCTTGCTAAATACTAAATACTTCAAAAAGTCTTAAATAAATTGGAAAATGTCTTCAGGAAGAGTTTTAAATTACTTTAAATCCCTCATAAATTTTACAAAATAATCCTTACTGGAGATTACCAGTGGTGTACTTTTAGTTGTATATTATAGGCAGGAAAGGGGAAACAAAATATACCCTATAAAGCTATGAAGTAACTAATTTGTAAACTAAATTTATAGACAATCATGTGGTATCAACATTTTTAAAAAAATAGTCTCTCCCAAATATAGAGATTTTTAACAGTGCTGGGATTATCCCTGATTGATTTAAAACAAAGCCATGTTGAGTGTGTAAAGTTTTAAACACAATAATTAAAAGGTTTCATTCTTTCCTTATGCCTTTCTGGCTATGAATGGTTTCTGGAAAAAAATTACCAAACAGAAAGCTTCAATTTCACGCTTTTCATCATGCAAGTGAAAATTTGAAAATAAAATTTCTCAGCAAGTTTTCAAAGTCTTTAGGTTCATCTAGAAAAGTCTGTGGATAAACACTGATGTCACTTAGCATCTAACCAGGTAAAGAAAGGAGAATGATACCTGTCTCAGAGTATTTTGAGAACAGCTATTTTCACATCCCTTCATAAACTTTAATTTGCCTTTTATTCTTCAGTTGAATGCATCCTTCTTCTTACTTCCTGGGAAAACACAAACAGTGACCCTTAGAACTCCTCTGTGTCTTTTAACCAGGACAAGTCGAATTTTTCATTTGCAACAACAATTTCATAAAAATGCTTTGATACCAGTAAATGGAAGCAAGCATTTAGTGGAGCTGAGTTTTGTAACTCCACCTGCACCAAAGATTTCCCATTACTCCCAATTCTTTATCTAAGGAAATTTCCATGAACACCAAAATGGCAATACTTATGTTTCAGACTGCTTTGGGTGAAATAACTGAATAAAACAACACAGCAGCTGGTATCAAACAGGTTACAGTCTTCCTTAGAAGTCTTGATAGCCCTTCTAAGTATATAATAATTTAAGATGTTTTTATAAGCACCACAATGCCTCAGACAGAGTGCTTCCCTCCTAAGCTGGGGTTGGAGAGAGTGAATCTGCGTTGGAACTCTGGATGCTGAGAATTTTAGACTTTCTGTGTTAAGAAAAATGACCAGAGGCCATGGAGAAGGCTTCCAAAATTAAATTGTAGAACTCAGATTATAAGCATGTGCTTTAAATAGAAATGTGTAATATCACGCAGTAGAAAACTTAGAATTTGAGGTTTTAGAATATAGTAATAGATATAAAACTAAGATAACCAAAACTAAGTTTTAGAGCAGTAACTAGTCCTTCTTCACCTTCTTCTTCATGAGTTTAAGTATTATTGTGTAACTGGACAGAAAAGTCCACGCTGCAAGACATAAATGATTAGTTAAGTTAAAAGTAAAAATAATTTAAGTGCCATTTCTCAATTGAATAGTTTTTCCTTAAGAGACCTTGTAGAGATAAATACAAGACTAGTTTATAACTTATTAGTGAAATACTGCAGAACTCACAACTTATAAGGCTGTAATATAAATAAGAAATAATGAACATCTGAGTCCAAACGCAAAATACCATCTCAAGCACTTTCAACACCAACCCTAACCTTAGAAAAGAACCAAAAACCTGACAGGTCTGTGCTATTTATTCTTCAGGGGACATTGTTTCTCAGTGAGAACAGCCAGTACATAAATTTTCTACCTCCTGGCTGACCACTTCATGCTTCTGTCTGATGTGCAGGTGGGGTAAATTTACATTTTTCAATAACCTTTCTCATAACCTAGTACCAGCACAGCAGCAGCAAGGACAGCTCAACAATGTAATGGCCAAGCCAGCAAGCCAGGTCCTGGTTTGTGCACAAGGACCAGGGGGTGAGAGGTGCCAGGGTCTCCTGGCAGCCCACATTTTACTACACCTGTGACCTCAGATAAAAGCTGTCAGAATAATTCCAGGTGATCCAAACAACGTGCAACCTGTGCCATCAGCAGCTCTGAGGAGTTCTGCTGGAAGCAGGGAAAATGCTATATATCCTCAGGGATTCCCTAGGATGGCTTAACTTTAGAAGCCTCAGAGAGTTCCATGAGTCTATTAAGATTTACCAAGATATTTACTCTTCTTTAGCTCTTAAAAGGAAAGATCTTGCTTTGAACTTTCCTTTTATTTGCCTGACATTCTCTTAGAATAAAACACCTCTGAGCCATTCAAAAATAAATGCCCACTTAATGTTTTCTGCTGCCAAACCTTATGATTTACTATACATATTTAACAACATTTACTTAAAAATTATATCGTTCAAAATTAGCAACACGTAGCCCTAAAGACAAAACAAATGGACATCCAGAAACTGCTCTTTGCATAACTCTACAGACCTCAAGAAAGGCTTCATGAACTCTTCATGAAATTAAATTAGAAAATTAGTAAAATTATATGGTGCTGTACATTGTTTTCAGATCAACAAATTAGTACTTTGAAGTACTTCATTTATTCAAAGGAAAGAAACTGGGTGTAACTGCATAAATCCCTTCTTGCTTAGGCACATTTGTCAGACCTGCCTGGCCTTGCCAAGCCTGGTGTAGGGTATAAAAACTTTATGCCAAACTTTATACCTTTGACCAAAAATGTGTGTGGTGACTGTGGTCACAGAAGTACACAATAAAATGGAGATATCCAGAGACCAGGGAATGGGGCTGCTTTTTCCACTGACCTGCCTGCCCCCTCCACATTTGTGGGGCTTCACAGGTCACATGTGCTTCCTGTGAGTGTAAGAAAAATGAGGTTCTGAATAAAAAAGTAACTCTGAATCAAAAAGTAACACCATCCATCTCTTGCACAATTGATTCAAATTTTATAAAGATGTCAATCACCAAATTAGCTTTTTGTTGCTATACCATGTACTCTTACAGGAACAAATTATTTTTAAATTTATCATATATTTTAGCTAGCATTTTTATCAAAACTTGGCATTACTCTTATTAATTTAGTCTGGTTATATTACCTGGATTAGAGTACTTAAAGAAAGAAAAATGTGAATCTTTGCTTCTTTACATAACCTTTCAGCAGATTTTATTGTACAGTAAAAATCAATGTTTTATATGTTGTTATAGCTCAAGGGAAATTTAAATTAGTTTGGAGATTTCTGGAAGGAATCTAATCCTGTTTATAGCCATATGGAAAACCTAGAGGCTGCTCACTTTGGATTTTCTATTAGTCATTATTCTTACATTTGGCCATTACCACCATTTGTCTGGGTGTGATGACAAAATTGCCAGAAATAGGCAGATTCACACATGGCACAAGATGTCTCGCTAGGATATATTCCTTCTTCTGAGTCGACAGTTACTATTTGGGGAGTTTTAGATCTTGTTTTTACCATTCTACGCAAATGTTTTAAAACGTGCTTGTAGGAGTCCTTTAGGACAGTTCTTTTCTCACAGAAATTAATAGAAAAACTCCTACTGATTTTCAGCTTTGTTACAAGGAGAAACCAACCAAAATAACTCCCTTGCCATTTCTCTTTCTCTTTTTGATTTTCTTTTGGCTGTCAGTTACAGACAAAAAAAAAAAAAAAAATCTATCAAAGAGCAGGCACAGACTTCCCGAATGACTCTTCAAAGTTCACAGTCTACATCATTCTCATCTCCTTCCCTTCCACCTCCCCTTCCACCATGAGCATACCCAAGAATCACTTCCATGCCATGAAATGTGTTTAAATATTGAATCTGATCATAATTGTCTCCTTTCATATGAAAGCCACATCTTTTCCACAAACTTTCTGTCACTGTGATATTTTATGAAAAATCCCTTCACCAGGATTTTTCTCCTGAGAAGCTGAGAAGCCTCAGGAAAGAAATGTAAACAAGAATTATCTGATTGCTTGGAATGTGGTTTGGAGGTTGCTTACCAACTGGTCATTGTTTGATTGGTTCCATGTGAATTGTTTTTACTTAATGACCAATCCCAGTCCAGCTGTGTTGGGACTGTGGTCAGTCAGGAGTTTTTATTATTCATTCTTGTCCAGCCTTCTGATGTCTCCTTTCTATTGTTTAGTATAGTTTTAGTATATGATTTCTTTTAATAAAATATAATGTCATAAAATAACAAATCAGCCTTCTGAGAACTTGGATCTTCTCTCACCTCATCCTGGAGTCCCTCACAACAACACCGCAACAACTTTCCCCCAAACACTAATTTTTTCACATCTCCTTTATATGGGAACTGGGCTTCATCTCTCCCAGCCCATCTGAAAACACAGTTACCTACCTGGCATCACCAGCAATTACTTAAGGGACAGAAAGAAAAAGGACATTGCTGCTCAAAGAAACCTCATGTTGAAGGCAGATTCCTGATTCCAGTCAAGCACAGGCACCAGTTAAATACGCCAGGATATAAGGAGAGCCACAAAGGATTTTTAATAATTCATTTGGCATGAATAGACACATTATCCTTCTGGCTTTTAGAAAGTCCATGAAAAGAGGCTGAAGGCTGGCATCTCCCAGAGGGCCCTCATTTGTAGAGACAGCTGAAGAAACAAGTAGAGTCATAGAATAAATTCAGCAGGAGGGGACCTCCAGAGGTCATCTGTCCCTGAGCCCTGCTTGGTGCACAACTGGCAGTGTTTCATGATGAATTCCACTGCTGTACAACGAGCTGAATGACGAATCCCCAGCTCAAGTTGGTGACGTCAGATCCCAGTTCCATGGCACAGAAATAGAAGCTGTCTCCTCAAGATAAAACACACCAAGGGAGTAGAGAGCACTATAATTCTGGGGAGATTTCATTTCAGGAAGAGGAATTATTCTAATAGCCAGAAGGAGAAAGGAATATTTTTGGATCCTTGCATATTTCAAACTTGAAACAATTTTATGATCTGTTACAATGAGTCCTATACTATTCCCACCCTCATTTAATATAATATTAATTTTCAGAACGGAAAGAGATTTTCTGAATGGTTGATTAAGTTTAGACCGGACACTTTTGTACAAGAATATTAAAAAAATAGAAAAGCAAACTTAAGAATCTAGCACCAGTGCAGTGGACTTCTCCACAGAAAATTCTCTTGTTTCTTTAGCTTGATTAAAATAGGCTTTGTCAGGATTAAGGGAGGAAGTTGTATGATAAAGAAGGAAGAGAGAAGTCAACGTCCAGTCTCTGAACTGATTTAAGAGTGCCTTGGGTTACAATGTAAGGTGTAACCAAACTAGGTATTCTACCACCATCTATATTACGTTCTGAGGAGGTGTTAAAGTGGGTGGAGCAGTGTTCCTTTCTCTTCTCCATGACTCAACTATGGTAGCTCCCTCAGGGGAAGCAGCAGCCACCCTGAGATGGCTCTATCTCTGCTGATGGGCCATCAAGGACCCCCCAGAACAACTCACACAATCACATCCTCCCCTGCTCTGGAAAAGGCACCAGACAATCTGCCTGGACATCATCTGGGGCTTGGGACACCACGATCCCACCACTGGATTCCCAGAGGACAAGAACTCTCCACCACCTCCTCTGGACCTCCAGAGAAGGACCAGACCTTTCCACAGGATCACCACTTGGACAAGACCACATCCATCCCTCCAACAGGACTGTAATCACCATTTAATTGGACTGCTGGCACCACCCGGACCAGCAGGGTGACAGCTTCTACTCTGACTTTGCCAGTTCAAACCAGTGTTTCTGTAGCATTGCCTCTATTGTAATTTTCCTATTAAATTGTAGCTCTGACTTGGAATCTCTCACAAGGTATTTGTGTGGGATTTATTCCTCCCTCTTTTGAAGGTTTATCTTCAAGCCAGCACAAATAGTTTACAGCAAGTCTGTGTGCTCTAGAGCACCATCAAACACTTGACCCAGCCTCTGGAGCAATTTACAGCTACAGTCTTTCCATCCTGATTTGGTTAGTCTTCACCACACTGCTCCTGGAGAAGAGAGCTCATTGTGGTCTACAGCTTCTTCATGAGGACGAGCACAGGGCAGGCACTGATCTCTGCCTTCTGGTGACAGGACACAAGAGGAGGGCCTGAAGTCGTGGCAGGGGAGGTTTAGGTTGGATATCAGGAAAAGGAGAGGTTGGATATCAGGAAAAGGCTATTCCTTCACACAGAGGAAGTTTGGGCACTGGAACAGGCTCCCTAGGGAATTGCTCACCAAGCCTGGCAGAGTTCCAGAAGTGTCTGGACAAGGCTCTTAGGAACACGGTGTGACTCTCAGGGATGGTCCTGTGCAGGGCCAGGGATTGGACTCCATGATTTCTGTGGGTCCCTTCCAACTCAGAATACTCTGTGATTCTAGGTTTCTACCAGAGAGTTAGCACAGCTTAAGCAGCTGGTGCAGAAAGATGCAGGCAGACCTGAGAAGAAGCTGATATAACCAACTGAGACTCACAGAAATGATCTCCTTTGTGCTCAGAAAGCAGTGACTGCTACCTTCAGCAGCACTGCATGGCAAACACAGTTATTCTTACACACAAGAGAGCCTGAACCTGCTGCTTCTGTGTCCTCCCTCCCAGGGCACATCCCTGGGGCTGGAATCCAATCCCTGTCCAGAGTGCTGAAATAAATCGGCTGGAGAAATACCTGGCGTGTCCTTCTACCTTACCAGTGGTTTCTGGCTTAAATATGCTTCTAATAATAATTAACACAAATGTAAATATCTAATAAAAAAGTGGGATAAGATTTTAGCTTTACAGGTGAAAGGTTTGGGGTAATTCCAACCTCAGTTTCCCTCCCTTAAGCGCTCTCCCAACTATTTGAGCTTTTTGTTCCTTTCTTACAGTTTATTCTGAACACTTTCTCTAATTTCTCTTCAATTTCAGCTGAAGAACTACCCTCAAACACATCTCAAGGATCTTTGGATCCACGTAGCTACTAACCCTTTATACAAAACTCTTACATTTCCAGACCTGCACTGAACTAAGAATAAAATTGAATGTACTATGCAAGGTGCATAATTCATAAGCTGCCCAAGTGGGGAAATTGAAGAGTGACGGGCATCTTGCTTTAAAGTAATCACATTTTGGATGATCTAGCTACCCCACAGGAACTGCAGATCCAGATCCTCACTAGAAGAGTCCAGCATCTTTTGCTCTTCCTGATCCCAGCTGGAACAAGAAAAGTACAAGGAACTTTTCTCTCACTGAAGTGTTTTCAGCTAACTGAACACTTTGGGGTTTTAAAGCAGCAGCACAAAATCAAATTCTGTTTTCAAGATCTGTAGCAAAATAATCTAGATCTTCTTGTGCATTCTTTTAGTGTTAGAGATGAGTTACTTAACATGAGTATTAATGTGCTCAGTTATGATGACTAATGTTTTCAGTCTATATTGCATTCCTGCGAAAGAATTACTGGTGCCAGTACTGAAGATCTATAAAAGAAGATTTATAATACAAGACCCAGTAGAATTTACTGGTATAGCAATTTTAATACTCCATTCCCTCCCCCTATTGGGTATCCATTAACATCAAGAGAAGGGAACTAATTCATCTTTTATGCTCCTCTGTTTCTAACATAACACATTAATGAGGACTTATTATTCTTTCCCTTAACATGTTGTTAACACTTCCTTGTCATGACTTCAGGTTTTTTTTTCACTTGTGCTGACACACCAAAAGAATATTAAAAAAAATATAAAAGCAAACCTAAGAGCCTATTAAAAGCAAACTTAAGAATCTATCATCAATTAAATTGGGACTCACAGAATCATTTAGGTTGGAAGGGACATCTTGAGACCTTCTAGTCCAACCTACCTGTTTAGCAGCAGCTTTTCCAGATCTTTCTTTCTTCATTGGGTTTTGAACATCCCTGGAAATTTCTAGAGCAGATAGCACAAAAATGTTATACCCATTTGCTCACTTTCTTCAAAATAAATAGACGTCAATGCCAAAGAAAATAAAGAATTCATCCTTCATCTCTAGCATCTATAGAAGAACTTCTCCTGACATTGTGCAAACAGTATCTTCAACAGTTTTTGAAAGGTATACCATGAATCATTCTAGAGTTTATGAAACTCTTCCTTAAAATCAAAAAAAAAATTTGTGGGGCTTTTCTGTTTGTTGTTGCTGTTTTGTTTGGTTTGTTTGCTGGGGGGTTTTGGTGGGTTTTTTAGGGGTGGGTAGGGTGCGAGCATGCTTTTGCCAGAGTTAAGCTACTTCTTATGTAAAGAGAATACTTTCAGCACAATCAGAAAGCAGGCACCAACTATTCAGGAGTTCTCTTGGTCAGTTCCTACCACAGACTCCAAGAGCTAAAAAAGTGAGTAAAAGGCATCAATCATTATTTCTGGGCGCAACTCGTAAAGATTTTTTATACTTGATGAGCTGCAAATTATAAGGAAATAAGACTTAAGCCCTCCCTATTTCTTGTCCTAAAGAAAAATGACAAAAAACATTTATCATTTTCTACATTCAAGTTTTTAATTTTGACTTGTTTAACCTGGGACTTTGAGGTCACCACAGAACTTTGGATTTAATATCATCCAAAAAGACCGTGAGAAAACTCCATCCCAAACTCCCCAATTAATTGCCGACAGCATTTCTATGCGCACATTCAGAATGAAAAAAATAAATTTAAAAAAAGACTGCAGAAATTTGGCACTGCAGCATCTAAAATACAGTTTGAAAAGTATGCAAAACGAAGTAACAACAAATGCCTGGTATTAGCTGGATCATGCAGTAGGTGATAATGACATTCCTGGCAAAAGATCAGCTCCTCTCCAACATCTGTTAGGGATGGAGCCATGAAAAACAAAGCAGTTTCATGTTGTGGGGGCTTGTGCAGACATTTGCTTCTGTTTTGATCTGTCATGGTTTAAACTCCCTGAACTTTATCCTTGGTTGCTTTGCTTCCTGCTTTTTTCTTTACAGAACCTTTGAGTGTCTAACACTCAAAACCACAGTGATGAGTATTTTTGTGAATGCTGACCAGTCTTCTTTCATTTAAAAGATGAAAAGATGAAAAAAATTTAAAAGATGTGCTGAATTTGTCTGATTATTGATTAAAAGCAAACCTGGGCTGTGTTTCAAGACTGTAACAATATCCTACCAGAGAATGGTGGTGTTTCCTATTTTGTGAACATTTTGGCACAACTTAATTTATAATTCCTGTCTTCTTGACTAATGTTTTCCATTGCCTTGCCCTTATCTTTCCTAACACCAATTTCCTATTCCATTCAATATTCATAACAAATTATCACCCAGTAGCAACTACTCCATTTCACACTGAAACCTTTAAGTGGAAGAAATTAAAGCTATTTTTATAATTTAGTCAAAAAATTTAGAAATATGTTAGTAAGAAACCTCATCAGATTAATTCTAGGATCCAAAATGCCTAAATTACTTTTTCCTAAAAACCTCATTAAATTTTTACAAGTTGCTAAATGTCCAGCTCTGAAGGCAGTACATAGGTATGAGGTCAGCAGAAAAAGACAGTTTATGGACTGAACCTTAAAATTAATTGTCCTCACCAATGTAAAGAGGCTTTCTCTGAAACACTTGACTCCAGATATTCATTAAAGGCAAGATGAACAAGTTCCATGCTTCCAATTCCTCCAAAACAAATGACCTTGGATTCCTACAATCAAAAGAGGGACAGTAACTGCATTTATGCTAATAGTTTTAATAGTTAAAACACATGAGCAGCACTGGAAGCTCAGATTCTGGTGCAGAACCCCATCACAGACCTCTGGCCTTCATTTTTTCTGCAGTAATCTCAATTCACCTACAGGGGCCAAGTCTGTCTCCACACCCAACCTAATGCACAGTCTGATCCTTGAAATGCCTGGAATATTTCTGGGCTGCATGAGATCCAGGCATGAATAGTCTCAGCATGATGGTGGCCAGAAACTCTGGTCTCCTCTGAAATTAATATGGGGAGTATAAAGTTAAAACAACTCTTTTTAAACACCCACCATTTTCAGAAGCAGACATTCAACCTGAATCTTTAATAGCTGCAAGTCACTGGCACATAATTTAAGTGTTTCTATAGTCCAGAGAGCATTGGATGTTCAGAGCACTCCCTAACAGCCACACAGAAATGCTTATTCAGTAAGATAGTGAAAAATCCACGTTTTTCTTCAAAATCCAGATTTTTCTTCACTAAATCCATTAAGGCCATAAGGCCTTAGCTGAGAAAGCTGGCATAAACACACACAATCAATCTGTTCAGAGGAGAAGCAAGCCTGAAAAAAATCAGGAAGGCTGAGATGCCTCAAAATGCCATGTGATGAGAACAGACCTAAATGGGCACCACATATCCACATGTCAATAATTCTGCTTTGTTCCTCCACTGGCTTTTCAGGGAGCACCAACAACCTGCAAGTAAGCTGGCAGCAAGGGCAAGGGGCAGGAGTGAGCTACCACCCCAGCCCACACCTCCTCCAAATCAGGCTGATCCTTTAACACATCCCAGCACTCACAGGATGTGGGGCACTGAACCAAAATCTATACTGAAATTTTATTTGTGTGATCTTCCACCTCCCTACCTTCTACCAGGGCAGAGCTCCCTAATGGAAATGAACTTGTTGAAATCAGATGAGCAATGTCCTTACAGTCCTCACTGTTAAGCTCCCTTAAGTGGAAAAATGTTGTTACAGTAAAATGAAAGACTTTTTAATATCATTTTGCAGCAGTCTGGACTTCCTGATTAAAAAAAAAAAAATAAACCAGTATTCTTTTTAGAAAAATGTAGTTTGTGGGATGTGTCTTAGCCCGAGGCAGAGGCCTTGGAACTGGATGACCTTGAAGGTTCCTTTCAACTCAAAGTATTGTATAATTCCATGTACAGGGCTTTTAAAGCTCCTTAAAGCAGTCAGGTGTTAGCTGATAGTCGGTCACTGACAAGAAATACACCCTGCCAAACAAGAGAGGCAAATCTGCAGGGCCTGAGAACATTACCAAAATGATGTAAATGAGCTGTGGTTTGGAAAAAAACACACCTTTTAGCAGCAAGCTGAAAAATTAATTTACAGGTGTAACTTTCAGTAAGGGTCAGAAAAAATTCATTCATTAGAATTACGGGAGGTAAAGTTTTCTTATAAATATTACAGGACCTTTAAAAAGTGTCATCATTGTAAAATGGACTTAAATCATGTTCATTAATTATTAAGCATTACTCTAGTTCTTCACTGATGTTTTTTAATGGAATTAGGTTTCCTCAATTGCAGTAGCATAATATCACTGCTATCTATTTATAAACAACTTTTCTTTAGGTGCAGAAGTGCCTTTTCATGATGGTATCAAAGCAGGTTTTCACTTTGAGGCAATACTTCTAATCTTAAATGAAAGCAATCCATTACTTGGGGAATGAAAGAGACAGATCTGAGGGTACCTATGAGTTTAATAGCATCCCAGATGCTCATTCACTGTACTCCCAATAAAACAGAGTCAGATTTATAGCTTTTTTTTTTTTTAAGGGAGAATAGTGTCTTTATATTTTAAAAGGCATGGGAAGTCTGAACAAATGATGTCAGAAAAGCTGCCTGTTGACAACTGCTGATCTCTCTTGATTCCTCTAAGCTATTGATATTAAACATTTCCAAGGTCAAATGCAGAATCCAGTGTCTTGAACGTATTAAATTTTTAACTTAAATAAAGAACTATACTACATGCCCATCCTAATCTACCTTATTACTGAGGAGTTTTATTACTTATTTTATCACTTATTTTTATTATTTATTACTTATTACTGAGGGTTTAATCTTTGCTGTGGACATCTCATCATACCCAAAGATGAAAACACTGCTAATGAAAAAAAAAAAAAAAAGTAAAAGACTTGTCCCTTTAAAAATCCTGAAACAAGCTCTATGAGCCAATCTGTGGATAGCTAATTGCAGTAGACAGTAGATGTTAAATACAAGTGCCATCTGTCTAAGCAAATGATAAGTTCTGTATCTCAGTATTTCTGTGCATGCAGGAGCAGGAATTGCATCCTTGTCTCCCCATTGGTATGCATTCACAGCAGCTCAGAATACAGCTTAGAAATGCTAGGCTTGGAAAGGTTAGAAAGTCTTCAAAAGGAAATTGTCATCCTAGAATTGCAATTAAAAGTGTGTTTGCTTAAAAGAATCTCCAGGTTACCACCTCATACTGTCATAAGGTTCTCCTCAACCACTGAAATTTATTACTACTTTCCAGAAAAATCTACTATTAACTAAGCTGCTGTGATGAAAGGAGATAAAATATAAAACATACTGTCCAAGCTAATGCATTTACCTAAAAAAAAACCCTAGCAGAATTCATCTCTAGTCCGAGACTGAACAGTTCATTCTCCCGGGAGAATAAATACAGAACTCTTATGTAAGAAAGTACATTAGAACAATTCCTCTGGATTACGTGCGTACGTAAGGGCTGAACTCTTCTTTTACTCAATATAACACCACAGACAGCAACCTGAAAATGAAAAAAAAAAAAAACCAACACAGCCACTGCAACATAAGAAGGCGACGCCAATTTCAAAAAAACTGCTGGAGGTAAAGTCTCAGTTCCTTCAGCTTTATGCCATCTTCAGACAAACAGGTTTTCATTCTGACCTCAGCATTTGTGTGCGTCAGCTCTCCCAGTACTATTTTTGCTTCACTTCTCTCATCTAACAATATCAATGTCCTAGAGAGTTCTGCCTGTTAAATTTAAGTGTATTTCCCTCAGTGCCTTAGCTTTTTGTTGTAAAGAATTCTTTATGTTCTATACAGATTATATATGGATCCAGAGTGCAGCCATGTGTGTCAAATTGCAATAGGACAAGTTTCTAATTAAATGTCTGGCTTTAATATTGTTATTCATGCCAATTGAAAATAGAACTACCATAGTTTATTGTCTTTGTGTTGAGCAGAACAGACCACTGCCCTCCGAGCCAAACTAGGCATGATGTACTTTTGTGAGCTTCAAACACCTGCTTTTAGGGTGGGCTTTTTGCAGACTATTGACATTACAATTCACTTTAGGAAAACAGCACAAAAGCTGGCAAGGCTTTTTAAAATTTAAAATAGAATAGTGAAAACTCATGCCCAGACAGTTATTACCAAACTCTAAACTGTAGAACCCAGCAGAAGGCCAACTTTCACTCCCCCAAAAAGGAAGTAGAAGTAGGCTGTCTGCTGCCAAGCAATGAAGTCACCCTATAATCATAATTTATTAACACAGAAATCTTACTCTAAATTACAAGCCTCACTGTTCCTTCTATTTATAGTGGCTGTAGTTTGCCTTATCCTTCCTCAGGGTCAGTTCTTGCAGCAGCTTCCCAAAGGTGCCCTTCACTGGGGCATTCAGTTTGTTCACTAATTTTTGAATATGTACATGCACATACACAGAGCCTTGGTAGATCTTCTACTGCCACAAACTGTTTCTGCTAGTCAGGTTAAAATATCTGGACAACAAAGGCAGAATGAGGTCAGTGATATACTTCCAACTTCTTCTTAGCCACCACATTCTTTTTACTTAGACAATTCCTGGCTTTCAGCCTACAATTTACTGTGGACTGCCAGTCTACAGATCTGGATACCCTAGTCTAGTCCAGAGACCTAGATGGCCTAATCTACAGACCAAGATGGTCTAGTCTACAGACCTAGATGGCCTAGACTAGTCAGGAGACCTAGGTGGCCTAGACTAGTCTAGAGACCTAAATGGTCTAGTCAGTCCAGAGACCTAGATGGCTTAGTCTAATCTAGATATCTAAATGGCCTAGTCAGCCAGAGACCTAGATGGCCTAGTCTAGAGACCTGGATGGCCTAGTCTAATCTAGAGATCTAAATGGCCTAGTCAGTCCAGAGACCTAGATGGCCTAGTCTAGAGACCTGGATGGCCTAGTCTAGTCTAAAGATCTAGGTGGCCTAATATAGTCTAGTGACCTAGATGGCCTAGTCTAGTCTGGAGACCTAGATGGCCTGGCCTAGTCTAGAGACCTAGGTGGTCTGGCCTAGTCTAGAGACCTAGATGGCCTGTCTAGAGACCTAGGTGGTCTGGTCTAGTCTAGAGACCTAGATGGCCCAGTCTAGTCTAGAGACCTAGCTGGTGTCTATCTGCTCACAAAATAGTGTAGATCTGACCCAACCCTCTCTTCTTTCAAATGAGGGAAGGTTATCAATCAGCTTTTCCATGACTCTAAAGCAACCCCGATCATAGGGATGAATTATATGGATATAATATATATAAATATATCTAGGATGCAACCTGTGTGATTGCAGATGGTTCCTGAACTGCAGCCCTGCCATGCAGACACAAACAGAAACATTGCCCAGTTTGACACCAGGCTGATGAGGAAGACCCTGGAAGCAGGCTCCCAAAACACAGGCAGGAAGAGCTGGTGCAGGGTCAGGAAGGGACTGCTCCCATGCCCCAGAATACACACTGTGGGGCTGCAGCTGCAGCTTCCATGAGCACTTCAGGGAAGAAAATGGCCTTTTAAAGGTAAGCCTTTCTCACTTTTAGTTGCAATTCCCTTTGCTAAAAAGATGATACAAATATTTTCTTTTAAACCAAACAGAAGATATGGATCTTAATGGGTCCCTTTAACCTCTCAGTACAAGCCCTATTTCTCAATATAAAAATACACACAAGCTCAAGGCACTGTATTTTAACCCTTTAATTGTCATTAAACTCTTAGAAATACCATTTCCTGACATCTCCTACCAATAGATTGTGCTGAAGTAAAGAACAAAGTGAACTTTGCAAAAACAATTGCTGTAATTCTTTTGCTATCTCCAAAAGCCATGAACGACAGGAGAAATACATATATGCAAGTAAACAAAAGTATTGCAAATATTTCAATTGGCAAAGAACTGAAAGATTTGAAACTGTCTGACATTATCCTGAATCCTTGCCTGAGGAAGGGTTTGGGTTGAAAGGAACATTAAAGACCATGTCATTTCAACCCCCTGCCATGGGCAGGGCTGCCTTCCACTACAGTGGGCTGCTCAGAGTCCCACAAATCCTGGTTTCGAATACTTCCAGGGATGGGGCATCCACAGATTCTCTGGGAAACCTGAGTTACAGGGTCTCACCACCCTCACAGTAAAGGATTTCTTCCTAATACTCAATCTAAATTTATTGTCTTTTCAGTTTAGGCCATTTCCTCTTATTCTGTCACTACACACCCTGGTAAAAGATCTCCCTCCAGCTCTCTTGTAGCCCCTTTGGCTAATGGAAGGTGCCCCAGAGACCTCTCCAGGGTGGAAAAGCCTTCACAGGAGAGGTGTCTGAGCACCCTGAATACCTTTGTGGCCTCCTCTGGGCTTGCTGCAGTGGTGCACATGAAATCCATTGCAAAAAGTTTGTGGAAGAGGACAAAAATGAGGACAAAAGTTTGTGGAGGAGGACTTTTCCGACAAGGTTAGGGTTCTGAACAAATGGCACTCCCTAAAACTTGGAGTGAGGAATGCCTGTCTGCTGCACCTAGACCCCCCTGAACAAGGGCCCAGAACATCCAATATTGAATGCACCTTCACACAGATCTTCAATAAAGCAGGATTAAACCCTGCAACAAAATTTTTAGCATCCTGGCCTGGTGTTTTGCTCCTTCTTTTATAAGATAATTCTATTTTTATCTTGCCCAGAAGCCAACTTTATTCTTAGTGAACTTTTTTGGTGGAAAAGTAAACCAGGCCAGTTGCCACATGTCAGTGTAGAAATACACCTGCATGGGAACAGTACATTTAAATGAGAAAGTGCAAAGCAGTGTGTGGAAATTTCTGGCTAAATGAAGAAATTCTCTGTTTTCAACTGGAATAAACTCAGAAGTCAGAACATTTTAAGCACCTACTACATAACTTTTGCTAGAGTAAACATCAGCTCAGTTTCAAGTAAATTTTGGGTCTATCAAGTCACAAGGTCACCAGAAACTCTCAACTCTCTGAGTTAGTAACTTCTGAAACCTGTCTTTTTATCTTTTTGAACTCCAATATGAAGCCCTCAGAGTGAAAATGTAGCTTTCAAAAAAGCCTGATTTGTCAGAAGATTGTTTAAAAAGAATACCCTGATTACCGCATAACTATCCTGGCAATATCCTGAGGTTTTATTCTCAATAACATCCATCCATAGATCTCACCATTAGCATGAGACATTTCACAAGCCAGACCACAGCTTTTAAACTGCACAAATTGCTGATTTGTCAGAGTCCAATGCTGTCTTGGCATGGTGTGCCTCTTTGGGGTGGGATAGAGCTAATTTTTTCATACTAGGAGATACAGGGCTGTATTTTGGATTTGTGCTGCCAACCGTCCTCCTTTAGGTATTTCACACATGAAGGTCATATTTCTAGAACCTGTATTTTAATATAAAATTTTCTCATTTGAAGAAAGCTAGCTCTAGTTGGAATTTCTGTTTGAGCAGTGATAGAAAATATATTGAATTAACAACAGAGATGTAAGTTACACTCAGCAAAACATAGCAATTGCAGTCTCTGGTTAATCTCTACTATGGATAAAGCTACGAAGTTGGTGTAACAACCAAAATCTCAGCAGTGGGAGAAAAAGAGTAAATTAGAGTTTGATAAGTAAGTGAAACGTCCCATTCTACACCACAGGTATTCCCATCTGGAGGTAGAATTCATGTTTATATGGCCTGTCCCAACAACACCAAACTGGAAAGCTCCCAGTGGGTCTGTGGTGTCTCACCCCAAATGTACTACAGAAGCAGAATATCACAGCACAGTATGAACACAGAATTAAACATATTTAAGACCTCAAGACTTCATAATCTCTTCCCAACAAGAATAAATTTCCAATTTATCCATAACTATGCAGGTTTCAAGCAATATGCTGTAATTATTCCTTACCAGGTACACTCCATTTGAAAGTTTGCACAATTCAAAATTCACAGTGCCATTTTGATAACTATGAAATTGTCATAATCCATAAAACGATAGGCTTTGGTATAATTTTTCCAGGATTTCCAATTTAACACTTTTTCACAATTAAGACCTAATTAACATCTGACACAGTGCAACAGCTTTTGTTTTGTCACAGAAGGAAAGTAGTGTGTCTTTAATAGATTTTAGCTACATTAATGTAGCTCAAGTACTTAAACTTTTGCTTTTGTTTTCCCTCCCCAATTCCACCAGTTCATTTCATTACATTTCATTTTTAGTGAAAATCATTATAGAGCATAAAAGCATAAAACCTTTAGACACTGACCTTCCATCACTTTCAGAAATGAAAGACGTTGAGGGAATTCTTATATAGAAGCTACAAACATGCTGCCACCACTAGAAGCCTGCTACAAACATGCTGCCACTAATAGATACCACCATTTCATTATATTTCCTTTTCAGTCGGATATATGAAAATCATTGTGGAGCATAAAAGCATAAAGCCTTTAGACACTGACCTTCCATGGCTTTCAGAAATGAAAGACCTTGAGGAAATTCTGAGATAGAAGCTACAAACACGCTGCCACTCCTGGAAACCTGCACGAGGCAGGCAGAAGTGAATTTGAAAGCACACATTTGTGAGTCCTTAGGGGTGAACACCTGTCGGGACCCAGGACATTGCTCTGGCTGCCCTGGAGGACTCCAGACCCTGCAGGGGCTCAGAGACCTTGGCACGGAGTCACAGACACCTGTGCCTTTGATTTTAGCCCATGGAAACAATTACCAACTTTGTGTAAGGAGATACAAGCCACACAAGTTTGAGTAGAATGATAGTGAGTTTGTCCCAGAGTGAAAAAGTAGAATTTTGGGGATTTAGAATGGGGGTTCAGGAGGCAAGATGGAGGAATCTGGGCATGTCCTGTCTTTCTCCTTCTTGTCCTCCACCTTCTGCTGTGATGGTGGTACTTCTGGATTGCTTTAGGGTAGAGACAGACTGTCTAACATAGGTGATGGGTATTGGAAAATTATTGTAAATAAAGTGCATGTAGTTCTTAGTATAAAAAGCCAACACCACCCCAAGGGCAGTCACTGTGCCACAAACCAACCTGCTGGACAGACCTCAGCAGGTCAGAGAAAGAATGTAACAGATAAGAGAAAATAAACAACCTTGAAAAGCAGAACCAAGGAATCCCAACTTCCTCTTTGGTCATGGGGCTGGGAAAAAGAGACTTTCTAACACCTCGGGTCATCTCGACACCAGAGACCCCATCAAACACACTTTAGAGGTGAACACATTCCATCCCCCTATGATCTCTTTTGAAACAAGCGAGTTTCTATGAAGGCACCATTAATATGGCACTGCCAACAGTCTCTTGGAACTCCCTCTGCAAGGACACCTGGGAAAGGCCAGGTGATGGTGGCATTGCCTGGAGCAGGAAATGTGGTGGTGAGGTGCCTGCAGCTCCTGGTGCCTCCTCGACGGAGCAGCTTCTCTGACTGCTCAGCTCCTGCAGCTCCTCTGCTGCCTTTCTACACTCATTCCATTCTTCCTGCTCAGTCACACTGCAGATTTAGCTCTTTCAGGACATCAACTATTTTACTTTTCAACTGCCAGACTACAAAGAACAGACCTCTCACTAAATTCATCATTAAAACCACAATGCAAGGGAAGGGAAGGCTCTTGAAAATGATGCAATCTCCCAGTGATTAGGATAGTTAAATTCCCTGCCTTTAAAAAATGCTCTGCCTTTACAAACATAGATCTTAAGAATACAACTCTCCATTTACAGCTCTTTCTATATAAATTTAATTAAGGACACTTCAAGAAGCTGAAGCACAAAGAAAAGCAGCGATTGACATACAGAAAATAAAAAACTCTGTCCCTAACCTTGGCTCTTCAGCTACAGGCTTGCTGCTTGCTCATTGCTAACACGCTACAAGTTTTCTCTTTTAGAAATGAAATTCTTTGAAAACTTGGTCATGTTTTTTTCCAGGAACTCAGCATCACAGATCACATCCCCTTGTGTTATGCTGACTAACCACAAGAATTGTATGAACTGCTGTGAAAAGGTGACAAAAGCTCTTCAAGTAGTGAGGCTTGAGACATTGAAGAACACGACTACAGTAAACTAAATAACACAGTGAGCCAAAAAAGTCATTCCATAAGCTCCCAATGCTCAGGGAGAAATAATATTTTAAGATGTGGAACTTTCTGAAGCATATTTAAAGTGGAAAATCTTAAAATAGTAAATCAAATTTACAATTTTCTAAAAGCTACTGGTAAGCAATTTTTTTTCAAAATGGACTAAAGGAGCTCCAATAGCCTGTGGTATTTGCTCCCTAATGATTGTGTAGGTAATGATACAATTTTATTCAGTGTTTAGACTATAATGATTGTCATTAGGAGCTACTCAGATGAAGATACACATGCTTTTGTCATGCTTAGGTATTGAAGGCTGCCTATTTAATTTCATTCAAATTAGAATGCTTTAAAGAAGACATTTTTCTACATTGAAATATTAAGATGTACAGAACCTTCACTGATTTAATGATGAAGAATTTATATAAAAAAGAGTGATTCTTGGTCGGGACTACCTGCCTGATCCTTGTCCTCCTACCTGACTAGTTCCAAGTGCTGTGGGAGGGTGAGGAGCCTATGCTGGGTGTGTATGAGATCCTTCTTTCTTTATTAGCTGTTGAATTTTCATTGCTGCCACAATTAACACCATTCTCTACAGTTAGCAGTTACTCAACACCATTTAAAATTTTAACTAATATTTCAATCCAGAACCCACCCGTGGCCAGAAGTCATATATAAAATCCACAAACATGCAATGGCCAACTTGCTGTTTTTCAGATGTTTTGAGTGAGAAGGTATTGGAAACTCCTTGCCAGAGGATAAACTGTGACTTTATCTAGTGTAGCTAGACTGCCTCAGCTTCCTCACTGGCTGCTTTGGACAACCCAAGTCCTTTTTACGTCTTCACATCTGATCAAGAATCTCATTTTCTGTCAGAGAAATGCCTAATTAAATTCCAGGTATGAAACTATAGGTTCAAGCTCCACCCAATAAAAATGAGCCTGAATAGAAAATACACCAATTAAATTTCTACTGAATGAGGGGTTACACACCAAGAATTGCAAGGTTTGTGGTGACCTTATAGAGCACTTGGTATATTCCAATTACCTCTTGCACCTTATGTGATAACAGTTCTGGTCATGGAGTTCACAACCAGCTACTATATACAGTATATCAGGTAATGATTCCTATGTTAAGAACTTCATGTAAACTTAAATGTTATTGACTGCAACTGAGATTAATAAAGTTGGTTCAAAAAAAACCAATGTTTCAGCATTTTGTTTTAAATTCAAAATTAAAGAAATATGATTTTTAAATTTCTTTTCCATCTATTTGGAAGAATGTATCCATACCAGAAGCCTTCACTTCAAAATTTTAAGCTTCCAACATAAAAAGAAGATATTTATTTAAGAAAAAAAAAGGTATCAACTAATAGCCTACAACTAGGCTTAGCCTTTTAAGCTTTAGGAAAGATGAAGCATCAACTATACAAAGAAAAAACTCAAACCACTACATGTTCAAAAAGCACAATGTTAAGAGAAGGAATAGCTAAGTTTGAAAAATGAGACATTTCCCAGCTATGTTTTACATATATATGTATATACACACTATATATATTTATATATATATACACACACACAAAAATATCAAGTCTATAGGGTCACCTACAAAATTCACTCAGTAGCCACAGTTACGCCCAACCTTGTTCTGATGATTTTGTGCACCTTAAATATTCAATTGTTTCCCAAAGATTGGCATGACTTCAAAAGTTGTGGATAAAGCATACAATACACTATTTTCTTGCAAAGGACAATAGCTATGTTTATATACATATGTATATAAACACCTTAAATATTGAATTCTTTCCTAAAGATTGACATGACTTCAAAAGTTGCAGATAAAGCATACAATACACTATTTTCTTGCAAAGGACAGCCTGGACTTATCCATCTTTGGTCCTTTGTAGCACCTCCATGCAGCAACACAAGGAGAACCCTGTCCACAGCACCCTGTGGAAATCTCTGCCTTTTCCTCCCCACCCTGAGGAGCCCACAAACCTCTCACCAGCCCCTGCTCCCAAGCAGGATCTCAATTTCCCTGCAGTTTTACCTGAACTCAGAATTAACTCACTAGAATTAACTGGCATGTTGTCCCTCAGTAACAATCTGGAGACCATTTCTAATGTACAGAGTTACAGGAAATATTTACAAGTCTCGTTACACAAACGCCAAGTGCGGATAAAGAAAATCCACTGTATGGCAAACAAATCCCAAGGAGAAAAACATATGGAGTCAACCTCAAGAATGGGAGCTGCTAAATCTTTGTTTTGGTCTGGAAGCATGTCTGGCTGAAGGCCAAAATTGGAAGGGATCTCCAGAATTCTCCCACAGCAGAACCAAGAAGAAAAACCAGCCTCAGAACCTGCTTCAAACCTCAGTGAGGCAGAACCTCAACTAACCCTTCCTACTGCAAGGCACAATTTCTTACCCTCTGGTGAAGTGCAATGATTGTTACAGCAGAGATTTCATTTTAAATACTCTTTTTAAGAAATCTCAGGGGGTTTTATTCTTCCTTTTTTTTTTCCTTTCTAGTGGTGAACTACTACTAAACTAAATTGCAGCTTTGCTAGAAAATCACTTCTCCAGCAGCTCAGCTTTACTTCGAGAAAATGTACACCATGCCCTGTGCTACAACCTAGTTTTCTAAAATCACACCGAAAGCAGCCTATTCTCAGTGAGAAGTGTAATCAGTTACTTATCCCCATTTTGCTGTTGTTCCCCTGCACTAAACCAGCACTGTGTGCAGACTGAGTGATTTCCCAGTTTCTGTTTGCCACTGGAGATTTCAACCAGGCACAAAAAAATCAATGGTGCCTCATGAAAAACACGTGTGTGCTGGAGATCAGCACTGGGGCTTGCAGGCAGCTCAAATCTACTGCAGCAGAGTAACAGGGAGAACCACATCCAAAATTAAAACATGCTTTTCTGCCCTCCTATTAAAGTTAATTCATAGAAATTCTCTGCATAATAACTGTTATTCTCACTGCCAAGATAAAATTTCGTTCAAAGTACTGTTCACAATGACAGTCCTACCATTAAAATATTTATCATTTTTAAGTGAAAATACTTTCTGTGAAGTTCTGCAAACATGTATAGGTACACACACACAGTTCTAAAAACATAAATTAATTTCCTCTTCATAAGAAAGCACCAAAAACAGGAAAAAAAAATGTTTTGGGAAAAAGGAATTTATAGCTTTGGATTTGCTTTTAATAAAGAATTTGAAGCCACTCTATTATTAACATTCTTTATCTGATTCTACAAATAAAGGTTCTTTTGTGTTAGCATATTTTGCCAGACCTTAGCATGTCAGGGCAGACAATCTGTGAATTAAGTTCTTGAAACAGATACTTTTCATGTCTAGGAATAGAACAAAATGAAGAACTGAAGTAGCCAACTGCAAAAGATCTGTCAACAATTCCTTTATAAAGACCCATTCTCAGGAGGTTACAATTATCACAGCAGGACATTTTTTCAGGAAAATAATTTTGCCCTGGATGGCTTTCTGGCTTATAGTTTTGGGTTGGTTTTTTCATTCCTCTCTTTAAATGAATAATGACAGTTCCCATATCTGTAAGAGGAAAATTACACATTACTTACCACTCACACTTCTATCAACAACTTTAAAAGCACCTCAGAATAGGTCTAGATTTCACTCATTTCAGCTTTTCTGATATTTGAACTAAAAGCTTTAGCATTAAAACACTATCATAAAATCTAATAATAGAATTTAGAGGTAAACTCCCATACAATTCTTTGCTTTGAAGATTTATCTGTCTTTTAGATCACAGAAAAATAAAAAGTAAAAAAAAAGTCTGGCTTTAGAGCAAAAGGCTACTTAAATGAACCTTTTTCTTACATATATGCAGATACTATCTCAAAATATGTCAAATAATGCAAAACATCCCCTGTTTGGAGAGGGAACAAATGCTGATTCACCCTCTAGCTCAAGGCTTAACTCAAAATTCTCTCAAGACAAAGGCAAATCGTTTGTAAATTTGCATTCTAAATCACCAGGGAGAGCATGGCAAGTCTTTCCTGTTGCATGTTGTGAAAACTATTTTTACAGAATTCTGGAAAGGGCAGAAATAATGATCACTGGTTTGAAGTCGCTTGCTATTTTTGGAAGCTGAAGCAAACAGAGCCCTATTAAGCAGAGAATCACAGGCCATTCTGAGTTGGAAGGGACCCACGAGGATTACTGAGCCCAGCTCCTGGCCCTGCACAGGGCACTTGGTGCCAGGCTTGGAGCTGTCCCGATGTCCCAGTGCCCAGGCACCCCTTGGGTGAACATTTCCTCCTAATATTCCACCTGACACAGGCCAAGCCCTTGGGCCCTGCCACAGACAGAAGGGATATGCAACATTTTCCCTTTTTCTGGAAGTTCATCTTTTGTTCATCATTTGAATTAAACCTGTTGCACGTCAGAGCTCTGGCACACGCTCTTTAGAAAAAGCAGAGTTTAGAAAGCAGGGCACAGAACAAATGCTACAAGTACTCTTACTCAGCTGTGTTTTTCCTTCACATTAGAAAGCCAAAAGGGCTCCAAACATTAATTGTTGGCATTGCTGAGCTATTGTACTTCCTTGCAAACACAGCTCCTCAGACAATGTGAGGCTGGAGCACACGACAGGTTTAAACAGCTGCCATTTCTAGTAGCTCACTTAAGTCAGGTTTTTTTTTTTCTGTACACTGCAAACAACTTAATCTTTTCCACACAAAATTCTCAAGGTCTTTTTAATATGCAACAGCCACGAAGCCATTTTTCCTCGCTGTTTTCTCCTGAATCCTAAGTGCCCTTGGCAGGAGCTCAAAGCCTCCATGGCTGCTGACGCCTCATGCACTGGCAGAGAAGGTGAAGGCTGAATCACTCCAACACTTAGGAATTGATTGGGAGCAGCTTTTACAGGTTTGGAAAAAGCTGCTCACTCTCCTGGCCACAGAAATGTTGTACTACACCCTTATGGGCTGGGAGAGATAGAAACATACAATTCACTGTTGTGCTTCATTGTACATTCTATTCCCCCAGCCTTGGCAACAAAGAGAGGGCTGAGCTGCCTTTGTGGGAGGATGATCACTGAATTGTGCACCTGGCATGCATGAGATTTTCTGTCCTCCACTGACTGCTCTGGGCACCAGGGATGAATGAACCAGGGAAAGACAGATTGTTCTAATACCTGGTTTCCCAGCAGATGAGCACCCTAAGCACAAAGCCAGGCCACTCCTTCCTGGCTTCACATAGACCTTCAGGTACCTTTTGAATTCTTGAAGCAGTTTATTTATATTCAAACCTCTTAAAATAAATACTGCCTCACTTTCAACTGTCTCAGAGCAAGCACATCCCTCTCTGTCTGTAACAAAGCAGTACCTTCATTGTCTTGCTACAGATGCTTCACAAGGATCTTGCTTTCATCTTGAATTTCTTCTTCCTCCTCCCCTTCCCAGAGGTGCTGCAGACTGGTCTCAGTCCACAGCTGAGCCCCCTCCTGCACTGCTGATATCTTTGATCTTTGCCAGGGGCATTGCTAACACCCAACACCTGGGGCTCTGCCTGATGCCTCAGGTTTAGCTTTTCTATTTTTCCCATTCTGTGCTGCTTTAGTGTGTGGGTCTGAGTTTCACATCAGGGGATGGTGAGCTCTGTGCACAGAGCAGGGAGACAAAACAATTCCTGCTCCAGCTGGGCACCAAGGACAAATGATCCCAATCTCAGCCCAAGAGCACAAACCCCGTGGGCTGGAGAGAGAAAAACAAGCAGGGTGGGACTGCAGGGGCTAAAGCTGGAATGGGACAATGAACTGCAAGATGCAAATGGAGCAGAACTGATCCCAGGCAGAGAGCCCGGGAGCGCTGGGGCATTTTGGGGCCATTTTGGTTCATCTTGGGTGCAGGCCTGGCTGGGCTCTGGTGCTGCCCAAGGTGGATCCATGGAGGAGATGCTTTGAATCAATCCCTGCTTGATTCTTTAGCTCTGCCCAGCCCCTGCTCTAGGCACATGTCCTGCACAAGGCATCATGCCCACCCCAGTGCCCTGACAGAAACCAGCACCTGATGAGGATGTTTCCAATTGCCCATGGCAGAATCCATCAGCTGGATCTCGAGACTCAGAAACAAAAACCACTGGGGACTCATGAACAGCTCGGAACACTGCAAAAAGGGTTTGATTGCCAAAAAGAACAAATACCTGTAGAAGAGGTATTTGTTCTGTTTGGCAATCAAACAGAATTTATAAAGGTGTGTTCTCAGATTATAGAAAAATTGATATTTAAGTCATGGTAGGAAGCTACTTCAGGAAGCTGGTGGGTAGACATTATTATTTTTTTTTTTGGTTTATTACTCATTTTAAAATGGTCTTCATTCAGAAAATAAAGTTAGCAAAAAAGTTAACTTCTTCAAGAGTTTTCCCTTTTTCACAGAAGTGCATTTTAAAACTGCTTTAAAGGATGGTTTTCAGGTTTCTTTTCAACAGGTGACCAGGTTTTGCCTCTGATTTATTTCATCTACTTGCAGATCAGTAATTTTCCACCTAAATATAATGTGAAAAAACACATTCCAGGTGTTGCATAATTCTCCTCTTTTATAGGTTTGGACATGAAATCCTGAGGAGGATTTTTTTTTTCTGAAATCACATTCAGAGTGTCCCATGACAGTTTTACTAAGCTAGGCATAGCAATATTTATCTGACCTGAGCACCAGAGAAGACTGCAGCCTCTAGTTCCATCACAAGATCCATTCACAAGGCCGGTCCTCATGTGGCATAACATTGTAACTAAAAAAAAAAAAAAGAGAAATAAGGTGTATTCCAGAGCTCCCAAGCTAAACTCAATATTTTAACTGACACAATTACTTTTTCCAGCAAGGAAATTTTTAGGAAACTGAGATATAATAATGATATTACTACTATATCTGAACATCATTATCATAAATAATTATGTAATTTATGATCTATTATGAATCTCTAATTTATTTACAGTAATCCTAACTTCTTAATTAGAGATGGACAGTTTAATTTAAGTGCTGCTCTTTGCTCCTCATGGTTTAGCCATGGCCAGCTAAGTGTCAGTTGTTAATATGCCTTCATATGTTTTTAATACAGCTAACAGACTACAAATGGTAAAAGAACAATTTAAAGACAGCCTTATCTGCATATGACTTCATTTGCCTAATGAGGAACATGAAGAAAATCCCCTTTTCCTACTTGAGCTAAGCCCTGCACTGTTCAGAGGGTGAGGAGAGAGATGCTATTGCTAAGGTGAGAATATTCATCCACTCTTTGTAAAGCACATCATCCCCTACTAACACCTCCACAAAAGGGCTGCCACAAATCTGCTTTATAACTGGAACCACAGCAACATTTTGTGCAGGGTGGTGATATTCAACTGTAATAGAGGTTGACTCACTACCCAGAATGGTCTGAAATGCTCCTCATTTTCCTTACACATTACCTACCTTGTCTAGGAAAACCATATCAAAACATGCTTTGCAAGATGACACTTCAGCACACACCTGCTGAATTTTACTAACACTCTGTCTACGATGATGGTAAATAACACTTTCTAGGAAGAATTGTTATGTAATGACTCACTTGGAGTTGCTAATAATAGGGAAGTCAAAATGCAGTCAATTCTCCTGTCACAATCCAATTCTTTCAATTAATTAGCCTTGCATTTAGCAGTAAGTCTTGCATTTAGTCTCCTTCTGGTTTGGAGTGGAGTTTTTAAAATAAAAAATTCACATACGACACCATTTTTCAGGATCTAATTTTGAACATCATCTTACAGACTGGTCCTGGTACAACATTTCCCTCCAGAACATGGGGGAAATCCAGTTGACAAGAATGCTTCCTTGCAATCTAGCACAACAAACAAGGGAGAAATTCAGTCACACTCTTTATAATGGGCTTTTTCAGGTGCTCCTGGCATGCAACAGAGCAAAACCAAATTTGTGGAGTTGGTCAAGGGTCCAAGTAACACCAATACCTTTACTTGTTTTGTTAATCATGTCTCAGTCACCCAGTGGCTATTAATTAATTTTTATATTTCTTCAAAGTTCATAAGCTATATAGAAGGAACCTGCTGCCACTCTGCTTTCTTCTCTAGCTGTATTTGACATTATGGCTGCATTACTGAACAACTCATTATCTGCTAGATATTTCCTCTGTATCCACAAAAAAAAAAAAAAAAAAGAGGAGAGAGAGAAATATATAAAAATAAATGCTGCTTACCCCCCAAATTATTATCTAGTTAATTTCATTGCATTCCACAGATATCTTTGTATGCAGCATGCCCTGCACAGCATTAATAAAAGCATAGAGTTGATTTATTTCCCTGTGTTTAACCACAAGAAGGGGCTGAGTGTCTGCTGGGCAGACAATTTCTGCCCCCTTGGTGTCCCTCCCCAGCCCTCTGAGCACCCCCAGTAGCTCTCCCCAAGGTGCTGAGGAATTGGGAATGGGATTGAGAGCTCCCATGTCAGCCTGGCTTCCCATGCAGCCACACCTGCAGCACAGACTGCCAATGGGACCCCAGGCACCTTAAACCTGCTAGGCTGTGCATGATATTGGAGCCAAAACGACTTTGAGAGCCTTATTTTGAACAAGTGCAGCATGGAAAGTGAGCCTTCCTTCAAGTTTTCCCTTTTCCTCCTAGCAATCAAAGACCTCCCCTTGCATTTCACTCAACAATCCCTTCCTTGCTGCTCATAATGCTGTTCAGCATTATGTTTGGGAAGCCTTAGTGATGATAACACACACCTTTACCTTGAGATCTAATCAGTTTCTGTCACTGAAATATGCAAATATATCATATGTTCCTATAGCAAATGTATCTTATGTAATTACAGAAATCAGAAGCTATTAGTAACTTCCTATGAAATTAATGTTATCAGAATTTTACCATCTTATATAAAAATTATTCTGTGTGAGAAAATATTTAAAATAATAGGGGAAGCATATTATTTGAGGTCTTTAAACTAACTTCTGTTAGGCAGAAAAAAATGTTAAGCTTTAACAAATATACTGGGCACTCCCCCCTCCTCCCTTGTGCTGAAAGCACAAGCCTTATTCAAACCTTACAAAAACTTAACCTGTCATCATTTCCATCAATTTAGTTGATTACTCTGCAACAACACATAAGATTAACCAGATTAGCACATAATCCTACCAAAAAGAAAAGAAAGACAGCCTTTTAAGTATTATTATAGCTTTTGACTAAGAGTGTTTCCGTATGGAAAGTGTCTCTGCTCTGAGAAAACATTTGAAGCAAATGCTGTCAGGTAAACAGAACTTGAAAAAGAAATCCTGACACCCTGCATGTTATCCCACAGAAAAGCCATGAAAAACTCCTTCCTGAGAACCATTCCAACAGAACACAAACATGATACTGATGCCAGCAGCAAAGGCAGCACAGACAACACCTGGGCTCCTGGAAGCTCTTTGTGAAGCTGGCTAACACCAAGGATTTCTTTGTGAACCTGTGCAACACCATGGATTGAGCAGAACCACCCTGAAAAGGTGAGGAATACAGGCTCTGTCACCTTGCAAGCTCCATGACATATGGCCAATAGGTTGTTGGTGAATATTTAATACAATGAAACGTTATTCTCTCATGTAAAACCTCTGCCACACAAAGGGGCAGAGGCACAGCAACAAAGCACGTTGCTCTTTGTGACAATGATGCTGTTTCAGGTTGCCCATGTCCGCAGACTAAAATTAAAGCTCAGTCTGTTTCCACAGTGTAATACAACTCAGCAGAAGAGGCCTCTGTAGATTTTCTTTTTAGTTAAAGCTGCCTTCTGTGCTTCAACAGCTTGACAGCAGTGTAAAAGTATATTGCCTTTGCTGGAACATCTGTCTTTCAATCCATTACTATTCCTCCTCCAAAACCTTCACTGTGAAAGCCAGTGAAACTTGGGTGTTGGGTTTGCTTGGTTTTTCCCTTTATTAATAATCCCTATTTTTTCCTTTATTAATAATCTTGTGCTTTCTCTAAGGTGCAAGATGCACATGCAGCACAGGTTTGGTGCTTCCAAACAGAAAATCATAAAACTGATCTCAATTTGCTAATCGCCTCTGACAGAAGATTTTATAGAAGGTCAATTAACTTTTTACTTTTGAGCTGTGATTGAGATTTGGAATTAGTTCAGTAGTAAAATTAGTTTAACAGCTTCAGTTTCAGGAGAACTCCAGGAAATACAGCAGCTCCTTTTACAACTGGAATGAATTGTCAGAATGCAAAACCACATTTGGATATACCCTGCCAGAATTATGTGTAAAATTGCCAATCCAGGTCCTAAAATCATGGATGGTTTAAAAAAATCTTTACTTTTATGAACATTTTCTTTACTTTTATGAACATTTCATGAGCATAATGAACACTGAGGTTGGGGTTTTTTCCAAGTTTTCATATTTTTGCAAATGTAAGGTTACACTTATTTAAGCATATTCTAATTTTAGACCCAAATTATATTAATCTCATTTCTTCAGCGAAAACAAAACCACTAATGTTATTTCCTGGTTTCTGCAGCTGAATTTTTGAGATACCAACTTGCCTGAACAGAAAAAGTTAAAAAACACTACAAAATAAAAAGACCCACAACACAAGATCTCTTCTGAGGATTGGCAGCACTGCACATGGGAAGTATAAACTGTGCTTGCCAGATTTCTGTGATGGAGTTAACCAGCCAGGAGACAAGTCTGTCCCAGCCCATTTGCTGCAATTACTTCACTTTCCTCTAGAAGCAGTAACTCACTGCTGTACAGAAAATTCAGCACTTGAAAGGATCAATATGTGCATGGAGATCCTGGGCAAACTGCAGGGTCAGTGGGTCAGAAGCTGTTATCCAGTCACCTTTGGACAATCTCACATTTCACTAGCAACATTACAAATGAAGTGTTTCTGAATTGTGCAAATTCTCCTCACCCTGCAAAGCAGAGGTACTTCAATTTTGTCATCCATTAAAAACCAAAATCAACGTTCTTTTTAGAAATAAATTCACCCTTCAGGGCAACAATATTTCTTAAGGACAGTCGAATCCCAGAACTGCAATTATACCTTTTTGTATAATGCTGTCATCTTTGAACACTCCACACAGGGCTATTTTAATTGTAAGTCATTTTCTGGTCAGCTTACTTATTCCAGTGCCTCGTTATTCACAGTCAAAATTTCAGCAAAACTAAGAACAAACACATATGCAACACTGAAAAAAAAAAATTCCTGGCACCAGTTCAAATTAGCAATAACATTTGGAACATTTGTTATTTAAGTTTGTTTAATTCTTTCCATCTTAAGATGTGCAACAAGGCAACTTGTCCCCTTTATCCCTGTGAGATCTTCTGTCATCCAATCATGGATCAAGAAAACATGAAAAAGTCACATTAGAATAGCATCTGTTCATGTGTTTAAAGTTCTGCAGGTACCACTAAACATAAAGCAATAAGTACAGTGAGAAAAAAGCATAACTATACCCCTGATTTCTGTTATATTTACTGTCATTTCTTTTATGATAAAATATCACATGCTGAGAGATTTTTCTTTAATGAAATACTAATAGAAATTAATTTTTTTTCCTTTTGCATACAAAGCACTAGAGATGGAATCTTGAGGACACAAGCTCATCGAAGGAACTCAGGCTGTGTTAATGTGAAGGTTATAAATACAATCTTAACTCTACCCCTTAAGATGACCTATTCTGTTACTTTACACTCACTGCCTATTCACGTGCTAGTTCAAATATTACACAAGACATACTTGAGGTTTTTATAAACAGCTTTCTTCACCAAAAAAAAAAAAAGTAGGTTTTTTTAAAATATTCCAAGTGGTTATGCCTCATGGTCTGCAGAAAAGAAGGCTCAGAGGAGGCTGTTGCTGAAAGGAGGTGGTGCTGAGTCTGCTCCTCTCCCAGGGAACCATAAATGGGAGAGGGGAAACAGCCTCAAGGTGTGCCAGGGGAGGTTCAGGTTTGATAGTTGGATAGATTTCTCCGCTGAAAGAGTGATTAGGCACTGGAGAAGGCTCCCCTGGTGGAGCCAGTCCCAGGAAGCACACAGAAAATGAGTGGAGATGACACCTCCCAGTATGATTTAGTGGGCATGGTGCTATTTGGTCATGGGTTGGACTTGATCTTGCAGTTCTTTCCAACTTTAATGATTCCATGATTTTTTTCCTAACAACTTAAGAGGAGATCTTTTAGGTTGAGACCTGGGCTGGGAAATTTCTCCAGCACTCAGGATTTTCTTCCAGCCACAAGAAGCATTCAAAGGTAACGGCCTGGCCATCAGCCTCCTCCCTCACCACACAAGTACATCCCACCAGCTCCCCTGCCTTGTGCTCACAAGTCCCTTTATTGGATCCTTCCCCACCAAGGTGCAGTGGGCTGCCCCTGGCTGGATGCCAGGCTCCCACCCAAGCTGCTCTATCACTGCTCTACAAGTGGAAGAAAATGCATAACCAAAGGTTCACAGGTTAAGGACAAAAAGAGATCATTCCCCAAATGCTGTCACGGGCAGAGCAGACTTGGGGACATTAATGGAACTTATTACTAACAAAACCAGAGCAGGATAATAAGAAGTAAAACAAATCTTAAAAACACCTTTCCTCCCACCCCTTCCTGAGCTCTACCTCCTCCACTGCTCCCAAAAGGTTCATTTACAGTTGAGCCAAGGAGAGAACAGTCACTGCAGGAGTCAGAAGGCGAAAGAGGTTTCTGTGTTGCTTACCCTAAAGTCTCTCTGGAACACAGGAAAGTGTTGAGACACTGCAGGAGTTATGGATGTCAAGTAGATATTCCCCACTTTTCAGACATAGCCTTCAGCTTCATTCAAATCTCTGTTTTCTGTATTTGCACGCTGCCTTGGTTCAGCACTTTTTGCCCAAGTACTCTTATTTTATATTCCACTGATGCTATCTGTGACCCTGGTGAAGCCAAGACAGAGCAGGCTCCAGAAACAGGAACGAGGATGCTCATGGAAATGTTTGCTAGCCAGACCAATGGAAACTTCATAACATTAGATGATGCTTGTTCAGAGTATGCTGCCTCACTTCTACTTTAAATGGTTTCTGCAGCTGAACCTGGCAGTTCTAAAGCTATTTCCTTCCAAAGACAACTTTTTTTTCTAGGAAGCAGGGACAATTTTTTGACCAAAATTCAATTATTCTTTTCCCCATATATATCTAATTATTCTACACGTACATATATATTCATAGGCTTCATATATGTATATTAAATAGCTATGTTAATTGAAATATCTATGTGAACATTCCCCTACACTTACCCATATATATTTACAGGTGCACAGGAGAAATCAAAGAGCAGGAAAAAGACAAAAAAAATGTCTTTTGCAGAGAGTGGGGAAAAGCCTTTAGCACAAAGCAATAATACAAAGCATATTTCATTCTGCATAACCTTCCCTGCTAGCTTTAGTTTTTCAACTGGACTGTCCAACAAATTTTAGGTAACCAACAGGCCCCAGCATGAGATGTTCATTACTAAGAACAAAAAATTTGGTTTTGGTGCTTCTACACAAATTTCAGTCATCTTTCAGGGGAGTTTAACTAGCTGTTCCACGTCCCCTGCAAAGCTATTTCCTGTCTGCTTTTCTTGCCTTGTGTGCTCATGTTTCTCTTCCCAATATGTCTATTTTTCCCTTTGTGTGCCTGGTCCTCACTTAGCCCATGTCCAAGTGCACTTTTACATGCAGATGTGGCAGCAGCACAACCCTTCCTGTGAAGCATGTGTCAGATTAGGTACCTGCATGCCAGTCATTAGGGTTAGTTTTTATAAATGGCCCAAATTTCATAATGGATTATGGCTTTCAATACCTTCTTGATCCCTACTTACAGAACCTCAAAATTAATTTAAGCTCGAGAAGTGCTAATCTCTTTGACTAATTAAATTAAAGCCTGTTTGAAATTGAACAATTAGAGGCCACTCACTTTTTAATAATTGTTATTACAATAAAATAAATTAGACATGGCCGACCTCACATTATTCTGTCACTAATGTGCTGTCTGCAAATGCTGTGCAAAGCAAATTATTGTACCATGAAACATGGCTTTTCATGGCTGTGTATCCATGGGCCAGTCCAGGTATGAGCAGCTATGGGCAGTCTGGTTACAGGACAGAAAAGTGTCATGGTGTTTAATTTTCTCCCTTCTAATATAATTTTAAACCAAAATCTTCCTCCCAGCTAATTGAATGCACAGGGAAAACAGATGTTCCTTTATTTCATTACCTCTTTCAATCTTCCCTGAGTAATAGGTTGTCTTATTAAAACCTTACTGGAATACTAAATGATTCCATCCTGGCTGTACTGATACCCCACAACTGCCTCAAGTTGTTTCAAGGATTTCTTTTGATTTGATTTTATATTTTAGTGCTCATGCAGCGGGTTCACTAGTTTATACAAAAACCACGATTTCTATTTCAACTGTAAAATTAAAATTCACTCTGATGCACCTTGAATGCTGAGTTTGCAGCCAAAGAAGGCTGTAAATAATTTGTTGGTGTTTCTACAAAGGCTAGGGTAGGTGGGGAAGCCAAAACCTAAGTTCAGTCACTTGTATGCTGTGCTTTCTGGGGCAACACAAAGATGAGAGGGTGCAAGACAAAGACTTTCTGCATCTCTTGATTAAAATAAGAATCAATACAATCAAAAAGTCCCCTAGAAAAGATACCTGTCCACTATGTACTCATGTTTTTTCATAAATTAGGCTGGAATTGCAAAATAGGTCATAAACCAGAATTCTAATTCTACCAGAAGTTCTGAAATCTGCTTAACATTTCTTAAACAGAACTTGGTTTGGTTTGTTTTTTTTTTTAATTTCAATTTGAAAAGACTCATTAGAAATGTTCCTAAAGCTCCTGGAAGAAACAGGAGAGCTGTTAGAAAGCTTGCATAGTGAGAATACTGCAGACACTGGGATCTGGGAAAGCTGAAAACAACACAGGACACAGGCTTCCTTGAGACTTTTATCACATGGCAAATGTTATGGGTTTCATACAGAGACCATCAGTGGATCAGACTTAGCACTGAATGGACAAAGTTAAGCAGAAAATTGCCTGCCCCTTCATGTTACTCAAAAAAATGAAAATTCAAGTAGGTCTAAGTTTGTCAGAAATTGTCCTTGTCAGAAATTGCAGCTCACCACAGAGCAGCACAATGGGCAGTACACAGACCACCACTATGGACTGGTGTTCATTTTTCTGCTTCTTGAAGCATATTGATCACAACATTGCTTCTTAAAACCAAAATCAGACTCCCAAGGCATCAAAATACCATATATCACCAGTCTGGCTTCATGCAATTCACTCTTATCTGAATATATAAATTTATAAATGATATAAATTTATACATCCTAGTAGAGCTTTGAGTAAAAGCCTTCTCTTCAGGATGTTATGTTGGATCAGACCCACAACCCCAGTTATGCCTTTCAGCCTTGTAAGTGTTGCTGGGGTTAAATGAGGCATGTCTGATCCAAACAGATTAACTAATTAATTTTAGTTTTTTTTCAAGTTTCCTAAGCTGAAAACAGAAATAATAACAGAGAATTGCTCTATAATGAATATGTGGAATTTTTCAAACCTCTTTCTGCACAAAAAGCAGAGCATCTGCACGTGGCACGTTAGCACAACTTAGATTAAACTGCTTTGAAAATTGAAAAATAAACAGTTAAACATATAAATAGAATTTAGTACAGAAAAAAAAATGAATATATAACTCCAATATATATTATGCTAGAAGAAATATCTTAAAATATTTCTCACAGCTATAAGAATATCTTACCTTACATTTTGCCTTTTTGCAAGGGCTGAAACTTTGTGCTAATGAATCACATGATCTACTCTAAAGAAACAGACCCTGTGACATCTTTCTTCCCACAGCAGGACCCACTGGACACGTGTCAGGGTGACAGCAGAGAAGCTGTACTGCAACAGACAGCAGGAACTGATCCACTAAGACAGCTTGGCTCACACCACAATGCATCACCAAACTGACACCACAACAAACATGGTGCCTTTTTGTCACCAGAACAGCTTTATAGTGGAGCTGTTGAACAGGACAGATGTCACCCTGATTTTTTAAGATTTTTCTAAGCTTTCTGAGGTTTACATTCTTGTGACAAACTTTCTCACACGCTTTCTGTAAATAACTCATTGTTTTGCATTCTTTTGCGGAGGAGGAGAAATTTGATGGACTGTTGGTTTGTCCAGTGTCATTGGAGAGGGGGCACTTTCACCCTCCAATCCACTGTCACTCTTGGAAATCTATAAATCTTGGAGTCAGAAAATCAACTTCCCTTTTTTCACCATAAGAACAGCAGTGTGAGTGTGTTGTGTTGTTTCGTGCCCCAGAGTGACAGACAGACACAAGAGCATAGAAATATTTCTTCTAAAACAGACAAGAGGGCAGGGAGCCTGATGGCTCCAGCTGAGTGTGCCACCCTCAGCCACCTGACCTCCTCAGGGCTGCTGGCCAAAGAGAAATATTACAACCTGCTGCTGGGGAGAGGAATGTTTTGCTATTCTATTATTCTCCCATTATCTCACACACCTGAAGCACCTTCAGTCTGGGTCTACGTTGGCATGAGGTTCATACAGAAGTTGAAGTTCTGGGTCATCACAGAACCAAAACTCAGAGAAGGCACTAATGTCTGTGGCAAAAATTATCCTGTTCTGAACAATAGTGCACTACAGCTCCCACTTTCAAGGATATCCTTGTTGCAGATTCCCTCCTTTCAGTGCCCATCAGCTGTGTCTGAAATATCTGACTGTACAAGTATTTACTAAGAGCTTGGGATAGACACCTGCTCCCTAAAATGGGGAATTTTGCTGTGGAAGCAGAGAATAGCATTTGTTTACACATGCCACAAACAATTTTCTTAATCTTGAGCAAACATTGTTCCTCATGTGATCACAGTTTGCCAAATGAAGCACTACATCCAGCCTCATTAGGCAAAATCCAGTTTCTTCTTCAGGCAGTACAATGAACAACTTCATTTGGTGCCAGATTACTCCATCTCTAATTCCTTTTGCCAAAGGAAGCTGGAGTTGTCATGCATCTGAGGATGCCATAATGAAAATGGGTTGGCACAATTCTGCAGAGAAATTACTCCTCTTGTATGAGAAATTTCCAAGTCAACACAATGAACAGTGACTTGAAACAGACATGTTTCTGATATGTTCCTGCCTGGATACTCCAGGAGATCAGAGTACTCCAAGAAAAAGATTTAAATTAAATTCTTTCTACTGAAATGACAGGATTAATAAAAAACACTGATTCTTGATGGCCACAGTCCCCACCTTATTCTGGTGAGGTGATAACAGATCCAGTCCATTCCAGAGGTATTAGAGGTACCATAAGAGCATCTCTGAAAACTGTTAATTTCAGGAAATATTGTACCTCTAGAGAAACATGCAAATCTTTGGACTGAGAGGCAATCTTTGGCAAAATGTTACATTTTATTCTGACTTTTTTTCTTCCTCCTGACACTATTTTTGGCACAAAGAGTTCTTTCTTTTGCAAAAATGTATCTCAGACCCTTTGACCTTACTGGAGTGTAATAAATAAAACAGCCCCCCTCCTTTTTCTTTTTTGCAACTTCAACTGGAACATCCAGCAAGGAAATAAATAAGTGGGCAACAAAGGTATGTTTTCAACTTCCTAAAGATACAGAAACCGAATCTACTTCATTAAAAGCGAGCTGTTCCTTTGTATTCTTCCTCCCTATCCTGGCCACTGGCAAAGTTGCATTATTATCCTATGAGTCATTCTTTCTTCCAAATATCTCTCTGGGTAGTACTTGTTAATTAAACTTTCTCATCCTCTCTTCCTCTTTCTCTCTTAGAGTTGCTAGCAGCAGTCTTGTATCCTCTCTTTAGAGCAGACATCCATGTGCCATCTCCCATTACTGGAATAGTGGGAAGGAACTGAGGATCTTTTACTACGTGTGCCCATTGAGCACACCACTGCTAATTATATCAGGTGTGCCCGCTCAGTTCCACTGGGAACTTCAACAGCAAAATTTCCTTCATCTCCTTAGGACCACGTCAGCTATTGTGCAATGAGTCTTAGGTGGCATTTTAGCTAGTGGATTTGAAAGGTTCTCCAGTTTCACAAAGAAAAATGTGGAACGTCTGTCCCTTTTCTGTAGATGTGACTCTGCAGTAGCTACAGCAGCCTGCTGCTCAGAAATGCAGAGTAGGAAATGAAATGTCATTTGAATACATGTGGTAATAATAGCCTGGTGGCAGTGCCCCAGCCAAAGCAAATACCCATCAGATGTGTTTCTAGTAAAATCATACGTACTGATTTCTTAATTTCATTTTTATGAAAGAATAGCAAAACATTTTTCACAGAAACTAGGTTAGATTCCCAACTATATAAACAGACATATATCTTTTATTGTGAGCCTGTCCTACAAAATGCACAGAGAAGTAACTGAGTGAAATACCTGACTACAAATGAAAGGAAAATACAGCTGTTACTTATGCTGAGTGAAACAAATTCACAGGATGGCTCTGTAGAAGGCCGAGAAGTTACAGCTTATGTTTTTATCCATCTCCATTTAATGCCTAGCTCTGCATAGAGTAACAGCTCTGGCTTTAAGCGTGTGGTAGGACAGGGAAGGTAAAGTAAGACTGAAGAGTTGCTGACATGTTGGAGGAGCAAGGTGAGCAGAGAGAAAGCCTGAGCTGAGCAGCACCTCCAGCCCTCCATCTGAGGTCAGACCTTCCCCATGGAGGCTGTAGCAGGCAGGAATAATTTGAAAGAATGAGAAGCCCACAAGCAGGGCAGAATGGAAAAGGGGAATTCAGCACCTGATTTAACCTAGGCCAAGGAAATCCTGGAGCAAAACCGGGAAAAGAATCTACCTCTTGAAAAACCAATCCAGACCTCACCTGAAAAGCCACACCTTTTGTAAGCAGAGACAAACCAACAGACACTGATGGTTCTGGGCAGCTGTGACTGCCTTGGATCTGACCTGGGAAATGCCCCAAGGCCCCTGCAATCCCTCCACTTCTGTGGGTTCAGAAAGCTGATAAGGAGAAGGAGGATGGAGCATTTTCTGCGTGATTTCTGATCTTGTTATTTCTGTCATGTACGAGCATCAGAAGCGTTTGTTGGGACTGCGGTTGTCAAACTGCAAAGCAGCAAGTGAAAACAGCTGTCTATCCTCAGCACCAACAAACAGGAATAGATCTGTCATCATCATTACAGCTCAGAGCTGGACTGTCTTCAAATACCAACAACAGTCTGCACTGTGAGCAATGTCAAATAAGCCTGACTCAACTGGTTTAGAATCCATTTTTTCTAGAGAGCATAATGACAGCCTTCCTCATCTGTGAAAGGCTGAAAAACTTGCTGTGAAAGGAAGTCTGTTATCTCTCATGTTAGATATTTCATGACTTTCTAAAAGAAATCGTTCTAGAAATCAAAAAGTGATTTACACATTTAATAAAATAATTATGCCATTTGTTTATGTGCGCATAATTTAAACTTGATTACACTCCAAGAGCCTTGTTTCCTTATTACAGCACTAACTGTCTTCAGATATTGCTTTATGGATCTCTCACAAGGGTTTATTTAGATACATACAGCAGCTCAAGGCTACTATTACGAGGGAATACTGATATTGTCATGCCCAAATTGTTGCACATGGGTAAGAAAGTGACCAAGGGGTATCTGAAAGTACGTCTTGATTTAGCAGTGGTCTAGACAGACATGAATCTTATTAAGAATGCAATTTTATAATGTAAATATCACACTGTCAGGAGATCTGCTCAGCAGATTTACAATGATTATTACAATTCTCTGAGTACCACTGAATATGAAAAAGAAGCAGGAGGAAAAAACTAGAGACAGTAGTTTCCCTTGGAATACAGAAGAAGCAAGAACCAAAAATGAGAGTATTTGAATAAATTCCCAGTCTGTTTTCTGAACCAAACCTGCATACTGACTGCCCTCAGGAAAGCAGATTACAGTCCTCAGACATTCAGAGTGCCATTTTGAAATTTCAACTTCTAAGATCTGCTCTTTAAGGATATAACTTCTCTTTGGTCTCGATATTGTTACACAGTCCATCCTCAATATCAGGCAAGCCAGAATACTCTGCTTCGCATCATGCATTGATTCTACATTCCCCATTTTTTTGCTGTCATACCAGTCTACCAGACAACCACAGCAAAAAAAAATCATTCCAGTAAAGTAAAATCATTAAGCAACTGAAATTACAGGTCAGCAATACCAATATCCATATAAACTGAGCTGGCTGTACAGTCAAAAAATTTTGCCTTTTAAAATCTTGTAGCCTGAGGGTTTGCATATATCTGACATGAAGTTTTGTTAAATGTGCACTTTCATAGCAGATGGTGGTGTTTTTAATGTGAGAAGTGCACTACTTTTGAATTACTATATTATTACCTTACATTACTCTAAAAGAAGCAGCCATAGTTACAAAAGGAAGGAAAAGGAGTATGCAAAAAGAAGAACTATGGAAAAAGATAAAGGGAGCAGTTGATCTGCAACTCCAGGAAAGAATAAGCAAAAAAGGGAGTTTAAAATTCATGGTCACAGGACCAAACAAATAGCTTAGTTTGATTTGATTTTTATCTATGTGCATGCCCCTTCAACTTGTCCTGCTACAAGTTGAAGTTTTAAATTACAGTGAAATTTTAAATTACATGGAAATTTTAAATTACAAAGTGCAGTGTCATTACAGTCTGATCTTTTTTCCACTTAAAATCATCAGAAATATCTCACTGAAGGAATTTGTAAAGGTTTTAGAAGACTGACACTGTGCAGTAACACCCTTAAATTGAACAGCCCTTGCGATTGCAACTGATAGTTACCCACGGGTAAATGAGGGACACTTGCTGAAATAAAATCTGGTGGTGATTTCTCTCCTAGGTCCAGATTGCAGAGTGTAAGTCCAAGCCTAAGTTCAATGTTACTGTCATTTCCCTTTCCCTCCCTCTCCAGGTCCCACCTCGCTCCCTGGACACGGGAGCCAAAGCCAGGTTTGAAAGCTCTTGGCCACCTCATCTTTCAGATACTTTCTGCCTGACCCACAGCCCTCAGAAAAGGATGATGAGCACTAAACACTCATGTATTTGTATCACAAATACAACTGTGCACACGAGGAAATACACACATCACGTTGCATAATGCAAGCCAGTGAACATGGCTTAAGCCGCTGTCTGAAATTCAGCTGAGCCTTAGAGAGGCAAGGAAGCACCAAGGGAAGATGTGGATTTAAACATGGCCCTTCAGGAGGGGTTTTTCACAGTGCCACAATGTAGATCCTATCAGAGAATCAGCTGGAGCTTCCAACCATTCTGAAAACAATGTAGTCACAACATGGAATAAGAAATCCAAGCAGCGTGGGTACCTGCACATTGCTTGGCAATTTGAACCTTGGAAGAATTAGCTGTTATTAATTGTTACTATTTCTTGCCTAAGCTGTCATATTCCACTTCACACCAAAAACCAGTAAGATATCAGGAATCAGGAGTTCATTCACATTTCTCAAGGCCATGTTTGTTTTTGGGGAAATGTGGGATCTCAGAAACATAAACCAAAACTCAATCTCACTATGGTTTACACACTTTCAGGATTTCTTCATAATTCATGGGTCAGAAACAGAGAGAAACTTGTATCCATTCAGGATCCACTTTCAACTGATGATGAAGTGTTGCTCTTTATAATACACCCCGATGAGGTTTATAAAAAGAAGAATGGTGTTTTCTATGAAATATTAAGTCTCTCTTTGAGGGATCAATTTTTCAGGCTTGCTTTCCAGAACGGAGAAGCTGCATTTCGAAGGGGCATTATTGTTCTATACAGTATTCTTCCCCATGACTAAGGTTTGCAGAATCTCTTTCAAATTTCACACAGGCCTACGTGAGGAATGTGCAAGGAAGAAAGAATAAAACACACCACTGCAGATCTACAAAAGATGATCTCAAAATCAAAAAGTATCATGTTATTTGTAGGTGTGAAGCTAAGGGAAGACCTTTGAGATTCAAAAAAGCTATTATTTGAGATATAATAAGCCACCATCTCCACTTCTAATTATGTGACCCAGTGAGAATAGACAGATACCCTCAAGAAAGAGCCCCTGAAACCCAGTCATCTTTTATGTCAGATTGTAGAGAGAAAGGAAGACAAAGGCTATATTTCAATTCCATCCTGACTAGATGGTGAATAACTCTGTAAGAGTCATGAACATGTCTTAGATAGTCTCTTTAATCACATATACAATAATGTAATTAAAGGTGTAAAAACACACCAAAAATTAAAGTCCTGTCTAAAGAAGTGGTGATTCAGAAGGAATTGAATACACAAAACCTGGTTTGGGTCTGAGTCATGTGGAGCTCAATATACTTCTGATTTTTGCCAAAGGCAATTGTAATAATACTTAAAAAGATTACAACTTTAAATATGATTAAATCCATTAAGAACTCGTTTTGAAGCTTGAGTAGAGAACAGGTCTGGGTGCAGCTGTTTCTGCAGTTCAGAAACAGAACCCTGCCAGTTTCACTTTGGGAAGGGGCTCTCCCAAGGGCTGAGCTGTGCTCTGTGGCCAGGAGAAGGAGCTGAACCTGCCCAGGGCAGGGGTCCTGCAGAGTGAACACGTTCCCTGACCCACAAACGCTGCTTGCTGCAGTGCCCCTGCCCGCCCTGGAGCAACCTGAGACCATCTGCAGCTGATCAGGAGAGAAACTGAGCAGGAGGGACGGCTGAACAAATTAAATATGGAGCGTTTCTGTTTAAAAAGTTGTCAGAAGCTTGTCAATAGTGATTTAAATATGTGGGATGAGCCACATCCTGCGGACGTCATTCTCCTCGTCACTTTCTATACAGCTTATTTAGATTATACAACAACTTCTAAGGGTTTATATATAGATGTGAGGAGTCACACTTGGAGAAAATAGAAGATAATTGGAAAATGGAGAGAAAAGCATCACTTCTTTTTGGTAAGAAACACCATTGTGACTCTAATAGAATTTCTACTTCTCCCGGCAGAGCTCGCGAGCTCTTGTCTTTAACTACACAATTCCAGTTCTCCTGCTTTTTGATAGAATGTTCGTGAATTATTCAGAATTGTTCTTTTCACCATTGCTGGTAAAGGAGAAGAAGCTACAGGTTACCCTCACCTAAAAGAGTCTGCACTTGCCTGTAATATATACAATTGCATTTGAAACTTTCACTAATAAAGTTGGTCACTGTCATTTGTTTCCAGATATAGGATATGAACTTTGTCATATTTTTGACAAAAGAAACATTTTCTAAACAGAGGTTAGAAATAACTAGATAATTTCCTTAGCCAGACACAGTAAAAGAGGCAGTATCATAAAACAACTCAATTTTTTTCCCCTGGATATAAAGTCTGTGAAAATGTATTTTGGCAGAGAATCACTGGTTTTTGTAAGGCTTTGTCTTCTCAGGGAACTGAACAACAGTTTCTCTGGAATGTTCATTATTTTTTTCAATACTTTAGAGTGTAGGAAAATTTACAATTAGCAAATTTGATCAAATCTACAAATGTGTCAGTTTGTTGTTTTGAGAATGTCAAAATAATAACTTCTAGAAACAAAATCAGAGGATATACAGTGGCCCTCCCATTTCATACTTTGAACTGTCAGTATACCTGCAAATTTCTTATTCTGACCTTTTTGAATCTGAACTTAACAATTTTGATCTTGATAATTATTACTAGGGGGATAGTTTTCATTTTTGTTACATGTTTTAATTAATTCCTCAGCAGGTGAAACACTCCTTTTCAAAAGCCCAGCCCCAGTTATATGAACCATCTAATTACCACACACATTCACGGGGGTTTTTTTGTTGTTGTTGTTTCTTCTTTTTTTTTTTTTTTAATAGCCCTAAATTAACAGGCCAACAATTCACATCCTGGGTTAAATACAGAGTCAGCACTGAATTAAAACACCAACTTACACCCTCCTTTTTTTTCAAGCCAATACTGATTTCAATTTCTAGCCTGGAGGCTTCTCAAACTCTAAACACTTCCTGCTCATACATTGTTTAGCTTAAGGATTATTACACCATCCCCAAAATGTCCTGACTTAGCAGCATGGTGGGAAAAGGAGTGGTTAACAATCCACTGTTTTGTATGAGCCTAGGGAAAGGCTTTGCATGGAGCTGTGCATCCTTTCAGGGCTTTCACTGGAATCAGATCAACGCTAAGGCAAAGGAGCATTTCCAAAAAATCCAGCCATTTCAAGTGGCAAGACAGAATATTATTAGTTTTTCAGTCAATGTTTTCCTAGTTCAGTTCATCTATGCCTGTAGTTAGTGTCCCATGAGTTTCAGTACATTACAGTGGACTTTCAGTGAAGGAATGAAATGTGATTAAGCAGATATTGCTGAACGGGGCCTGCAAACACAAACCTAAAGCAAATATTAATAGCTCTGCCCAATTCTCTCTAGGATGGTACTTTCAAGGGAAACGTTCAAAATCATGTACTTGAACTAAATAACTATTTAACACCAATTATAAACAACAATTTGTTATGCAGGATAGACCTCAGAACAGAATGCTGTACTGATGTAAATTTTCTACTTTCATTCAGTGCTAATAATCCTGTACTTGATGAGGTGCAAATAAGCATCTTTTCCAATGCTTCATTTGGCTCTGCACAAGTTCTAGGCTTCCTAAATATCTTAGGGACAAAAGATACATTGCCAATAGATATTGGCAATGTATATAATATATTACATACATATATATTATTATAGATAACATATATATTATATTATATATATAATATATATTGTCAATATATATAGCTTGCCAATAGATACTAAAAAAAAATCCTTTCCTTTTAAATGAGATAAATCACTGCTAAGATAAAAGATTATTCCTGAATCACAGCATATTGTATTAACAGCATGCTCATGAAGGATACATTTGTTGTCCCTTCTGGAATTTTCCTCTGTTGACAGCAACTCCTAGAAATAAAGTGTTCTCTTTACCTCCCCAGGTGCATTCCTAAAGCTTCCATAACAAAATTCCTTGGGAGAAGTGGATAAAAGCACAGATGGCACACATAATCTTTTCTCCAAGAGAGTTCTCCAGACACTGCACTGAGCAGATCATCTCCCTTTTGAATATTGACTGACTCTCATTTTCCCTCCAAACAAAACACATCTTCCACTGCAGGTCATTATCAAGGTGCTGGAGAGCACTGAGAGGCAAGTTCTGTAGCAAAATTCCCAAATTAGATCTGTGGTAAAAATGACACTCTGCAGCTTCCTACGTGAATGAGTGTCCCAAAAACTGGACCTCAGGACCATCAGCTGAAAAAAGAGCTCAGTTCTTGGAAGGAAAGTGACTGGCAAGTTTGTACAAGTTGTACGTGGCACCATCCTCCTTGGAGGGCAGAAATGTCACTAAAGGATTCCAGAACCTGCTCTCTCTCCTTTATATTCCAGTGGAGCAGGTCCCACACTGTGATTCTGCCTCATCCCCTTGTGCCATGATGCAAAATACAGAACTCTACATTCCATTTACAGTTCAAAATTACAGCTGGCAGCCTTTAAATCCTTCCCTGAATAATTGTGTCTTTCTTATAGTCTACATCTGTTTTGATTGCATGTAGTTATTCTCCTTGGCATTGACCAGTGTTACATGTGCATAGCAAGGCATTTATAGGCACAGCTGCAATACAGATAATAAAATAAATAATAAAATAAAAACAATAAACAATAATAATAATAATAAACAATTGACAGTGACTAAATCATGTTCTGTAACGATGCCAAAGTCCACCTGAACAGGCACAAAGCCTGAATAATCTTCATTTTAAATGTGACATTCTCTTGCCCACTAGAGTGAAGGATTCCTTTGCTTTACCTGCTCTCCAGTCCAACAGAGAACTTAGGAAGGGCAGGCAGCACATGGTGCTGTGATAAAAATAACAAAGTACCATCCATCAATGGAGCCAGAAGCAAAAGTAACCTCATGGTGCTGATTCACGTCATAGATGCCAACAATTCAAAAAGTTGCAGTTCATGAGTTTGTAAAATAGAAAAAAAAGAAAGAGTTTTGGCCTCTACTTCATGGCTGCATGACAGTAATTTAGTAATTCTTGATGTAAAAGTTTGTCAGATGCATATTCCAGGCAATACCTCCTCCCCCTCGTTGAATCATACAGGCTGTGTCCTAATCAAATTATATTTTTGAAGTGTTTCCTCACTGAATCCCACAAGATTGTTTCTCATATTTTCCCCCACACATGCTTTTGAAACTAACTATCCTGAGGCTGCCAGCAGAGCCTTCTTTCTTCTCCCTCTTCCCTACCCCCCTTTCTGTTTTTTTGAGGGGGGGAGGAAGAGAGTCATAGTTATGTTCGTCATTTTTCAGTCCCTCACAATCTGCCCTGTCAGCTGACAGTGTCTAAAAATATCAGGAAGACCAATGTTTATTTCTGTCATTTCAGGATTATGCCTACTTTTTTTCTTTTTCCCCATAGCAGAGTCACCACTCATTAACGTCAGGGAAACTCTTGTGTTCAGATCTCCTGTGCTGGACTGCCTGTGACCTTCCCCAGTGTTTGTGAGGAGTCTCATTGAGCTGTTCCAGCAAATACAGCCAGGGAGAGAAGAAAAACTGGAGAGCAACACAGCAGAAACATGGAGCCACTCACCTAAGCTGCTGCCATTTGCTTCCACATCATTAGTCAGTGATTAATGCACAAGAACAAAACATTATGCCTTTGGCTGCCCACTGGTTACCCCTGCTTGTCACAAGCCACTGACATCACACCCTGTTTTTTATTTACAATGGACTCACTGCTGTCTTTTGAATCCTTTCCAGTTGTATCCCAAGAGTTGTTCTCTGTGCATTGTAATGACCATGTGCCACCTGTTTCCTCCCAAACTGGCTTGCAAGAAGGTTTTTCATTCACTCGTGCCCAACCATTTGCTAAAACAGCCTGCTGCTTTCCAGAACTTTCTCTGCTCTGGCACAAAGCCACAAGGAGAGCCAGGGTCACTGGCAGAGATGAGCAGGGAAGGCTGAAATGCAGCTGTGGGCTGAGCAGCATTGACTGTGCCAATGTGTAATTTGGGTGAAACACAGCCACCCCGTGGGCAGGAGGTGCTGCCTGGCCTCTGGAGCCCTGCAGCAGAGGAAAGAGCTGACCCACTCACAGTGAAGGCAAAGTCAGGATGGTTTTTATTAACACATGGTCTTCACTTATTTCCCTGCAGGCCTCAGGTCCTGGTAAGGCCAAAGCCAGTCCCCATGCTGGTTTCCCTAGCACAGCACTGAGCACAGCCAGTCTCTCAGCAAACATGTCTAAAAACTCCTGGTGCTGCTGAGGGCTGGATCACAGCCCCACTGCAGCTCAGGCTGGCTCCACCCCATCATCTTTCTCACCACAAATGAGGATTCCTGGAAAATGCGTGCCATACAAATGGTAGATCTTACTGAGCCAAGGGAGCATGAAGCCTTCGCTCCTGCAGTATAACCCCCAGCAGTTACAGGAGATCAGGGATGAGCTGGAAAACATTTTTTTCCAGTCAGGAACACCAGTAAATTTTCTGCAAACTCCAGCCATCACAGAACACATGAAAACAATCCCTTTCTATTGGCACAAGCAAACTCTCTGTGACAAAGACCATGCAAATGAAGGAGGACCCTGCAGTGGGGCTGGCAGCTTCATTGAAAACTTTGCATACTGTTCATCAGCTTTTTAAAAAAAGCCATGCACAATCTGAAGTGGCCTGGGGATTTAATTTAATTGCCACATTTATTTTTAAAAGCAGCCCCATCCAAGATGACACATGAGACACAACACAATGTCAATCAGTATTCCAAGCCAAAGGATCCAGATTCCAGTAGGATCTGGTTGGGAGAAGATGGAAAGAGGTTTTGAACACATTCTAAAGTACTTTTTGCAATATATAAAAGGCAAAAGGTGCAGAACAAAACTGAAACAATTAGATATGTGCATGGCTATTCTGAATCTTGACCAGGAGTCAGAATCTACCTCCTTGCACTGGCTGCACTCTGTCTCTCCAGAGCACTTCTCTTCCCTCATGCTCTGTGAGTACAGAGCATGGGTTTATGCCCCAGCAATGCAATTACACAGGTGTCACCAAAACTGCTGGGATAAAAGAAGCTCTCCAACACCATCTTTGAAGTGTGAGAGAACCAGGCATTGCTTCCTTCTGGCCAGGATGCTTTTCCAGCCAGGATGTGCAATGGAAATGGTTCCATCCACACATGGCAGTGGAGATCGTTCCATCACATGTGCCCAGGCTGTAGAGTGAAAATCATTCCATCATGGATGGTTCTTCACCAGCCTTGTCACATATTTATACATAAAAACGCAGAGAAATTCTCATTTGTTGGTCCTACATTACACAGCTCTTGGTATTCCATCTCCTGCTGGTTATTGATCCCTTTGCCTTTGATGCTGATTTGGCCCCTCACTCTTTGGTTTTCCTTATCAATCTTTTCCCAGACCAAGCACCTCCAGCTGCACTAAGGAGTCATGGCTGTTCATGTCCATTTATCTCCTCTGCATCTTCTGGCTACTCCCAACTTCATGTTAAACTCCCAGAATCCAGCAATCTTTTCTTTGTAGATTGAAGCCCATCAGCCTCACCCAGTGAAACCTCAAAACCTCTGTGAACAGGGTCTTAAGAAAAGAAACCTTAATTCCCCCCTTCCTGGCAAAGGCAAACAAACCCATGATGAAAGTTACTGAAAACTAACTACTACTACTCACTAAAGTGACTGAAAAAATTACTGAAAAAATTTAAAAGTTCTCTCATTTCCAACACAAGGACTAAAAATCCTTTTCCATGGGATGGGAAAGAGCTGGGGCAAAGTCTGATGTTGGACACCTAGTTTATGTGATTCAGAAGCCTTCAGAAGGGCAAGCCCCTTGTCAGGGCAGTGCAGCTGACAGAGAGAAGCAGTGTACCTGGTTCATCTAAGTGTTTTTCTGTCTTTCACCCTCAGGGTTAGGCTGATTGCTGGAGCTTACTTGGAAATTTTACTTCTGAGGCCTTAACTAAGTGTTGAATTTGAGCTGCTAGAATTGACAGACACTCTTATTTTCTGATGTACCAGTTAGTACAGACACCAAGTGTGCTGCTCCAGTTACTGGTAAGGAGCCAATTAAACAGGTCAATTAAATCTGCCAAATCAAATGTTTGTCTGGACGTGATGGACTGCACTTGGGAAAGCTCAGCTTGATTTCTGGGCTGCCATAAAGCCTTGACAAGAAATGTGGTCTGTCCAGGGCACTACTTGAATCTATCTGTACTGGTTGATAACAGCATTTCCCTCCTTCTCTGGAGATTTTTAGAGATAAAACCCAAGAGTGATGCCAAGGGGTTTCTATGATAAGACAACAGTTACTCATCCAGTGCATATTATAGCAATCAATATGTATCAACTAGACTTTTACACTAGTTCAGCAGCCTAAACTCAGCTTAAATCATTGGAATTCTTTCCTTTAATATTACCATAACGTCACAATCCAAAATTGTCCTGGTTCTGGCCATGGCAGAGCTATTTTTTGCAGCAGCCAGGGTTTGTACAATACCACCTCCCACCATGGCAGGGGGTTGGAGTGGGAGCAGAGCTCTGTCTGTGGGGTCACTGGTGAGGGCTCTGTGAGGTGAGCACTCCCTTGTACACCCTGCTGTTCCTATTGCTTTGTTACTGATCATTTCCTCATTTTGCTGCTGTTTCTGGTAAGTTGTTCTCATCTCAAACTGTGAGCTTTACCTCTCTGTGCCTCCAATTCTGTTCCCCATCCCACCACGGGGAGAGGAATGAGCAAGGGGTGTGAGGTCTGGGGTGTTCCAGTAAAGTGAGAACACCATTCCTAAAGCACAAACACACATCAAAACTGTGTGAATTACACTGCACAGCTTCCCAGCCTTCTCTACAGCCTTTCAGGGATGGATACTGTCTTCTCATACCAGTGATAGTTCTGTTCTTTGACCCAGTTATTTTTTAGTGCATCTCTCTCACAGGCCTAAATCTTTCCTGTGGCATCTGTATTTTCAGCCAAATGTGGAGCAGGATGAGTCCTCCAGAAAAAAAAAAAAAAAAAACAACAACAAAAAAACCAAAACAAAAAAAAAAAAAAACCCACCCAAACAAATTCTCAGTTACCACTATCAATATCAGGAAAATCAAGGGACACCCCCACGTTTATCCTGGTCTTTGTTCATCAAACTGAAAATGGAGGCAAGGGGAATTTAGTGAGACCCCTCAGTTTGCCAGCTGGATCACACTGGAATTTCTCCTGAGCAGCTGGAATAGAGATGGGCAAGAAAGCTGCAGCAGTCATATTGGATGGATGCTAAAGAGGCAATTAGGCATTTCTAGCCTAATAGACATACAGAATATATGGGGGGATCAGAAACAGAAAGGATAGGAGTAAGCATTAAGGAAGCTAGACAGGGATGGAAAATGAGCTGTTCAAATCACTGTTCATTGTCAGGATTAGGAAACAAAATCTGGCCTATCAAAATTGCACCATGACTAACAGACAAAGAGATAATTGGAGAGATATTGACAATATTTGTGCAGGTCGATTTGGAGGAAAATTTGTACACACTCTAAAAAGAAAATAGAAAAAAATATTATGATTAAAATAATCTTATGTCTAATTTAACTACAAAACAATATGTGAAAAAGTCTCTGAAGACAGTATGAGTGCACCCAATAACAGAAATTATTAATTGGACCATCAACAAGACCAAGAGAATAGGGGAAAAAGTCAAGATGAGGCAAATTGTATGAAATGCTTATAGAAAGGTTTTTTTTTACTGCACTGCTATTCCCCACATCTCTACATTACAGATCCCTCACCATTAAAATGTCATTAAAAAATTTTTTTTTTCCTCAGTCATGCCACATTAAGCTACAAGTCCAGATGAAGTATTATCCATATCCCCTATGTATTATATGTGAAGAACACGTGAGGATGCACAACTGTGCAGACACCAAGATGAAACTGTGGGCTTGCATGCTCAGTCCACTCTACTATGCTGCCTCACTCTGAGTTATTACATCATCCCATCCACACTTGAGGCAAGCTATTGCATGGATTTAACATTTGTATATTCATATGGCATCTAAATATACCTGTAAACATATGTGTATAAATACTGTATCCAACCTGCCCATCAGCCCCAGTCACCTCCCACCTCCTGCTCACTAATAGCACAGTCCTGCATCACCTCCCACTCAGCCAAGCAATCCTGTGCTAGCTGCTTTTGACATACTCACAGCTATATATATTTGTGAGCACGATAAAACCCTTCTGCAAAGTAAAGACAACATCTATTTTGCAAGAGTTACAATGTATTTTAGACTCACTCTGGTGCTCTGGGGTTTTTCACACTGTATTATGTGCTATATTTGCATATACACGCATGTCTGCAACTCATCTAGTTTGAAAAAGTACATTCCACTAAGACAAAACCAACCAACCAACCAACAAAAAAAAAAAAACTCCACCAAAAAGGAAAAAAAAAGAGCAAACCCGGCCACATTTAGGTAGGCAATGTATTTTTTTCTAGCACAATAATTACATCTTGATAATTCTGACCTGCCAATAAATCATACTAAAAAAGTAAATGCAATTATGCTGTGTTACACAGAGGTACATCTCCCAGAGTGGCTGGGGTCTACACAAATAAGCAAGAAAGACATTCTTGGTTATTTGTGTTCTGTATGTTCTGTATCAGTGCTACATGCAACCATGGTTAGGAATTCCCAGCATTGCTGTACCATCTATCCATTCCCAATGCAGTGCAGACACGTTCCAAACCCATCCCAGAATGATTTTCACATTTTCCATTTTCTCTGGCTTTTCCTGGGAGCCTTTTCAGTTGTTTAGCATTTCCTCTCACTGCAAAGGGTATTTAATGATTCAAGCTGATTTTCTTGCTTAATTCCATCCAACCATTCTAAAGTAAGAAATCCCTATCTTGTTATTTGGCCTTTTCAAGAGCATGTTAACAAACATAACATTTTGCTCCATACTTTTTATTTGGCCAAGTTACACATGGGTATTTCTTTTCATGGTGAGCCTTATCTGTCCTAATCTGTATCTTGCCATTAGTGTCTTGAATTAATGTTTAATATATCTAGGGCATTCCTTCAATTTAAAGAGCTTGGCATTCCTGCTCTTGTGGAGTTCAAAAGTGCTCATGGTGCATGGGGTACAGCTGCCAACATGAAAAGGTTTACAGAACTCAGTGCAAGTTAGGCTTGAGATCCTTTTAGAATTGCATGCAAATGCATTTGGGCTCCAACATTTTGGTGTTGTATGGATTTACTTGGTGCAGCATGGTTTTACTTTACTTGGTTCCTGAGTTTAACAAACTCCCTGTGCCCAAAGGAATGGCACTGCCTGACTGACTCTCACATGAGCACTGTGAGTAAGACATGGTCTCTCACTCAGGTCCAGAACACCATTTTTGCATGCCCACAGGACAGGAGGAGTAATCAGAATATTTCTGGAGGAACTGACACTTTCAGAGAATTGGACCTTGATGTTTACCTGTTAAATGGCCTTCTTTGGGTTTTGGCAAGGGCAGGGAGGAACCTCCTCCTGTGGCTAATCCCTGCTGCAGTTTTACTGTCAGTTTATGGAGAGATATACAGCATGTTCTAGACAGAAATTACTTCTTACAATAAAAACCTCCCTTGGCAAGCACAAGAAAAATATAGCTACATTTTAAACACTCTATACCTGAAATGTTTAAATTATTTTAAAGTATTTTCTGAGAGCAAGACTGGGATTATGCTGGTATACCTCCACCCCTGAAGAGTCAGCAGTGGTGTTCAGATGAACATCAGACAGATATTTTTAAAACACTAATTAGTTGAATTATGATATTACTCAACAAAACTTTATTTCCAACCAGGGCACCTCTAGCCAAGTGTTTGTTCCATCAGAATTCCTAGGTGTCGAGCTTCCAGGTATCAGAAATTACCAAGAAAGCTAACAAAAATATTTTGAGAGTCAAACAAATACCATGACTATCTCCAGTTTCAAAAAAATAATCCGTTGAGGTCCTTAATTTAATCTTCTTTGCTGCTTCTCCTTAGAGCTCAACTAATTAGCTGCCATTCCTGGGGGTTCAAGTACAGGCCCATAGGACAGCAGACCAGATAATAACAAGGTATTTTCTGAAGATCTGAGCATGACTCACAGTGCTGCATGAAGTGGCACGAAAACAAAGCGCACATGCCGACACAGGAGGCAAAAAAAGGCTAGGAAAGCATTTTAATTATGTTTATGCTTTCTGTGAACATCATAATAAGTACAGACAAGCAAGTAGGCAGCAACAAAACTCATGGGGATTATTTGCAAACTGCTGTAAAGTTAAACTAATTAATTAAGTGCAATTGATATTCAGCTGCATTATCCTCAATAGGATAGAGGCAGGATTTAGTTAACGTGGACATTTGTTTCAACTGTGTTTCTACATCAAAGAATCAAGACCTCTCTTAAAAATTAAAAGTAGTATTTTCTCCAAACAAAAATATTATTGCAACGTGAATAGCAATAATGATGCTTTGTAAATTTTAGGCAAAAAAAAGAGTTTGTGTAAAACAAAGTGTTTTTTCTTATTTAAACAAATATACATCTTCTACTGGCTATAATTGTGAAAGCAGACAAAGTAGGTTTCAGAAATTATAGGTAAGGACAAAATCTAGGAAGCCATTCTGTTACAGGGGAGATTGACTCTTACCACGTTGCAAACCAGATAATTTTCTGTTTGTGGTATTTTGCACTTTCTCTTAGCTCCACAAAGCCCTCATACATCCCAGAACACTCCCATTGCTTAGAAACAGTGGTAGCACTTTGCCAGAAATGCTGATTGCATCCCATAGTGACCCTTTACCTGAGGGTCAGTTATTACAGCATCTAGGGGAACACTCTGTACCAGGCTGCCATAAGAGCACACAAAACCCCTGAGTTTTATCAGCAGTCACTGTTAACACTACCTCACTCCCCCAGCTCAGGTGGAGATCCAAACCCCTCACTCTGCTTGGCAACAAACCAAAGTGTCACACTCATAACTCAGAGGTCAAACCCTGACAGTGAATGGAAGCCAGTGGGTACTCACTGACCCCAAATTCGCAGTCATTGCCATTTCTGCCTCATACTCACTGTTGTCATTTCCACCTTGTGCCTGCTTCTGCATTTCTCAGTTGCCATCCTTTAAAAGATGCACTGAACGCCAAGCTTAAGCTCATACATATCAAGAAGTTTGGTCCATAAAGGATAGTGGGAGTTCCATCTGTAAGTCTTCCCAAACTACTGTGGCAATCACTGCTAATCACCCATGTTTCCAATGCAGTCAATATAAATAATCCCACAAACAACATTTGCAAAGTTCTGACATGTGGCAAATGTTCAGTAGCTATGTTTAGCACATGCTGGATAATCCAAGTTCTTCATACACATTAAATTAGTAATTTTGACTCATTAAAAAGGGAAAGGGAAAGAAAAAGGGTTTTAAAACCCATTGCAGCTATAAAAGGAAAAATGTTCATCACGCAGGAGCGCTACAAACTTACAGGAAGAGGTGCTTCCTTAATATAGTAACCAAGGTGTCTTTTCTGTCACAGACACATTTTATGAAAAATCCTTTTGTTAGGATTTTTGTCCTGAGAAGCTGAGAGGCCTCAGAGGAAAAGAAAAACAATGATTATCTGCTGCTGTGGAATGCAACAGGTGCATCTTTGATTGGTCTCATGTGGTTGTTTTTAATTAATGGCCAATCACAGTCTGGCTGTCTCAGACTCTCTGGTCAGTCACAAGATTTTGTTATCATTCCATTCTTTTTCTATTCCTTGCTGGCCTTCTGATGAAAACCTTTCTTCTATTCTTTTAGTATAGTTTTAGTATATCATTATCTTTTAATATAATATATATAATAAAATAATAAATCAGCCTTCTGAAACATGGAGTCAAGATTCTCATCTCTTCCCTCGTCATTGGACCCCTGCAAACACGACCACACCTTTTCTAGTTTTGTGCTGCCAGTGTTGTTTCTAAAGCTTTTCTGCTGTTCAGCACAGAGGAACCTTTTGGTAGTCTATTGCTGCTACAAAGAGTTCCTACATCATCCTCACTGAAGATATAGAAAAAGAAACACATGAGCAGGAACATGGCTGGCAGAATAACCCCCCAGGGAAAGAACAGACCTGCCTTCTCCTTTATGGAGCCGTCCATACTTTCCCTAAACTTCTGTAGCTTTTATTAGCAGAAATTCTGGTATTGGCTCCCTTTGGGAAGGAAATGCTCAGTTGTTTCTCCCAGAGAAAGTATCATAGTTGTATTTATGTTCTTTGGAGAAAGCAGAGTGACAGGAAAATGAAATATCTTCCTACTAAAATCTCAGATTTCTGTTGCATAAATTTGAATATTTTATCTGCTAATGTTACTACAGTGCCTTATGCTTTCCAGCTCTGATGTTTTCTCCTCTGATGCAGCACAGCCACTCTTACTCATTAGAAGATCAGTGAGGAGAATGCTCACCTGCCATGGATTATGGGAATTGTAATCCAAAGAAAATTTAGCAGCAAAGTCATCTCCTTGGAGACACTACAGCCTGAGATTGACATAAAAATTAGAAATGCCCACAACTGAAGTGTTTGGCTGAGATGCTGTGGGTATTCTCTCTCTCTTTTTTCTTTCTTTTCATTTCCCAAAAGAAAACTAAAAACTGCAGATAGAAGTCCGAAACTTTCTGTAAAAATCTGAGTCTTTTATGATACAGGTGGATATCATGTTATTGCTGTGATTACTAGCATGGCATTTGATAGAAAAAAGAAACTGAGTCATTAAGGACAGCCTTTGCCCAGGGTCAGCCACTGAAGTGGTGACAAAATGGAAAGCTGGGACAGAGAGTCAGAAGCATTGGTCAGAGATAGAAGGCTGGGGAGAGGAACAGACTGCACACAGGGCACAATTCTGACCAACACAAACAGCTCTGGAGCCACATCACAAAACCTTGGCCTCCTGAAACTGCCACTTCCACCCTGCTCACTGGCAACTTTTCTTGCTATGCTGTGATTCCCCCACAGCCCCACTAATGATAATGATAATGATAATTGTTATTATTATTATTTCTTCTGAGTGAGGAAGAAGCATTATCTCATCTCCAAAGGTTCTCTGCCTTCATTCCTGTGGAATGCTCTGCCTTCATTCCTCTGCCTGGCTCTTTGCCTTGTCCATTGTCCAGGCAGCCATTTGGAGGAGCACAAGTGCTCGGCAGAGATGCAAACCCCCATATTAGCATTCCTCACCAGTGCACACACACACCTCACAGGATCCATACTAGATGGCAGGGAGGCAGAAGCATAGCTGGGTAATACTACATCAAGATCACTCCTCCTTCTGCAGTGTGGTAATTTAAATGTTCTAGAAAAGATTTGCTTTTAAGCGCACTTTTATTTGGATGCCCTTCCCTTTGCTTGTGTCTAGCATGAAAAGCAGACTCAGTGCAGGGGTATTGAGCCATGGCAGCAATCCCACAGATTCCCCTCTCTTGCAGGATCTCAGGGTGTTAGTAAACAGAGCAGACAACCAATCAGTCAGGCTGCAGCAACACACACATCTCCAGGAGGCAGCCAGAGAGCCTTAAATAAAACATAGTGCCAGCCTTGAGCAGAGAGCATGGAGACAAATGCCAGGGATGGGGAAGGTGTCGCTGGGATTACCAATGACGTGCTAATGGTGCTCCAGCCATCTCCGAGCCTCCTTCTCTGACTCACTGCCTCCCTTTGGAGGCTCCTCTCACGTCAGTAAGGGACTCAGGGTTATTCACAGATCACTGACTAAAAGCAAGCTTCAGCTTCCAGCCTGCATTCCCCTGCTCCTGTGAACAGGACTGAGGTCACTTCCAAGCAGCCTTTGAGCCTTTTATCAATAGATCCAATAAAAGAAAAAGAAAACCCAAAACAAGCAACAAAAACAAGATTACCTTCTGCTCTCCCGTTTTTTACCTCCCACCTCCATTCTCCACACACCCCCCTCCCAAAGTCTCTCCTGTTTTCCCCACAGGGTTAAAAATTCCCTTGATCACAGCAGAAACCGTTTTGTGGTTTCCAACTCTTTCCAGAGTCCTTTGACTAACAACACAAGATAAAATGTGTACACAAAGCTCCCAAGTGTTACCTGAGAATCCAGCTCAGGACAGTTACTATAGAATTTTTTGGTTACTACTAGAAACAGAGGAGCCACAAGCCAGTCTAACCATTTTCTTTCCCACCTGTTTCCAATTCGTGCACCTGTTTCTAATTGCACTTGGCAGCCTGCTGGGGTGCTCTCTCACATGCTTTTCATTCAATCCCTGCAGCAGGAAGTGCTTCAGGCACTGCCAGCTCGATGTCTTGGGCTGAAGCCCCCTCCAAGTCACTACTACCACTCCTTCCAGTGCTACACTGTTGGGTTTTTAAACAGGATTCCATGAGTTTTTTTAAACAGGATTCCATCTTTTCATTGTAGCTATGGGGTTAAGTCCAGAAATCCCCAAATGGACAGGCACCAAACAGTACAGGCCCAATGCAGGCACTATTGCATTGCTTTAACTGATCACAGTGAGTTTTTTTACTGGGAAAAATATATTTATACTAAGATAACTGCAATATATTTATACTACGAGAACTGCAACAGTACTATGGGACTGCAATGAGTATACTTAGAATCTACACATCAGTGTTGTATCATGTTTATGTGCCAATTAAAAAACAAGAGAAGATTTTTTAATAAAATATGATAAAAATGAAGGGCTCCAATCCCACATCTTTGACGAGCACCATAAACTATTAATCTGCCTTCAGCACATACAAGCAAACACATCACAGGTGCATTCCATAGGAATGTTATACATTATTTTCCTCACAATCTCACGTGCATTGTCCCTATATTGCCTTCTCTACACCTTACTTATTCTCCTTCTGTTGCTTTCATCCAGGTACCAATTTTTCACCTGCAGTTCTCCTCAGAGGCTGCCATGTCCTGGCAAGGTGGTCCCTTTTCCCCACTTAGAGCCCTTTAAGCCAACAACAGACTCACCCCAGCATGGGCTGGCATTCCCTGGCCCCTCAGCTAACTCAGCACACAAGCCTATCCTCCACCCCCCCAATGCTTGATTTCACAAAACAAGGTGATGATTTTTCTCCAGGGATAATAATTTCCATTATTTGCCAAGAACTTTTGTTTCAGGAGGCAAGCCCAGGGAATGGTAACAGAAAAAGTGCTGTAGAGACCCAAAAATGAGGCAGAGCCTGGGAAAGAGGAAGGCCAAGGATAGCAATAGACTTCATCTGCTAAAGCCTTTTTGTTTGCTAACACTGAAATGGAGATGATAACCTAGAGATCAGCTGGTCAGCAGAAAAAAAAAACCACTCAAGATTTTAACATGCTAAACCACTAGAGAAAAACTTTCCAGATTGTATTTCTTAGCACCCCAGCACAGCCTATTAAATGTGGCAGTGAAGCAGACTGGGGAGGATTCTATTTTTCATCTCCTACAAAGCACTCTGCAGAAGAAATATACCGTGCCAAGTTCTCAGTTTACATTTTGTGACAGGGTGATGCTCTTAAAAATTAGTTGTACCCTCCACTGAAAGTATAGTTTTCTACTGTCATGACTAAATCTCCTGAAATAACAAGTCAGTTTATTTTCACACCCTACAGTTCTCTCTGGTAAAGAAATTCCAATATATTTTTGTCTTTCTTCTTCCTATTTTCAACATTTGTGACACTTCTACTTTATAAGATAAATATTTGAAAAGGAAGATGTCTCCACACTACAGAAACACACTTTTATCACACTGGCTTTTAAAAGCAAAGTTCAGTTCTGAAAAGAGGGAGAAATCACATCATCAGAAAATGACTTTGGATAGTCCTGTACATGAATTATTCATGCTCTATTTTATAGTCCCCTTTATTCTCCAAGAAATATCAAATGATTCAGCAAGCCTATGATTTTCTGTGTTAATCAGATGTCTGACACTATACTCAGGCCTGATGATGGGCCAAGGAAAAAGAACTTCTTTATGTGAGCTAACTGCAAAGACTCTTGACAAATCCCACTCAGTTCCATGTCTTCATGTAATAAGATGCTCACAAATGCAACATAATTACATCAGTGAAAATGGAAAAGTCTGTCTAATGATTTACAGCCTAAACTCTAAGATAGCAAGGATATTTCCACCATATACAAAATGAACCATAGTTTTCAATTCTTTTTGAAAAAAAATAGGTACTATTTCCTTATTTTTTTTTCTCTCAACTCTATTAATACAGCTATCATAGCCTCTGCTGTCTTTTTCCAGTGTGTGTCACACATCACCACTATCTATAGTCAAGCACAAGGATTTACACACGGACCCCATAATGACAAATATTTAAATATAAAATGGCCAAGCTATCTTTCTATCAATTCTGAAATAGAAAGACAATTTTCTGCTTTGTTTAATTATTATCATCTAACCTGACGAGGGTCCCATACAGGATGTTTTGCAAAACCATCAATATCACAGAAGACAGAAAAACACGATGTATTTTTCCAGAACAACCCAAAAATCTGTAGGATAACCTATATTGTTATATACACCTGTATATAGTCTATAGAGCAAACACTGAATCAGGATCTTCCAAATCCCTAATTTTTGGCTTGTTCTTTCTCTCCCATTTTGGTGGTAACAAGAACCCTTATTACCCACTATTTGGTAGAAATTCTTTAGTTCTGTTAGTAGTGCACTTATAGGTTATAATAGGCCTTAACCACATAAGCAAAAACTGTTATTCTTTACAGCAGAGCTATAAAATCAGGTATAAACAGTAACTTTTTGCATGGATTTTTTTTTTCCGCTGAACCACACAGGAAGATTTTTGAATGACAAAACCAAAATGAAAGCAGCACCTCCACGTTAGCAGATGAAGTAAAGGTACAACTCAACGGGTCTAGATCTCACTGTGGAGATTTAGACATGGAAGGATGTTCTGCTGGAGCCCAGATGTCCTGTCTGTCTGCTTTCCTCACCCCTGAGCCAGCTGAACCCAGCCTCCAGCTGGATAACAGCATGGTGTTTTATCAGGTAACACAAAGCTGTAGTCCTGAGTGTGGCCACACAGGAAGTTAGGCTAGTAAACCTTCACATTCAGCTGAAAATTCACGGTCTGGGTTTTATGAAAATCAAAATATGTCCTTGAGTAAGCAGGGCACTTTTCTAATGCTGATGCTGAAGTTAACACTTTCATGTAGTTTCACTTCTGAGATAGGTATGACAAATCCCACTGAAAAATAGATACATCCCTGTCTTCTGTTTTAATCCATGTTGCAATATTTGTGATTTCCTATATATCCTATATCAGATTTCCTATATCCTAGGTAAGATAAAATAGCCATATAAGAACCACACTATATTTTAAAATAGTAAATAACTAACAAGGAAGGACAGATTACCACAGGGAAAAAGAATGGCCCAGTGTTGTCAGTTTGGGCTTCACTGTTTTTGCAATATTTGCTGCTTACTGAGGATAACTGTTGTGATCAGATAATTTTTTCATGTTAGAGTTTTAAAAAAATAGGCTATAAAATAGAAAATTGAAAAAAAAAAACCCCTAAACCACTTTGCATTATTTCTAATAACACTGGCTAGTCAACACTTCAGGACCTCAGAGCAGATTCAATTTGTTTTCTTCTTTATGGCCTTCATGCACCAGCAAGGTAAAAGGAATAGAAGCCAGCTAACACTGAATTCCAAACTAACCCTTAAAATCTGCCCAACCCATGAAGCAGGCAGAATTACTGGGGGCAACACAGGCAGACATGGAGTGACTGAGCTGAGCAGGTGATAAATAGACCCTGGCACCAGGCATGGAAGGGAGGACAATGTGACAAGAGCCAGCCTTGGTATAGTACACTCAATTGTTTTGCATCTGAGGCACTACTCCAGTAAAGAGAAGGGCAACAAAACAAGGCACTCCTAAGAACAAAAGCCAACCCATAGACATAATAAATATTTTACGTTCATTTTTTAAGCTATGCCCTTTTTTCCCTGTTCAGGAGCTGCACGCTCAGGCCATCCTAAATTGCAAATCCTCTACTGCAGGCAGAGTAAAGGGTACAGGGAGCTGAAACACAACAGAAGCAATCACCTCCTTGCTTAATTTGCACAGTTGGTACAGCAGTTGTGCTGTGTTAGCTACAGATTTATGGCTGGCTGGAGGGCATCATGGCCCAGGATGAAGCTGAGTGATCAGCACACAAGGCTGCTGCAGGACAAAAGTTTGCACCAGTGGCTGCCAAGCAGGCCTGACACTGCTAATTGCCCTTCAGTAGCTCGTTAGAGACTGAGAAGATGCAGCTTGTCCATCCTTGAAACATGATCACAAAGAAAAAAAACCAACTTAATAAATAAGTTAGTAGTGGCAATTAGGAAGAAGAATGACGAAAATTAGCAGAGTGAGTAACTTTTCAAGAAAGAACATGAAATATACATATAACATGTACCTTCTTTAATCTCTTAAAACCACCACTTCAATACCAGCTATGTTATGTTAATTAATGATACTAGAGGCTCACAGTTATGGCACTTCTTGGCAATTGTATGACACAGATGTCTGACCCTGAAGATGCTGGCTTCTATTTTTCCCCCAAATAGTGAGCTGTTAGCATTGTTTCTACTGCTGACATATTGAGTTCTGCTGCCATTCTCTCTTCTATTATCTCAATGTTAAATCACAAAATACATTGTTGGTTGGCTGAGACTGGGGTAGATGACAGTCAAACTAAGAAGAGAAAAATATTAATTGAAAATGAAAAGATTCCTTTTTGCAGTATTGGTGGCCCCCAACAAATGCTGTACCAAAGGAGAGGTTGCTGGAAATATTTTCAGCAACTGAGGAGCAAAAAAGGACAGCTTGTGGAAAACACCAATAACAGGGTTAAGAAGGGATGTTTGGTTCTATATTTTGTTACTGTTAAAGCTAACTGGAAATTAAAACCTGTTTTCTAAAAGACATACACAGGTGAACTTCAGCCATCCTCAAGGGTCCCTTCCAAAGCACGATTTTCTGTGATTCTATGATCTCTCTCCCAGACACCACAGAGGGAGCATGCATAGCACTTATTTTTGTCACTGAAATGATATTCATCAAGTGTTTAAGCAGGAACATTTTAGCTGTGTCAAAAGCCACTGTTAGACAAGTAATTATGCAGCTCACATTGGCCCAAATTCCATTACCACCCTGCTAGAAAAGCCTAATAAACAAAATACACCAGCAAAGCAAGACTGAAAAACTAATGCTGAAGTGGTGCTCTCAACTTCATTGGCCTAAAGGAAATGTTTGTGTGCTTGTCTTGTAAACGTCCTTCATAGATGGCAGCTAGATTTTGAATTGAGTATTATGATCTATTGGAATGAAGGTGGAGCCACCGTGACACCAAAGGAGGCTTCAAGCACCTGCTGCTCCTTATTGTTCTTCAGCACAGCCTTCTATTCCCTTCATCTCACACACCCTGCCCCTGTGTGCCCTCTGCTCCCTGTGGGGTTGCTCAGCACCCCTGGGCACTCCATGGCCCCTCACCTTCAATAGCATTCACCTGTCCTGCACAGCTGCACCAATCTGGGATCAGCCACAGCCCCACTCCAATCACCACAAACTCTGTGCCCACAACACTTCCCCCCTTTTTCTCCTTTTCAATAAATGCCATGTCTGCCATCCTCCTAGAGGGCCCTTGCAGAAGAAACAGCAAACATGGTACAAGTATCCCTTGTGCAGGCTCCACTGACTCTGGACTCTGTCCTGACCTTGATTCACTCCCCAAAATTTCATTTCATATAATCAAAATCCTCATATCTAGACTTCCAGAACACTGACAATATCAACAGCTATACAACTTTATAAGGCAATTCACAAGAATAACAATTACAGAATTCCATGACAGCCACACAGCTTCATAAAGTAGCTCACAAGAACAACAGTTACAGAACTCCATAACAGACACACACAACTTCATAAAGTAGCACACAAGAATTACAGAATTCCATCCACAGCCACACATCTTCATAAAGTAACACACAAGAATAAGACAGAATCTGCACGTTCCCATCCTAAGGAGTGCAATTCACAAGCACAGTACACAGATTTTACCAGCAAACAAACACGTGGCACTGAACAACAGAGCCACTCTGCCTCTAGCTCCTCCTGCTGCTCTAACAACTTCTCTTGCTCCTTTCACAGCTTTTGTTGCATTAGATGGTCTGAAGTTACTTCCCATGGTGTTCCCAGCAGCTCACCTGTGCTCCAGGTGCCAAATCCAGCCTGGTCCATCGGGCAGTGTCCCCCCACTGCTCTCGAGGCTACGCTGGGCTGCGTCTCCACCTCGCCCTACAGCAAAACCCCAAATCCTGCTGGGGCCACCATGATACGGGAACCACAGTGGAGCCACCACCAACACCAACGAGAGCTTTGAGCATCTGCTCACAACCTTTTATCCCCTCCTGCTGATGCACAGCACCTGTGTGCCCTCTGCTCCCTGTGTGATTGCTCAGCACCCCTGGGCACTCCATGGCTCCTTACCTTCAATAGCATTCACCTGTCCTGCACAGCTGCACCCACTGCTCCCAATCACGGCAAACTCTGTGCCTACAAAAATGATCTGTGTTAGCTTTCATGCTTGCTGAGCAGCGATTACACAGAGTCAAGGCATTTCCTGCCTCCCACCCAATCAGTAAGGGGCTAGGGGTGCACAAGAAGCTGGGAAGAGTCCAGGGCCAGGACAGCTGATCCCAGCTGACCTCGATGCCTTGTGCAGGCTGCCCTAGAGTAGGGGCTGGGACAGAGCTAAAGAATCAAGCAGGGATGGATTCAAAGCATCTCCTCCATGGATCCACCTTGGGCAGCACCAGAGCCCAGCCAGGGCCTGCACCCAAGATGAACCAAAATGGCCCCAAAATGCACCAGCGCTCCCGGGCTCTCTCCCTTGGATCAGTTCTGCTCCATTTGCATCTTGCAGTTCATTGTCCCATTCCAGCTTTAGCCCCTGCAGTCCCACCCTGCTTGTTTTTCTCTCTCCAGCCCACGGGGTTTGTGCTCTTGGGCTGAGATTGGGATCATTTGTCCTTGGTGCCCAGCCTGGAGCAGGAATTGTTTTGTCTCCCTGCTCTGTGCACAGAGCTCACCATCCCCTCACATGTGAAGCTCAGATCCACACACTAAAGCAGCACAGAATGGGAAACATAGAAAAAACAAAACCTGAGGCATCAACCTGAGGAATATTCCAGACCTTATTGGCCTCATGCTCAGCATAAAGGGCTGGGGAGAAAGGAGGAGAGGGGAGACATTCAGGGATGGCATTTGTCTACTCAAGTGACAGGTTACAGAGCTCTTCTTTCCTGGGGATGGCTGAGCTCCTGCTTGCCCATGGAAAATGAAGAATTAATTCCTCAGGGTTTTTTTTTTGCTTACATATGCAGCTTTTGCTTTACCTATTAATGTGTCTCAACCTACAAATTTTCTCATTTTTCCCATTCTGCCTCTCTCCCCCACCTCACTGCTGCAGGGAGCAGCTTGGGCTTGGTTGCCATCCGAGGTTAAACCACAACAGTTTGTTTCCAAAAGTCTGCAAACTTGACACACTAGCTTTATCACACTAAGCTGCTCAGAACCATGCTGTATTGCTTTCCCTAGGATTTGCCACATTGATCTTTACAAAGCAGAGAAATATCTGCTAGGAGAAATATCCCCACTTATAGAATATGCCAGGCAACGATTACATGGGGAAAAAAAAGGCAGCTTCTCTGTTCTGTAGAACTTTGGCAAAACTGTACAGTGATACTACAATCAATGCTGGGAAGTTTGGATGATAAAGCTAAAGAAAGAGACAGTGAACTCAGAGCAGAGTGAGGAGCTGGCAGAGAAAAGGGAAAAGAATTTTAAAACTCAACAGGTTGTTTGCTGAATGATGGAGGGAGTTCTAAAAACACGGGTTATGTGCTAAGCTTCTTCTGATGTTTGAGGGGTATAGCTTACAAGCAGGACAATTTAACATTGAAAATTCCATAATTCAAAGTAATTTAATGAACTTTATGAATCCCAAGAGAGGCAAGAGATTAGAGAAGAAAAAAAAATCTACTAATCAAAACCTTGATGGGTATCTCACTCTAATGCAAAAATCTATTTCTAGGTAATGCACAAGGCTAGAATGCAGCAGATCTGAAGTCACTTATCAGCTCTGTTATATATGTTATCAGCAAGGCAAGGAGAAGCTCACCTCTCTTTGCTCCAGTTGTGCTTGGCTAAAATAGGGATATTGGGGGATACATGGCCACTTTGTCAATCTTTGTTTTATCTATTCAGACTGCAAACCTTTCAGGGGAAAAATGACTTAATTCCATGTGTTCACAGAATACCTTGCACAGTGGGATTCTGATCTCAGTTGATCTCTCCAACTGCTGGCATAATACAAATAATAAATGATAACATATTAAGATCACCAAAGAACAGCCCTCCAGTGTTAGAAATGTAAATCCTCACTGGAGATAGTTAAATCTGCTCTAGACTTAGAAATAGAAAATATATTTCAGGAAATAATCCTGAACCAGTAGGGGCACAGCTGACCTATTTTTATCTCCAGCTCCATGAATCACAGAAGTTAAAATGGACGTATTACAGTATCAAATTTCCATTTTGAATGATATAATAGAAGTGGAAATCTTTTGAAGCTCCTTTTCTTTCAGGCACAGCACTCTACATATTAAGCCCGATGTAAGGTGCTTATCTTAGAGATATGGAATAAAAGCTGTTGACCTTTTAAACATAAAATCTTGGTGAGCTTTGGTATGGCTTGATCTAATTATATTATAATGGACAGAAGGTAATCTCTTATGTACTCTGTCTAGACACATCATCTCTTATCAGAAACCTCGGGGAGAGAATGGAACCTACAGCAGAGCAGTGATGTAGCAATCTTTGTTGAAAGACCAGGATGCCATGGCTTCACAACAGACAGCAAGAGATGCATGACATTGCTAAGCAACGCTAGGAGCTGGTGAGGTTTTCCCTGGCTTCATATGGAGTGGTAGTTAACGAAGTGAGAGCAAGGAAAGAAAGACAAAAAACAACCAAATGAGCTGAAGTGCGTAAGAGAGGAAGCGTGTGAGCAAACGGGAAAGCAGGAGAAAGAAGTGGGAATTAACAAAGTCATTCCAGGATGTCAAAACTGTCAGTCCAGGAAAGCAAAAAGGTTATAGTTTTGGAATTAAAAAGTGATAAAAATTAATATGCTTATCCATGGATTTCTCCAGCTAAACTTTCATCATCCTGTATTCCTTTAAAATTTGTAATCACCTATGGATTGGAAAGTGCCTCTTAGAGTAAACTGTGCTTTAAAGAGAATCACCATTTGTTAAAGCTCTTCTCTTGCAGTCGGGCTAGAGAATGTTTGAAAACCACACAAGTGGGTTCAAGTGTGATTGACAGAATGTTTAAGCATTTCAAAGGATAGAGCAATCTGATAAATGGTAAAAACATTCTCTTTGACAGCTTGACAAGTTATTTGCACTCTAGAAAGCAGAGATGTTTATTTGTCTCCATCTTTTCTCTCTATAACATTAGTTCTCAGATGATAAATAGATTTGTCTCCATGAGTAGAGGCTCCCATGTTTTCTCCTTTTTTAGCAGAGGCACTCACTACTGCTCATTTCATCTCCACACAGCCACTGCTGCTAAAAGCCTTCCCACCAAAAGAACCTCAGCGGATAACATTTGAAAAGTACAGCTTGGTTTTTTTCTGCGTACAACCAAACCCATGCTCATGTGCCAGCAAACCTGGTCCAGAACAAAGGTATCACACCAGCCAGCTTCCAATCTCATTATAAAGGGCACAATCTACACTTCCTAAATAAAGCCTTCCAATTCCCTCCTTCCACTGAAAGTGTTCCTCAGTTCTCTCTGAGGCCTCTGGCTCTTGTGCAGCTTTTGTCTTCTGTCAGAGAAATGCCATTTGGTGAAAGATTAATGCACAATCCCAGTCCATCTCTCATTCAGCAGGGAGGGGGTGTACCTCACCTTGTCTGCACGGACGAATTCCTTCCAGGGAATGCCTCCTGACCTTGTTTTTTCCTGGAGTGCTTCCCAGACAGAAAGCTAAAGCTATCACACAAGATTGCTGTCTCCTAACTCCTCCAGGAGAGATCCTGTGCAGCGTGGATCACACGATGCAAAGGTTGATGCTCAGTATTTAGATATAATCTAATCTAAAATAGTTAAAAGAACCCAAATAAATCATTTAAGATGTTATTCCAGCAACCATTAGGTGTGTATAATCACTGCAGGAGTCAGAGCAGCATCTACCTTAACTTTAGTCCCCATATGACAAAGATTTTTTCTAAAAACAAACAACTTCCTTATTGAGAAATTAAAATCACAGGTAAGAAAACAATGTAACTAATTGACACAGGAGTCTATATCTTGGTATATAATTTGGAATCAAGTAAGTCTACTGTTTTGGAAACTTTGGAAATAAAGCAAGAATCATATGAAATTAACACCCTTTAAAAGGAGCATTAATTACAGACTAAAGAAGCCACAATTCCAGTGCCTTTAAACTGTTTCCTGTCTGATTCATCAGCGAGAACACAACTAATCTTGATAAAAACCCAAACCCATTACACTACACAAGGAGCAGTTGTAATGTTGTTGCTGAAGCTGTCACTTCTTGAATTATTTTTTTTTGGTGAGAAGACTCTTGTTCTGCACAGTTTTCTAAGAATACTCAGTCTTTAAGTGCCTGCAATGAGTATCTTACTTCACAATGTCTGTCATCCCAGAAGCTTTAAAATGATTCTTTACGTCTCATTGAGAACATGCTTCTTGTTTCTGATCGCTAAAAAATATGTTCTATTAGACTAAGAGCTCTCTACTTGCATATCTGGCTTTATTATCCAGCATTTTAAACATAATGTATTCAGAGAAGCTTTTACTTTCCTGTTAGAATGATCCTAGCCCTATCTTTTTTTTTTAATTGTGCCATGATTTTACATGTCTCAATAATACTGTTACATCACAGATTTATCCTTTAATGAGGACCAGGAATTACCCAAGAGAACTTGAAATATTTTAACTGCTTTGTTCAGGGTCCTCTTGGTTCAGTTGGGGAAAGGAGAAGGTTTTTGGATCACAAGAGGGAGCTCATATTTTTCTGTTAGGTACACAGCAATGTGCAGAGGCAGAGTGGAGAACTCATTGTAAATCCACCTGGTATAGAAATGAGAAAAATCAGATCTATTTTAATAAACAGGTTGGATGCAGATGCAAGTTTGAATTCAAATCCATCTTTAGCTAAAGGCTTTTCCAGTGAAACCAGGCTTGACTCAGATTTTGTTCAAGAACAGATAATGTCACACTTTTAACTGGGTTTTTGATAGTAAAAGCATGCTGATCCTCTTCTGTGAATAACTTCATGGTTTCAGTGGAACCATTTATGGGATGGCAGATGTCTGCTATGAAGAATGATGGCTGCAAAATCCACCCTCCCTCCATACACAACAGGAATATACAGAAGCCAGTGTTCCTAAATAAACCTGGCCCCCACCATGTACAAACTGCAGCAGCAGCAAAAGAGTTCTGTGAAGTTTTGGAATGCTCATTTAGAAGCCAAAAGCAAGGATCACCAGGAGAGCAATGGGAAGGAAGAAAATGAGCTTGGTCTAAAGACTTTGGTCACTGTGTCTGTACCCAACAAAGCCCAGAGAGGAGGCTCCAGAGAGCTGTGGAATGGGCTGGAAACACAGCAAGTCAGTTCCACCACCAAAATCTCTCCTCCTCCTCCTCCTCCACAGCTGAACTGTTTCCCGAAAACACTTTTCTAATCTTTTGTCCTGTTGAATCCTAAATATCTGGAGCTAAGGGACTTCCATCAGTCCCCATGTTCTCCAAACTTCACACTTAAACAACTTTCAGATCTTTTCTGGCACCGAGTCAACTCTTCTTGCTTTCTATTTTCTTCTCATTCCTCACAGGTCTGCACACCTTCCCAAGCAATCCTGCTGGCCTTGAATTGTCTTCACCTCTTGGAAAGAGTCAGCTCTTCCTCATTTGTCCACAGACACCCACACACAAACACACCCCTGTGTGACTGTGGTCACAGGGGTTTCCAGGTGAAGGAAGAGACGAGAATGTTGACTCCATGATCAGAAGGCTTGATTTATTATTTTATGATACATATATATATTACATTATAACTATACTACAGAGAAATGGAAAGGAAAGGTTTTCTCAGAAGCTAGCTAAGAACAGAAAAGAAAAGAAAGAATGGTAACAAAGGCAGCTCTCTCAGACTGTCTGAGATAGCTCGGTCCTTGATTGGCCATTAATTATAAACATCGCAGATGGGCCAGTCACAGGTGGACCTGTTGCATTCCACAGCAGCAGATCAGCATTGTTTACATTCTGTCTCTGAGGCCTCTCAGCTTCTCAGAAGGAAAAATCCTAAAGAAAGGATTTTCAGTGAAAAGATGTCTGCAACACACCTGTGCCTGAAGGGCCCTGGAGGTGTGAAACAGCCAGAAACTGTTTCAACTTCAAAATTTTAAATTTTATTTTATTTCATTTCATCCTACTTTATTTCATTTCATCCTATTTTATTTCATTTCATCCTATTTTACTTTATTTTTTTTGTGAAATTCATGTATGGCTTGAGAAGAAAGCTTGAAATTTTTTTCTGTAGTCTCAAGCATGGTTTAGGCTTTCCTGGGAATATTTCACCCTGCAATCTAATCAGCTAATTATATATGTCCAGAAAAAAAGAGCACAGGTGCCTCCTCTAGCTCAGTGTATTTTGGATATTTGCCTGTAAGGGCTGCTTTTTGTGGGCCTTTCAGTCATTGTTAAAGTTTTCAACTAGGATTATTTATAAGGAACAAAAAATCTGAAAGGTATTGTTTGCTGTGCCTGTTTCAATGTTATTTAAACACTGAAATATTTATTTAACGAATACGTTAATTAATAAATTTATAAAATAAATAAATATTTATTTAAAAAAATATATTATTTAAACATTGAAATAAATATTTCTGCATGCTCTGCTTTTAAAAAAAGAAAAATAACAAGACTGTGGTCTGCTGTGCTGACTGGCTTAGCCTTATGTTTTAGTGAGATGTTCCAACGTCTTACTAAAACATAAACTGGTAATACCCCAAACATGTATGTAGATCATTAGCAGTTTAAACTAAGTGACATTTATTAATTTTAAAAGGTCACTCCTTTCTGCATCTAGCACTTGGCAGGTCCACCCACAATCCATTTTATCCCAAATAACTTCCCTGAAGAAAAAGTAGACCTCCAAATTCACCCTATTATCATTAACAGATTAAAAAAAAAAAAATTGAAGGCTTGCAGAGCCACACAGTTGGCCCTGAATGCATCATATCTATGCATGGAATGTTTTGCTAATTTGCAAATCTATTCATATAATTCAGTTTTATTGTAATATAAATGTCATTAAACTCCTCATCATATTTCTCAGTGTTGTGTGCTAACTTATATTTCAATTCTGTTGACATGTCCTCAGTAAACTGCATGAAATCAGATTTTCCTTCAATGAAATGTAAAGCACCATTTGTGGCTTAATTAAAGTCATGCGTGGATTTGAAGAAAAAAGAATAAACAGCATAAAATTTTCTAATCTCTCATCACCAGTTAAAACACCAGTTGAGAGAAAAGAAAACAGAAGAAAACTTGCTGCAGGTTAAAGCAGCAGCTGAGAAAAAAGAAAACAGAAGAATTTTATTAAGCTTTATGACATATATATTCATGTAAGAAATGTATGTCTGACCTTTTTGTAGTACCCAGAATTGCCAGCTGCTGGAAGGTTTTGTAATACCCAAAACATGTAAGTAGATCATATGCAGTTCAAACTAAGTGACATTTATTAATTTTAAAAAGCTGTGACAAAAGTGCTGGTAATATTGGTAATATCAATAAAACAATGACACCAGCATTGATATTACAACAAAAACTGCCCACCAAGCCGCCAGTAGCTCTGGGCACCTTCCCACAGCTCACATCTGAGCCTGGTTTGTGCCCCAGAACAACCTAAAACATTGGGAATATTTCACTTGTGCCAATCTCACCCTTATTTCCAGTGAGAAAGCCCCTTGATCATGGCAGAGCAAAGAAACAGGTGACCATGAGTCACATAAGGAATGTTTTTCTAGTAATAGATCACTTAAGAACAGAGCTTTTCACCTCCATCTTTAAGGCAGTTAAGCCATTTCACCATGTCTGGCACAAATTTTTCCACTTGGGAGAGGAAGTGCCACTTCTGGTTTTGCACTGTCCCGAGGCTTGGAGCCCAGTCTAAACCTGGCAAACCCTGGCAAGGGGCTTGGTTTTACTCTTAACGAGCCCTTCATTGTCACTGACATATTTTATGAAAATCCCTTTGCCAAGATTTTTCTCCTGAGAAGCTGGAAGCCTCAGAAACGAAATGTAAACAATAATTAGCTGAGTGCTTGGAATGTGGTTCGGAGGTTGCTTTACCAACAGGTGCATCTTGGATTGGTTCCATGTGAATTGTTTTTACTTAATGACCAATCCCAGTCCAGCTGTGTTGGGACTGTGGTCAGTCAGGAGTTTTTATTATTCATTCTTGTCCAGCCTTCTGATGTCTCCTTTCTCTTTCTTCAGTATAGTTTTAGTATAGCATTTTCTTTTAATATATGTAATATGATGTAATATAATATGAATATGATATTAATATGATATATATTAATAGGCATAATAATATGGCATATATTAATAATAATATTAATATTATATAATATATATAATGAAATAATGAATCAGCCTTCTGAAACGTGGAGTCAAGATTCCCATCTCTTCCCTTGTGTCAGGGTTGCCTGCAAATCCCACACTTCATGACAGCAGCAAACCACAACAGGAGCTGGCAAAAGAAGCAGCCCTGCCTTTGCCCCAAGGAAGGGGAAAACACCACAGCAATCTGTACCAGAGCCTGAACTCTGCCATCTGTGTGTGTGTGATACAGAATGATATTCAAAATGCTTTTGTGTCAGCTCACCAGACCTTTTCCTAGGGCAGCTAAGAAACAGCTCAGCTCATGCTCTGTGGCTGATGTGATATTCTGATATTCCTCATTTCCTCCTGGGCACAGCTTTGACCACCACTATCACTATCAGGGAGTTTTGTGCCCTCTCCATCCTCAGTTCAAATCTGAGCACTGGGCTGGCTCCTCAGTCATCAGCACACCTGCAGTGAAATGTGATGCTGGGCTCTTGTGCAAGTAAAAAATGCCTGCTGAATTTTGGGAACTGCTGACTCAGAACTAAGAATTCCTGTCCCAGAAATGCAAATTTTCTATCCGTGATCCTAAACCCCCCACAAAGCACAAATGAAAATTTTTAAGGTATTGCTATTTTACCTTGTGAACTGATCCATTGTCATCAATACAAACAGGATATTTACTCTAAAATGTTCCCTAAATCTAGCCCAATGCCCAAAGATAGAATGCAAATAACAATAACACAAACTGACAGGCAGATCAGCACTGCAAATCACAGGCTCCTGAAGGTTTTGCATGGCAATATGCTACCTGGTGTTTCCTAAGGCCAAAATTGCCAACAGCTGTCAATTACATTTAAGACAGAAAGAATAAATAAGCTGCAAAAATCCCAATCCTGAACACATTAAGAACAAAACTGAAGTTTTTTCTCACTTGTTATATTCTCTTCACTACGTAATGGAAGAATGCTGTGCAATTACACACTTGCAAACCACTGCCTACAGAGAGAATGTTTCCAGCAGAAGAGTAAAGAGTAAACCAGAACCTCACATTAAGGAAAAATGTGGAATTATTACTACAAAATGGAGAAGGATGAGGAAACAAAGCTTTTACCTTCTGCAGTCCAGAGACATTCCATTCTGTACCACATGCAGTGTCCAGCCTCCTCTCACAGACCTCTTCAGCAAAGCAGGAAAATTGGACTCTAACTCTTGGGTCTCCCCTGCCACCTGCAGGGATGGGCAAAATAAAACAAAAAAGAATTTGTGACTTTCACTCGTGGCATAATGAATAAAGTGTAAGAAATCACCACTTTCTGAAACATGCACTTCTTTTTCCATTTACTAAGGTGAATAATTCACAATTACTGGTTCTGTTTAGTGCTAGACACCACTATCAATGCCTGTTTAAATAACAGTACCAAGCTTAAAGCTGATTGTAAGAATTAGTTTTTTAAATTTTTAGCAAAGTGGTTGAAATATGTAAGGTGCAACTAACATTAAACATACAAACACAAAATCAAAGCAACACAAGTCTGTCTTGAGACCAGTCCAGAAGCCTGAAAACTTGGGAGATTTCTTTCAGTGATAATTCCCAGCCTTTTATTCACAAAACCAGAACAGCATTCATCCAGTTCTTGATACACATTCTTTAATGACATAAAAACAATGAATGCCCAAGCACTGAATTACAGATAAATTAAGGGTAGCTCTTTTCAAGGGAAAGCAAGAGTGTTTTCTAGCCAATTCCACTGGAAAATAATGCAAACATGAATATTTTTTGTAGACAACGGGTGGAATCAAAGCAAAGCAGTGACAACAAACCTAATGCAGCACACCAATAGGTCAGACATGAGGAGCTGGCCACACACCTAAAGAAAGGGAAGAGAACAGCCACAGTTATTTCTTCAGTTAAGCTATTTTCCAACTTCTATTTCTTTAATAGTATGATCCTATAATAAAATTCCCATAAAATAACTAGTTATTTGCCTGTGAAACACTCTGTCTGAGCCAGCCTGCATTTTCTGGGGGCTGCACAAGGGCTGGGTCACCCAGCTGTCTGGATGTCAGCTCTTGCCCACTCAGTGGCACACGTCCCTGCACAGTTTTCCTCTCTTCCAGGGCTGAGGCACAAAAACTCCAAATGAGTTCATTTCTGGCTCAGGGATTTTAGCCTGAACTTGGGGGAAGTTTGAAGCTCTTTACTTTGTCTGGCTGGGGGAGCTTACCCTCTCTAAAGAAAAAGATGCTGTCAAATAATAAGCAGTATAAAATTTCACAAAAGCAGTTGGGTCAAAGAAAAAAATTTCATTTCATGTCAATTATTTTCATCTCCTTCAGCCAAATCTAAGATCTTGTAAGGCACTTCAGACTCAAATATTTGGCACAGAAGGACAAAGAATTACATTTGACCTACCAACACTTTCCAGACTCACTCCTGTGCTTACTTTTGAATCATTGTTCTCTTATATTACAGTATTCCCACCTAGTTTCCACAAAAACTGCTGCACTGACTGCACCTGGCAGCTGGTCAGCAAGGAATTTATGAAGCCACAGAAAGGAGCCCAGTGCCAACAGCTGTAATAGCTTTTAAAAGGACAGGTTGATTTGTTAGGGAGAAAAGCAGGTAAGTCTCAGTGGAGAATTTGACAAACATGAACCCTGATGAATTGGGCCATGGATATGCACATTTTAAGATGCTGTTGGTTGTTTTACTGGAGGTTTGCATTTATAATACATTTATACTTTATGACACGTAACAGTTCATTCTTAATGTTCAATATGATATTCAATATATACTTTATACATAATAATATATATTAGATACTAGATATTATATATATTACATAAATATATACGATATAATATTAAATAAATACTTTATGATACATAACAGTTCTTAATGTTCAATATGATATTGAATATATACTTTATATATAATAATATATATTAGATACTAGATATTATATATATTACATAAATATATACTATATAATATTAAATAAATACTTTATGATACATAACAGTTCTTAATGTTCAATATGATATTGAATATATACTTTATATATAATAAAATATATTAGATACTACATATTATGTATATTACATAAATATATACTATATAATATTAAATAAATACTTTATGATACATAACAGTTCTTAATGTTCAATATGATATTGAATATATACTTTATATATAATAATATATATTAGATACTACATATTATGTATATTACATAAATATATACTATATAATATTAAATAAATACTTTGATACATAACAGTTCTTAATGTTCAATATGATATTGAATATATACTTTATATATAATAATATATATTAGATACTACATATTATGTATATTACATAAATATATACTATATAATATTAAATAAATACTTTATGATACATAACAGTTCTTTCTGAATGTTCAATATAATATTCAATATATACTTTAAATATAATATATAATATTATATATTATATAATTATAACTGTATTTCTATATTAACTATATTATAGTTATATTATTATATAATAATATAAAGTTATAGTATATATACTATAACATTATAATATATATCATTACATAATATATAATTTATTATACATATAATAATGATATAATAATATATTAAAGTCTATATATAATATATACTATATAATATTCAATATATACTTTATGATGCATAACAGTTCATTCTTAATGTTCAATACAATATTCTATATATATACTTCATAGATATTATATGTTATATATTATATATTGTATATTACATATACAGTATATAATATTTAATATATAGTTTATTATACATAACAGTTCATTCTTAACCCAACTAGCAATTATAGGACCAAGCAATGACAGGACTAATAGAAATAGAAATTTGCAGTGACTGCTGGCATGTCACCCAGCAATGTAAAAGAAGGTGGCTTGCTAGGCTGGCACAGCAAAAACAGCAGCTCTGGCTTCTCTGCTCAGGCAGCAAATGTGCTCTGGAGGTTTTTGTTCTCAGCAGGGGACAGGCTCTGCTTTTGCATTCCCCCAGTCTGCAATCTCCCTTTTACCTATCTGCCATGTCAGTTAAATTGTCTGCTGCTGCATTTACACTAATGAGGAGAAGAGCAGCACTTCATGGCTCAGGCTAGTAGGGAAAGGAGTTGGTTTGATCAGAAATACTTTCAAGCAAACTGGGAGGCAAATCATCCTCACCCTGAAATAAATAAAATACAGCCTTCCCCTAACACATGTTCAACTGACAAACTTCAAAGCAATTTAGATGTCTTTACCTTCAAGTCTACTTGGATAGTAATCACTATGCTTGCTTGTTAAAAATCAGGTCTCTTTTCTTTTTTTCTCCAGTTTAGCAAACCCCCAAAAATCTGAACTTCAAATTTCAGATTTTTCCAGATTTTGTCTGTCCTTTAAAACAACTGCTAAGGCATTACAGCCGACATCAACCTGCCTGGTCTGTCCTTCTGAGTCTATCTCAGGTCCATACTAATAAACACTATACTCATTTTTCCTGACCATCAGGTGTTTTATTTGGACCTACTACAGACCACAAAAAGGCTGACAAAAACCTCTCAATTTTTTTTTTCCATTTCCCTCTGTACACCAGAGCACTCAAAATTGGGATTGCAAAGATGTCTGCTCAGTGAATTGAATCCCCTTCTTATGATAACCTGAAGGATTATTTGTACATCTTCATTTCATCCCCTTCTGATAGTGATAACTTGCTTCTTAAACTGGGCAAAATACCTCCCTCCATAAAAATAGCACTCAAATTGATTTTCTGCCTCTCACTCATTTCACATCTTGTTTTCAAGCTCAGACATGGGAATATAATTTTTCATTAGCCTACATTAAAAATAATCCCCCATCACTAGAACGCAAGGTTGCTGTTTTGTCAGGAGTTCCTTCTCCTTATTTCAATTTCTCCCAAGAAGGACAATGAAGCAGTTCCTACCACACATCACCTGGATTTGGCCTCCTCCATCTTTTGAATGTGTTCCCAGGCCTATAGCTGTTCAGAATTTTTATAGGCAGGAAATCACACTGCGATTAACCTGCCAGAGTCAAAAATCAATATTGAGAATTTGAATGAAGATTGTGATGTGGGTGCTGCTCCCATGACCTATAGTTTTATCCCCACCTCTTACTTCTGGTCACTCCACTCACTACTCCCCATCCACACTCAGCTTACAACTTGTCAGCACCTTAGTTTCAAAAGGTTATGACTTCAAGGGAAAAATAATGCTACTACCTCAGTTCTTTCAATTTGTACTGTTTAGGTCAACTAAAAAACTGTGATTGTCTAGCACAGAAAAGTATTAATTCCAGGAAAGAGCGCAGATCATACAGACAGCTCTCAAACTAGCACAAATCCATAATTAACAAAACCTCCCTCCAATCCAGACTTCCTCACAGTAATCTCCAGAGGATGCCCAGAAAAAACCTTCAGATGCAAATGTTCTCCAACAGGAAATCCAACAAAGAAAAAAAAATGAATATATCCATTAGCAGAACAGACTTTTACATCACACATCTAAATACCAAGGAGAAAGGCCTAATGCTGTTTTCAGCTCCTCCTAAAAGCAACCTATTTTCTTTTGGTCACTTTAAAAAATATTTTTGATACAATCAGAATTATTTTTGAAGTGTAGTGTGTTCTAGCAGGCATTGTTCCAGGTTCATAAAGTGTCTGCACTTCAATATTCTGTTATGTAGGTGCATCAAAAGTTTGCATTTAATTGCTGCTGCTTCACAGTCTGTCAGAAAGGCAGCACAGGAAGCATCGTCTCCAGCCAGTTAATCCACCACTTACCAGCACATTTTGTGTAATGTCCTGCAGTAGAAATTACAAATACTGATCCAGCTCCCTCATAATTTTAAGACTTGCTCTTTCAGATACCTGTCAGGAGAGGGATTTCTTAACCAGTGAAGAATACCCATTCTGAAGAACTACGATGCACTGTCCCGTGGGGATTTTTTGTCAAGAGTCAATTCTTTTTTCTTTTAATTCAAATAGTTCTTATCACTAGACATGCAGTGTTGCACCCAAAGGAGTACAAACAAAAGCCAGATAAGACTTTTTTGATAAGCACTGAATGTTTAGTTGGGCCCTTGGTCCTGTCCTACTCTGCTGTGTAACCCTAGATGCAGAGCTTGAGTGTCAGAGAGATATTTTATGAAAAATCCTTTTGCTAGGATCTTTTCTCCTGAGAAGCTGACAGGCCTCAGAAACAAAATGTAAGCAATAATTATCTGCTGCTGTGGAATGCAACAAGTGCATCTTTGATTGGTCTCATTAATTGTTTTTAATTAATGGCCAATCACAGTCCAGCTGTCTCAGACTCTCTGGTCAGTCACAAGATTTTACTATCATTCTTTTCTATTCCTTGCTAGCCTTCTGATTAAATCATTCTATTCTTTTAGTAAGTTTTAATAGATAATTTTCTTTTATATATGTTATATTTTATGATCTATAATATGTATAATAAAATAATAAATCAGCCTTCTGAAACATGGAGTCAAGATTCTCATCTCTTCCCTCGTCCTGGGACCCCGGCAAACACCACCACACCTGAGTAACTGCTGTGTAAAGCAGAACAAAACATGCCTGTCTCAGCACATCCTGCTCACTTCAGAGAGGGAACTCTTCTGTGCAAAGTCCTCTCCTGACTGAGTTCATCTTGAACTTTCCCTCTCAGAGCAAGCATGTCAGCAGCACTCACAGGATACTGCATTACAGGGCAGCACGGTGGGACCCAGACCTCAATCACCAAAGCATAAATGGCTTTAAGGAGCTTTTCTCAGGTCAGCAACATTGTTCTCCTGTCACAGGGGGAGAACCAAGCAGAAGAAAGGAAATATCATCTCCTTTATAAGGTCACTCCATGTGTCACTGGCAAACTTGTGCAGACACTTGGGCAGCACCCACTGCTGTACTGCAGGCAGTACTGATCACGATCACATGGAGAACAGCCTTAGCCAAGCTCACCAAACTGAAATCTCAGTGTGCTCCTCCAACACAAAAGTCTAGCAAGGAGCAGCCTACATCACAGGATAGGAGTGACTAACAATGAAAACACTGAAATCACAAAAATAGGCTTTGCAGCAATAAAGAAAGTCCATCGATATTTTAACATTCGTGCATTATACTTGAGACATTTCTGAAAATAATCATACTGTTGTCACTGCTTTTCTTGACTCATGGGGTGCCAAGAGAGACATAACTGAAGCATCAGCTGTGATGGTACCTTTAACTATTAATTGGGTAGGATTTAACTATTGAGTAGCATTTGACGATTGAGTAGGATTTAACTATTGATTGGAGATGATTTAACTATTGAGTATGATTTGACTATTGAGCAGGATTTGACTATTGAGTAGGATTTAACTATTGATTGGATATGATTTAACTATTGAGTATGATTTGACTATTGAGCAGGATTTGACTATTGAGCAGGATTTGACTATTGAGCAGGATTTGACTATTGATTGGATATGATTTGACTATTGAGTATGATTTGACTATTGAGCAGGATTTGACTATTGAGTAGGATTTAACTATTGATTGGATATGATTTAACTATTGAGTATGATTTGACTATTGAGCAGGATTTGACTATTGAGCAGGATTTGACTATTGAGCAGGATTTGACTATTGATTGGGTATGATTTAACTATTGAGTAGGATTTGACTATTGATTGGGTATGATTTAACTATTGAGCATAATTTTATTATTGATGCATGATTTAACTGTTGATTTGGTATGATTTAAATATTGATTGGGTGTGATCTAAATATTAAGCCAGATTTCACTACTGAGCAGGATTTGACTATTGACTACAGTTTAACTATTGAATAGGATGTAACTATTGACTACAGTTTAACTATTGAATAGGATTTAACTATTGAGTGGGTATGATTTGACTATTGAGCACGATTTAACTATTGATGTGTGTTACTTCTCAAAGCTCATGGCCAGCATTACCCAGGACAGGATTTATCCTGCAGACAAAGTGCAGGAATGCCACTAGTTCATCAGGATCCCTTCATAGCCACAAGAGTCCAACTCAAAATGCTTCAAATTAAGGACTTTGCAGTCACAATACTTGTTTGTTTGTGGGTAGTCCTTTTACAGATGAGAATATTCCTGATTTCCTAATTCCACCATCAAATGCTTTGCAGAGACCTTTGACTATAACTTTGTGTGGGAGTAAACTGAAGAGTTACTTAAATAGCAGTACCAAACTGAACAGCTCAGCAACCTGTGAACATTCTTTAATCTTGATCCAATAGTCAACTCATGGCCCAGATAACAGCACCATGGGTATATTTTGTATTCAGTTAGGGTTTTACACCAGTACTGGAACAAAGCCACTCACAGTACTCTATCATCAGCACATTCTTTCTCTCTTAGTCTCAACGTTCACCTCTCCCAGCTCCCTCAATTTCCAAACACAAAGGCAGAACTTGCATTAGATGTCAAGGGTGAGGCCCCAAAAATCTCCATCTGGTCCAGTGTGAAAGCCAAAGCGATGCTGTGGCTGTAAATAGAAATGCTCAAAGAGTGATCCACAGAACATAACGTGTTGAGAAGGAGAGCAAGGCAAAAACTAAAGGAAAAAACCCAAATCAAATAAAAAACCCAAACCAAAATTTAAAAAAACCCCCAAGACCCACCTCCACAAAAATCCAGACAAAATGAGATGAAACCGAACCAAAAGGTGCTCACTATCTTAGTCTGCAAACAGCAAGGACAGCTTTTCTTGCTAGTCAAGCCTGGCTCTTGATGGTGGCTGCTCATGAGCTGTCATTTCACAGCAGGACCCCAGGCACACAACCACTGGGCAGGTGGTAATGATAAACATGGGTTGGTTTATCCCAACCATGGGGCACAAAGGGGGATCTGGAGCACAGCACCATCAAGTGCACTCAGCAGAACACTGACAGGCTGCTTTTCTCATGAGAAAATGGTGAAAATGCCAGGCCCTAAAAAATATTCCAAATGGTTTCACTTTTCTTGCATTCATAAGGCAGCACATCTCTGCACTATCCTATTACATAAGAGTGTCTTTTAATAGCATGCTTTTGTCCAGCCTCATGAGAAAGGAAACACATTCCTTTGTAGGACAGTGGAATGCCAGTGATTAGCTTGGATCAAAACCAAAAGTTGATGATCAGTTGGTAAAAAGCACGTGGTTTTGCACTGCATATATACAAGAATACAGTAAATTAAAGAAAAGGCTTCCTTTGTTGCAAATGTACTACCCTAGCCCTATTTAATGAATTAGTAATTCTAAATTCTCAGCTAAACTGCAATGCTATATTTCACTGTTCCAGGCCAGATAATCAGTATTTCAGAGTATGCACAAGAGATGATGTAATATTACAATACAAACATCTCAAATATTAAGTAAGAAATATACAATTATTTTTATATTACCTATTTCCATTCCGTCATATGTTTTTCTATACATTATTGGAATAGTATTAGACCTATATTCAAGCTTCTCTTACAAAAACTATATTCATTTTTTGGGATCTAGTTCTTTCAATGGCAACAAACTTTCATGTGAGAAATGAGGGATGTGTGACCTTAACACAGGTGGATAGGCACAGAAAATTTTAATGGTGTTGAGACAGAGAGGATTGTCTAAATCTGCCTAAACAAGAATAGCTCCTAAACAAGAATTGTCATTAAATTCTGTAAGACAGTGGCTTTGTTAAACAGAGAAATAGAAGTTCCTTTTCTCATGTTCATCGCTCATATAGCACTAAGTTAAAGCATGTTACACAAAACCAGAAAACATTCTCCAGTTTATATAAACAATACAAAGAAACTTGACATCCCCACATGCTTTTGTGTACTGTCATTTTAGCCAGCACTAAAAATCAGTTCTCCCCTAACACCGCTCCACACCAGTGGAAGTCACATGAGTGTTTCAGGTGAAGCTGCATCTCCATGCACAGCCCACCAACACCTCCTGGGCCACACTGAAAACAGGGAAAATTGGGCTATTCCAGCTCTTTCCAGAGCCCACTCTTCCTCTTTGCTCAGTTCCATTTATCCAGGGACTGCCTGGCTATGCAGACAGGAGAAGGCAAGCGCAAATCCCAGGCACTGCCAACCCCACCTCAAGCACAGGGGAGCTCCTCCAAAAGAGCAGTACCTACAGACTGAAATAAATATCAGTGTATTTCAGCTACAAACTGAAATAAACCCGTGGGAAGCTGCTAAATCAGTACTCTGAGGAGACAGATGTATAAAATATTGATATAAATAGTCAATAAATAGAAAGGTGAGTACTAAACTGCTAAATATTTAGAGAAACTCACCTGGGGAAGAGAAGGCTCCAGGGAGACCTTTAGCACCTTTCAGTACCAAAGGGAGTCTAGAGGAAAACTGGAGAGGGACTTTTGACATGGGCATGTGATGGCAGGACAAGGGGTGAAGCTTTAAACTGCCAGAGGGAAGGTTTGTATCAGACACCAGGAATAAATCCTTTACTGTGAGGCTGGGGGGCTGCAGGTGGATTTCTGCATCCCCTAGGGATCCCTGCATCCCCCTGGATGTCCATGGCCTGTGGGTGGATCTCTGCATCCCCCCCTGGATCCCAATGGCTGCAAGGGCTCAGCTGCTTCACCCTGATCATCCTCAGGGTCTGCAGAGGAATCCCAGGTGGGATTCTGGCCCCTGGAGCACCTCCTGCCCCTCCTTCCTATTGCCCTTGGTGTCTCCAGGGCTTTGCCTCTCGTGTTCTCACCTCCTCCTCTTCTCTGTCTGGAATTAAAAGTGGCCCCCAGCTTTGCTTTGATTTCCTCTTCAATCTGTTATCCCAGAGGCATTCCCAGCATCTGTCCCTGTCCCAGCCTTGGCCAGCAGCAGGGACTGGCTCTGCTGGGCATGGGGGAGGCTTCCAGCAGCCTCTGACAGGAGCCACCTCTGTGCCCCCCACTGCCCAAACCAGGCCATGCAAAACCAACATGAGCATATTTACCTGGAGGACCATGTAGTTGTTGAAAAGAAATATTATTTTAACAAGTTTTTTTTTTCAAGGGTTAAATTTGGAACTGAATGCATGCGTCCTTGTTCTTTGCAATGGCCTGAAACCAAACCAGCCCTGACCAGCAGCCCCAGCCCCAGTTCAGATGGCACCAGTGCCCTGTTTCCAGCCCAGGCCCTAGATACTGAACTGTCTTACAAAAAACTGAGAGAAGTTCAACTTCATTCCCCAGCACCTTGGCTCAGTAAAGATGAAATTTCCAAAAGCCTGGATTGACCTAACTCCAATCTCAGACTAGACAGTATCAGCTATTAGGGATTGTAAAGCTGTGCCACAAAGCTGTTGCAAAATACTCATTAAATTTCCCCAAACATACAATTTTACTTCAAAAGCATTCACGTTCCCTAATGCATGAGGGGGGAAAAAAAAACTTAGAATCATTCTCTTTGCAAACTTATAATCATTTTCTTTAAACAAGCAACCAAACTCTGAAAGGAAACCACTGTTTTCCTCCTGCATTTTCTGTGTAATCCCAGGCTCAGCCATCAACACGTTTCATCACACAGAAGAAGAAGAGGATAAAAATACAGAGAAATTCAAATGAAGAGTTTTCAAATTTTCTGTTTTAGAATTTTGCTCCTCTCGTGCCTGTGGAAGGTGAAAATAAAAGCTATGTAAAAAGAAAGAAGCTGTTCAGCATCCTCCCCCACAATATGGGAAAATGATATGTTTCTTCTGAGAGCAGTGTTTTAGCACAGTAGGATGTTCTTGTGTTGTGACAAGATAATGTGTGTGTAAAGCACTCCTGTAATTTAGCTGTCACACAGGCACAGCTATTCAGAGCATGTGTGCTGAGGGAGAATTAGCTTTGATCTGAAAAATGCATCAGAAGGTTCCCATTCCTAACACCAAATCAATTCTGCTGGGTAAGAAATTAATCTGGCCATCTCACACACAGCCCCTGTCAGAGTGTTTGATGATGCTGGGACTGCATGGAGCTGTTTACACGAGAAAAAAACTCATGTCAGTACAGATAAAAACCACTTTTTAAGGGTTTTTATCTGAGTACTTCCACTTTGGAGCATCCTAGATATTTAAGGGCCATCAGGGTAACAATCTACCCAGTAAATTTTTCTGTGAAGGAAAAAAAATGGAGTACTTCATCTTGAATAGACACTAAAGCTGGGAACTGAGAAACACATTTCTGTAGCTTTTGTAACTTCAATATTAGAGATACAGATATGGAAACAGAATTCTTCTCACAATTGTGCCTGCCAACATTATAAAGACTGACTGCAACTCACTGTAGTTTAAAGTGTTAAACAGCACAGCTGGTTTTAGGTATTTTCACTAAAATAACTCTCCCCAAAACTATTTCAACTTCAGCCTCTGAGTTTTTCAGCACATGCCTCTTCAGACAAACAGAAAGCAAAAGTAATTCTAATTTCACCTCCTGCACATGCTCACTGGAATGCACAAAGCCTTTCCAAGAAATCCCAGAGTTCCTTCTACACTGAGAATGCTTCAGTCTCTCAAGTTTAGCTGCTGTCACAATTTACCTGTCATTTTTCCTTTGCCATGTGGGGAAAAAAGGCTGAACACCAGATCAGAAAAAAAAAATCAACTTAAATAAGGCCTGACTCTCCAGCATTCCTTTCTGCCATAGACATCACAGCTGCCCTGAGTCTCACCTCCAGGCATGGACAAGTCTTTAATTCAGAAGCAGAGACTGCCCACAGCCATTTAATGCAGCACCAACAATGTAGGAGCCAGCACAAGAAGTGAAAATTGCACCCAAAATTGTCCCTCAGTAAGTACAAGTTTGGCTCTTCCAGTTTCTGACTGGTTTCTGTTTCTAAAGACTGCTCTGATGGAGTGAAAACATCTCTCTTGAGGAATTCAGTCTTTACTACCAGTGCTCCACTGCTGTAAATGGGAATCCCTCACTTGCTTTCCTCAGTTAATGAAAATAAACAGGGAATTTGTGCACACTGATGGGCTTTTTCAGTGTTCAGGGCAATCCAGGCAGCAGGGCAGGCCAGAGGGAATTTGCAGGGTTTTTTAAATCTTGCAGCTGATAGAGCAGGAGTGTAGAAAAGAATGAGGGCTGTGGTGAGCAGCCCAAACCAAACGATTTTACAGGATTTTACATCTCAGTATCTCTGACTGCATACATGTGTGTGTGGCCATTAGCTGTACTCCTGAACAAATTACACCCCTGAGCACTGAAATTGCCATATTCACACTGCCTTCCAAGAATTATTCTTGGATGTGAAGACATTCATTGGGCAGTCACACACACACATTGTCTGTGTTTGTCCTTTCAGCCTGAGCAGGGAAGGCAGAGCAGTATTTCACAATCCAGCCCATGAGATTATTTTTCCAAGTCACAAGAATTAACAGCTATGCCACCAATCCTTCTCTCAGACAATCAGCTCTCTGCTGGTGTTCTCTAGGAAAATGCCATTTGTTTTCCTCAGTGACACCATTTTCTATTAACTACTTATCTGCTTTCCCTCAGGTACCTGTGTTCTTTCTTCCTCACTCTGCAACAAGAACAACCTCTTTCCCTGCAGGAAAAAAAAAATACCATTCATATAAATAAAATAAAGTAACACTAAAAAAAATTATTAAAAATAAAAATAAAAATTAAAATACCACTCATATAAATATACTAAAGTAAAATGTTAAAAAAATAATAAAAATAAAAATAAAATAAAATACCATTCATATAAACAAAATAAAATTCAAAAAATTAAATAAAAAATAATATAAAATACCATTCATATAAATAAAATTTTAAAAATTAAAAAATTAAATAAAATAAAAGTAGAATAAAAACAAAAATAAAATAAAATACTCCTTGGCCTCTTTGAAGTACCCCTTTGCCATCCAGTCCCATCTGGAGGTTGGCTCATGGTGATCAGGCAGCTGGCAAATTGCAGAGGCTGTTGGTGGCTGTTGGTTGGTTTTTCCTTCTTCCTCAGAGGAAATATCCATTTCACTTCCATCTCTGTCTTTCCCTGTAATCTCCATCCTCTTGCCCTGCAAACATGATGGATGGAATAACAAATAAAATGAAAATAAATATTAATAGAATAAAAAGACTTATTTAAGAATAAAAATCTTGACCTACTCTGTTCATCCCCCTTTTACAGAGGAGTTATTCCTCCCTTGCTCGAATATTTGAGTGGTTTTTTGTGTGTGTTGCTGTTGATGATTGTGAATTTATTTTTCAATATCATCATGCTTCAGTGGCCTAACTTCACTGCCTTTTCAAACTATTCTTCTGAGGAATACTGAGATTTTACTGTAATCTCATTTAAACTACAGTAGTAGATGGGATTTTGTCTTGATCTGCGTTCTTGTTCTGCAATGACTGGACTGCAAAAGTAGTAACAGGTGTACACAGAACTAGGTATAAACGGCTTTTTCCTTTTTTAAAATTTTTTATCTCTGAACAGGAGAAACAAAGGAACTTTTAAAAAACTGTGTATGCAGTTTTGGCCAGTGAAAAATGCAGCATTTGTGTCTCCAAAAGTTTATTATATATAAGCTGAAAATGACAAAGTCAGAATCTGAATCAGAAGTCAGAAACTGAGTAGGCAGAAAAACCTCACCAGGTCTGTCCACATTAGGCATCCAGAAACAGACTTGTTTACCTTGCTGTACAAAGAGTTTAATGGCTTCCAGACACACAGCACTGCCCTGTAATCAAAGAGAATTAAAATGTAATTAATTACACCCTTTGAAATGACTATATCAGTTGCTCAATGGTACCATTTCCATCCCTAATATTCTGTGAGCTGGGTAACTGAAGCAGGAATTGTAACCACAGCACGACTTGCTCTATGCACAGTGACCATCAGCTGCCTTTAGTGGTTTGCACCCCAAGAAGGGGCTGCAAGTTTTCAGATAACACACTACAGTGAAGCTGGAATCAGGTATTCCCTGCTCCCTGGTGGAAGGCAACTGCAGGAGCTGGAGAAAAACAACTCACAGGACAAGAGAACCTGGGCTAACTCACTAAGCATGCAGAACACTCAATAACCAGTGCTTATTTGATGAAGGTTTGAAGTGACCAGCCACAAAAGGAACCAGTCATTATTTGCTCCAGAATGCAGTCTGTTCATTTATTTTTTGCTATTTTTGAGTGAAATAACACAAACACACCCACGGATGGCTCTTTTAGAGTCAGTAGACAGTAAAGGACAGGGTTGAAATTCCCAAATGATAATTCTTATATTGGCAATGTAATTAATGACATTCTAAAGCACCTGCCCAAACAACAGCTTCAGAAGAAGAACCGATCCTTCCTTGCAAGCAAAGCTCCACCAGCAGTTTGCAGTAGAACATATCTCAGGACAGTGTAAATATTTATTGCTCGAGAGTGAGGGCTCAATGCTCATTTGGGAGAACACTGCACATTTACAGCTCTCTGGAACCACCCAAGGAGATTCTGGAGGGCTAATCACATTGAGCATCTCATTTAAACAAGCACCTAGGGAAGGAATTCCTGTTTCCCTTCCCTGGGCAGCTCCTGGCTGTGGTGTCCTGCTTAAACCATCACACATCTCTCCACCAAGCAGGAATGGTGTTTGGTTATTTGCAATGTGCAGACACAACCTCACCAAAAACTTCACCTTGCCTGATTTCCTGTCTTTTGACCTTAAAAAGCCTACCCCTAAAGGGCTGTGGCTATGATTTGGTTATTCACATTACAAAGGACCAAAGAATTTTCAGTGCTTTTCCCTCTGCCTTTTCAGAGGCTCCTGAAATGCTCGAGCTGATGCCTTGTGTTGAAACCTCACATCTTGAAAAGCTTTGTTTTGTCTCTATAAGTTAGGAGAGCCATTTTCACTTCTTCCTTTCCCAGCATTTATGTTCCCTCCCTACTTGTTAGAATGGTATTTCAATGTGTACATCAATAGATCAATTTAATTTTAGTGTCTTTCCCATGTCATGATCAGTAAAACTTTGCAGCCCCTCACTTTGCAAACTGTGCCAATCCTGGAAAAAACTTGCATTTCCTATCTGACAAAATTGGCCAATTCCAGGAAGAGCTAAGAGCACACCACTTAAAAGGGGGACTTTTATAAAAGATTTCCATAACTAAACTAAATATTATTTGGGCTTGCTCCCTCCTCCCCATGGCCACTGAAGAAGTCTTCCTACTTTTGTACTATTGAACTTTCTTTTTCTGAAACAGTTGGGAGAGATCCCTTACCTAAGGCAGCTACTTTCTGTCCCAGGAACTACCAGGGAAAACACTGTCTGAGCAGGCCAAGTAAAAGAAGCCAGGAATACTTCAGCAGGAAATCACTGAGGCAATTGAGATTCCAGTTTTGGGAAAGGTTCCCTGTTACTGTTGGACAGGATTTACATCTTGGCTTTACTGCTTGTAAGCCATAAATCCCCATTTTGTGCACAATCACTTTCCACTAAATTTCTGAGGCCCAGATAAGGGCTTTTGTAAAACTGACACATGAAATGCCTCTCCTTTCATTAACATTGCAATAAACTAATATACAGGGAAAAAAATTATTATTACCTTCTTTTAAATGGACTTTTCTCTTGATCTAGAACTCATGAGATCTCTGAAATAGCTTCAGATGTGCTGTTTGCAGCCTTAGTAGAGCAGCTTGTTCAAGCTCATTCTTCAGTTACAGCTCTTCAAAAGGACCCAAAAAATTGGGTGGAACCGTGGGGGACTGAATGGCAACCAGATCCTTCAATATAGCAGCAGTGTGATTTTCACTGACTAAAGCTATAAAAGGCGTATATACACACAGATATATAAAAGATATAAATACATCATGCAAAGCCATATCTTAGCACCAATGAGAACTTTTTTAACCCATTGAGCAGGCGTGCACCTGGTTGAGAGGCCCCACATTACACGTTCAATATTTGAGATCTCCATTACACCAGCACATAACCTAATCCCAATTTTGTTTATAAAACCCCTAATAAAAAGCCAGGAGGTTGCTCCTCTGAGTCTGCTGTTCCACCTTTTATCCTTTCCTCATTCCTCTCACTGCAAGCCAAATAAAGAGCCATGATTTCATACCTGCCTGCCCCTGGTGGGTTGCCACCTGCTTTGCAGCTGGCGGCTCTCTTCCTCTACATGGAACAGTTCTCAAACCAGCCCTTCCTTCTGGCACCACGAGGCAAATTTCAGTCCCACTAAAACCTCGTGTCCAATTGCCTTCACATAATCACAGCCACAACCCCAAGCCCTCCTGTAATTATTGCAAAAAGACAAAAACCTGCAGCAGTTTGAAAACCTGCCTTTTCCATCCAAGATGTAATGGTCTGTTTGCTCCTTCCGGAGACTGCATATTGTGACATTTTGCTCAGTCTAACAGATGCTACAAACAACTCTTCTTAAAGCTGTGACCCTTATTCTTGTTTACTGCTTTTGCATAATGTGAAAAGACACATTAACAGTCCCTCCAGTAACTGGGAATTACTGCAATGCATTTATTCTTTACCTAAGTATTTTTCCACATGCATAAATTTCCAACGGACCTCAGCCCAATTGTAATGAACACTCAGACTTATCCCCTCGTATTCCTCCTGACTGTTGTATGATTTCACTCTTATTTTTATTACAGTCCTCTAACAGCAAATGTATTTTATTTAAGAACCTTAGAAGGAAAGCAAGTGTCTTTTCAGAACAAAAGAATAAGGGCATTTCAGAAAAGATTTCACTGAAGAAACTGTTGTTACCATGATTAAACCTTCATTGAAGAATTAACTGGTATGCCAGTAGGACAAGTTGAGATATCATGACATACACTAAGATATTTGATTTCACTGTATTAAGAGAATCTATATGATTCAGATTTGTTGTTCAGTATGTTCAAGTATGGAGGTCACTTTATACATGATTTCTGAAGTTTGCTGTTAAGATTTCTAAAGTTTGCTGCTAAGATTTTCTTCCATTAGCACAAAACACATTAGCACCTTTTGGATTTCACCAAAGACATAATTTAAATAAAGACGGCAATTTCATTTTTTAAAATCAAGATGGCAAATCTTGTTCCTTGCACACATGCACTAAAAAATGATGTGCAACTTGGACTCGTTAAAAGCACTTTGTAACAATTATCACCTTCAGCCTTGCTCATCATATTTTGCACTTGTCGCAGCTGAGGTGCTTGAACTGGCATCTCCAGTTCTGCTGTGATAAAGGCCTGCTGATAAAGGAGGAGAGCTGCTGACACAGCCTGCTTAGCTGATCCTCCTCTCTGCCCTGCACCTGCAGCACCCACTTTATGCAACAAGGAACACCAGACTGGGCAGAAGCGGTCAAGTGAAGGAGAGTTCAGCCCACTGAACTCTTGAGAGAACAGAGCAGACAGCAAAACCCAGCACCAGGATGCTCTCCATACCTATAAATGCACCCCTTTCCCCTCTTTATCTCTCAGTCTCTTTCCTCTGACAGTGCTGTTTGAAAAAAAACCACTATTTTGGAGTGCAATCTGTAGGAAAAGCTGCATTGTGCCCAGAGGAATAGATCCCTGAGCCACGAAAGCCCTCTGGAATCACCCTCTGCCTCCTGCAGCACTCAGGGATTCTCCAGAGTCAGCCAGGCTGAGGAGATCTCAGCAAATCTTTTGTATTGTACCAACTGCAGGAGCTTCAAGGGGATTTTCATGCTAATGATTCTCTTTAATCTCCATATAATTCAGGCCAGCTAAAAATAGACCTTTTGCAAACAATGAATCATCATGACTCCAAGTGGATGCAGTCCTGCCACAATAAAGTTGAAATCTCTGTTCCAGAGCACCTTTCTTTACTCCCTGCACATAACAGCCACCCAACAAGCCACTGACAAAAATCAATACAGGTCATTTTTCCTCTCCCCTCTTACTTCAGGTGTCAGTACTATGACCAGAGACAAATAAAGAAACAGCTCCAAGTACCATACTAATCTGCAGGATAATTCCAGAAACTAAACAGGACTTCAAAATGTCTTTTAAATTAAGAAAATTAGTCATGAGATTGTCAAATCTCACAACAGTAGCCATGCCAATTTCTTTTTTGAAAGGCAAGAAAGAAGTACCTAGCCCCAAAGCAGGCTGTAGAGCCACTTTTGCTGCTGTTTAACCCTCCTGGAATGTGTAAGAACTCTGAGATACAAGCAGCAGATGAACTGATTACATGTGATTAATTAGCATCCATCTCACGTTAATTAGGTCTGTCTCACAAGTTTTTGCACAGTGTAAATACACAGGTATTCCACGTGCAAAAATATCTCCCCTAGTGTCTCACTACCAGGAGACAAATAGCTTTGCAAATGCTATCTCCAAAGGTCAAGCAGGCCTGTGCAAGAAAGGGTTAATTTCGTATCCGTTGTCCACAGTCCATTTTACTCACAATACTATCTCCAAAGGAAGCAGAAACAGTCCTGTTGAAATCCTAAACACAGGTTCAAATGGAAATTAAAAAAAAAAAAAAAACAAACCAACTAATTGGGTGCCTTACACAATTCTTGTGGATTTTTTAACTTTTGCCAACACCCTTAAGGAATTCCCTTAAGACAAGTGCATAAGATAAAGAATTGCATGCAATTTTCTTAGAAAGAAGGTGGAATAAATGAGCAGCTGCAGAGCAAAGGCCAACTTTTAATATCAGAGGTTTAAGGCTAAGGGAGATCCAGGCATTGGCTGATGAAAAGTAAGCATGAGATAAGCTTAAAGATTGTTTCCTGGACTTTTAAAAGCTTCCATGCATGAACTTCTCTGACATTTGCTTTTGGATCTTATTATATTTTATTTTATTCTTTTTCAGTGGAAGTGAACAGTGTGATCCCTGGGTTAACTCACATACCTTGCCAGCAGTGAGACATATCTCTCAACTTAACCAAATTTCAACCTTCATGCTTCTGCTGTGCTGGGGTCCTGTAAAAGGATGCCAGTGTCAGTTTTGGGTAGCAGGATGGAAACAAACCCCCAGCAGTGTCCTGCAGGCACTCTCACACAGCATTCTGACCCAGCAGTCTGAGCTGGAGGGGACCCACAGGGACTCCCACAGTGAGTGTCCCACATGGAGATGGAGCCCGCAGCCTGGTGTTATCAGCACCATGCTCTGACCAGCTGAGATCATCTCAGGGTCACTGCATGAGGAGCAATTACAGACATTTTTAAGCCCACTCTGTTTTAAAACTGCTTTTTGAAATGATTGCATTATATACACCAATGACAGCAATGGGCACAGATGAAAATCACCAACCAGGAGACAGATGTCACAGCTGTGATACCTCAAACTAACTCAATTTCTACATATTCCTTTGAGTTTTCTTTCTCTGCATTACACATATTATTCCCATATAATTCCCAGGTAAAGAAACAGATCCTAAAGGACACCAGGAACAGTGAAGCCCCCAAATAGAAGGCTTTGCTACATTTTCCATAATGAAAAATGAAACTTCCTAATGAAACTAGAGGAGGAGAGATTGACATTTACAGGTGTTAGGAAGAAATTGCTCACTGTTGGGAGTGGTGGGGCTGTGACCCAGGCTGCCCAGAGAAGCTGGGGCTGCCCCATCTCTGGAACAGCAAGCTGCTGTGGTGGGTGGCATCCCTGCCCCAGGCAGGGGATTGGAGCTGGCTGATCTTAAGATTGCTTCTAACACAAACCTTGCTATGGTTCTGTGGTTTCTGGTCAAAAGGAGCCCATTCCCTGCTCAGCCATTTTTCCCAGTTCAGAGCACAGAGTGGTCAGGGAGAGGTGTTAAGATCCAGTTGTTCAAATGGTCTCTGCCCAAATGAGGGTGCAAAAATCCCGATATGCTGAAGGTAATACTAAAGATTTATATCTAACAGTAAATGTGGGTGGGGAGGGAGTGATAGAAAGAAAAAAAAAAAAAGACGGGGGAAGAGAAAGAATGTCACAGAGGGATAGTCAGTGGGTCCTGCCAGCATCCCACTGGAGCTTCCAGTCCTCTCAGTGTGAGGGTGGAAGGGATGGTCAGTGATCCACCTGGGGCTGGAGAAGGCTGAAAACACAGAGTACCGTGGGTTTACACTCACACAGGTTCATGTGGAAATGCCCAGCCACCTCCCCTGGAGAGGCAAGTTCTTCACTGGATGATTTAATGCTTTGGATCAGGGGACACCTGGGCAGCTTTGATAGGACATGACACCATGTAAAACATTGCAGCTGCCTCTTACAGCATCTTATAGAGGAGCTAAAATAATCCAGCTTGCACACAAAATGTTCCAAACCCCTTACCTGCCTTTCCCCTTTGTAGCTATTCTGGCTTTCAGCTTTAGTTTCTTCCTCTTTCCACCTCTTCTAGTTTTTCCTTTCTGTTTATAGTTTCTTTCCTTTCTTCTTACTACCAAACACTTCTCTCTCCAAGCCAACAGCTACCAAACTGTCACATTCATACAAGAATTAACATTAAAGTTTGACTCCAAATTTTTGAGTTCCCCCAGCAATTACTGCAGAGAACACCCAAGGAAGTGCAGTCACATTACATACCCCAAAGGCCTGAAGTAATCTGACCTGAACAAGACCTACTAAAGAATACTTTTTGGGCCTGACTGAGCCTTGGCACAGCCCCTCTAGAAAGGTTGATCTTACATGAATAGCACACATATGGACAAACATCTCAAAATCAAGGTCCAGCTGCTGGCAAAGAAGGGTAACAGTGAGTTCCTCCTGCATTTCTGAAGGAGCAAAGACACCAGGGCTTCACTTTGCTCACCAGCAACTGAAACAGGTATTCTGTGAAATGTGAAAGAATTTAAGGGCCATCTAGGGCTTAGATGCACCTCCTTACCTACAATTTTGTTTGTAATTTCTGAGGACCAAGAAGTCCTCAGAAGGGTAGATATTCTGATGATTTCCTGTTGTGTCAGAAATAGGAATAACCATTTACAGAGTATGGCCATAGGAATGACTCTTAAGACTCCCTTGGCTCAGACTAAGGATGATATATTTAAAATTTCCAGATCTTATTGCCCCAATGAGTCAGAAAAAGCCTACATGGGGTGGGTTAAGTTACTTTGTGTGTGTTGCACCTCAAGTACATCAGCACAGGGACCTAGCTTAGAAAATTCTGGTGAGCTGCCATGTGCCTTTACCTCAGATTCCTTGATTTCTACATTTACGTTCGAGTTTTCTTTCTCAGCATTACACACATTATTCCCTTGCATTGCTTAAACCTGCTTACAAATTTAAACTCGTGCCAGGAAAGTCCTTCCTTACAGTTTGCCAAAAGCTTTCCAGCTTTGTGCACTTACCATACTCACACCATGATGTCCACTTTAATTGTCCATGGATCATGATTGCAGAGATGAGTGGTTTGAATTTACTGATTATTTTCTAGAAAAATGAACACTATGCTCATCATAGTCCTTTAGTGAATGATGTCCCATGTTTTTTTTCAGCAGCATACATATCCCAGAAAAACACTAGGACACAAAAGATGCCCATTTCTTTCTCACCTTGCATTCTACTTTTCTTTCATGGCATTTCCACAGCGCTGTAAGAAAACAAGATGCGTTTTCCAGATTAAAAACTGTTTCTCAGTTGTGTCCCCCAATGGATGTTCCACTGTGCAACGTGTCACAAACAGTCTTACAAGTAGCCCAAGAGAGAGAGGGAAATTCTACACTACCTTTGTCTAGACTAGATTATTTGTAATGGTGACATCTGTGTATAAACCATCTTAGGAAATATTAAAAATGGATCCACTTTGGTAAATTACTAATAAACATAAACAAATTACTCCATTCTAAATGAACAGAAATGCAAAAGAAAAATGATTAGCCTGCCCTATAGTGCTTTGATTCCTTCCTGCTTTGCCCTATTATTCTCCATTGCTGCCTAAACTGGATCAGTTTAAGGATAAACCTCCTTAAACTGAAGGAAGAGCAGGTTCTTTTCCCTCCCTCTCCAGAGGGACAGCACAGTAACTGTGATGAACTGAACACAGGTCTTCCCACTGAAATTTTTGCTGGACATGGTCATCGATTCCTGGTTTTGCACAAAACTGTGGTGCCAAAATAAATCATATTAAATCTGCTATTAAGTCACTTTCCCCGGGAATGTTGTGAGTCTGTCAGTCCATGGGGTGTAAAGAATAAACTCTAACGAAGATTTCCTAGAGCTGACCAGCAAAGAGGGATGTAATAGCTCTGGGACGACACAAGTAGTCTCCATCAGCATAAGTGCACCACCATATTAAAGATGCCTGAAATATCCCTGGTTTGCATCCATATAGACAACATCTCTGTGAAATTACCAAGTCTTTACTTTTTCCCACAAAAGTATATTCCTAGTTGTTGTTTTTTTTTACATAGGAATAAAATTTTTAAGCAATTTAAAATTTTAGGCTTCAGAAATCTGTATTACAAAACCAGCTCACATAAGTTGAATGGAGTTTTTAAGCCCCTGATGAAAATTTCAAACCTTGAGTCTCTTTTCGAGGTGTTCCTACTACATGAACAAATGAATATTGACAGTTTGATTAAAAATCAGAATAAGCTTTTTCAAAGCATTCTGATCTTAGCAAAGGTGAACATACTCCTTGAGAAGATGGTCAAAAAGCCACCTTCTTCCTTCTTGTCAACCCAAAATAAATGCAGCTTGCCCATTCTGAGTTTATTTTTATAATACACTAATAAGAGCACTGGTGTGGGGAGCAGAGGCAGAGTTACTAGTGGCATTTCACACCAAGGTACTACTGGTGGCTGTTTCAGATGGCCCTGTTGAGAGTTCCATACACCAGGGCATCTTTATCTGGCTGGCCTGCTAGAACAATGCTATTTTTGGGGGGGGGAAGGTGGGGGGAGTAAGAAATCTATTTTTCAAGTAACAGATGGATAAACAGATGGGTGGAAAAGTCCACTGAATAGTGTGTTGGCTGCCTGTCACTGCCTGTAGGACAGCCAATAAATATCATATGGATTAAACCTGTAAACTAACATGTCCCTGTTTAATGAGTTCTTGCAGAACAGTGGGTGTTTTCTTGCCAATACCCATAGAAATGAAATGCCACTTTGGATAAGGGAATTTTTGCAAGGAGACCAAACACCTAAGCACAGTTTGTTCTAGATGAATAACCAAGAGCAAAGAGGGAAGGAAGCCCCGTGGTGAAGTGTGTGCATTTTTACAGACTGGCTGTGAGGTGCTCCTTTCGCACATCTGGAACAGATTCCTGCAAATAACTTCACTTTCAGGACACAGTTTACACTTAGGATAATGTTCTCATACTCCTTACACCTCTTTTTGTGAGGATTTTACCCTTTTTTTCTCAGGCTTGCATGAAGTGTTCAATTCAGTAGCCAGCCATGGAGACACCACCCCAGACCAACAGCAGAGCACGTTTCATCCTCTTCTGAGAGATCCTCTCTACTTTGGGCTAACACAAAATCAACGGGAAAAAAGTGCTGAGGTGCCATGAAATTCCAGGTTTTCTGGCACTCAGGCTTCCTCAGTGCTCCTTGCACTGCAGATGGTGACAATTTGCTGTGAGGAATGGGTGGCTCCTACTCACCTTAGAACGTTCATCAGCACGTGGATCATTACGTGTAAGAGCAGTGCCTTTGCTCTTCTTCCAGCCCACTGCCAAATATTCACTCAGTCATTTTCAGGTCCTCTGAGACACAGCTGATAATGCTTCCCTCATTCAACAAACCATCCCTGATTTTAAAAAGAGAGGTAAAACTCTCCCAGGCTCAGCTCCACGGGCTGCAAAATGAGACAGAGAGGAAAAGGCTGCACTGGAAAATCTGCCTTGAGAAGGAGTTCAGCTCTCCTGAGCAATGCCTCCCCACATGGGAATCTGGTTCCTGAAGTCTTTCAGAAAATACAAAAGCAAACATTCAGGAACAATAACCACGTGTGAATTTAAGCATTAACGTCACTTTCAGTAATTTTTCACGATTTGCTGATTTTCAAAAACTTCTTGAAGAGAAAGTGCAGGACTCGTTGGTGCCATAAAACATAAAATATTTTACTTGTGCCTAGATGGAAAAATATAGAAAAAAGAAAATGCAAAATATTTTTGTTCTGAAAATATAATGTATATACTCACTACCAAGAAGTGGGGTCAAGTTCATTAAAAATTTCTAAAAATGCATAGACAGTTGCAAAATGCTGAGAACAATATTTTGCACCACTATCAGACGTAAAACTCTGGATGCACCCAACAGAATGTTGCATGACAACAGGAAACTGATTATTCCTGGAAAAGGGAATAAAAAATGAGTCCAAAAATCCTGAATTGGTGAGAAAAAAATATTTGGCCTAAGGTGGATATGGTGAATATTATCTTTGAAACTCACAAGTACATTTTGCCATATGAAAGTATCAGCATGAAGGCTTCTTTGCCTTTACACATCACCTTTTCCTTGAGGAGCTCCAAATCCTGTAAAGAGATTAACAGCTTCATGACATTAATTACTTTAATATTACTCTATTTATATGAAATGCAATAAACGTGACATAAGAGGAAAGAAACCATCATCACTTTAGGAAAATAAATTTAAAAAAAAATTAAATAGCATAAAAGGACCTGATCAGTTTAGTGCCCCCAAGAGCTTGGAAAGGAGAAGAGTGAAGAGTTCAGAGGAAGATTTGGGCTCCAGTGTTTGTCCTGCACCATCTGTTGGAGAGCCCAGACCAAGCCAGGGGCTCAGGGGTGTAGCAGAAGACTAAAGACAAACCTGCTCCAAGCTCAGCAGGTTCCTGTTGCCTACAGAACCACAGGGACACTGCCACAGGGTGCCCCTGGATCCCTGGAAGGGTTCCAGGCCAGGCTGGATGGGGCTCTGAGCAACCTGGTGCTGTGGAAGGTGTCCCTGCCCATGGCAGGGGCTTGGAACGAGGTGACCTTGGCGGTCTCTGCCAAGCCAGGCCATTCCATGGTTCTGTGCAAGGAAGCACCAAGCACTGAAGTGATGCCACGAGCAGCGACGTGACCAGTCCCTGCTGAAAAAACTTCTCCTGACTCAGTTTGCTGATAAACCATGCTAAGAAAACCCCACATCCCTCCTGCCAGCTCTAAGACACTCCAGGAAATCTGTTGGGACACTGGGGACTCTGAATTGTTTTCATTTTTAAAAATAGTCTTATAGGTGCTTTTGATTGTTTTTGTCATTTTGTGTTGATTCAGTTGATCCTTCAGAGAAGCTTTCCTAATAATATAAAAAAAAGGGAATTGTGGAGACCCTGTGGGGGGGCATTGCCTGGTCTAGGGAGACACAAGAAGCCTCCCTCAAAAAGCTGTTAGACCCCATTGGCTCCTTCCCCTGTTCCTGTGTCTGTTCCTGTGTCCCTGAGCCACTCCTTGCCTATTCCCTGACTAGCCCTCATCTTTGCACTGCCCAGAGACCAGGGCCAGCCCCCAGGCCAGAGAAGGCTGGACCCTCCTGTGGTGGTGCTCACAGGGGTCCCAGGATGAGGGAGGAGATGAGAATCCTGACTCCATGTTTCAGAAGGCTAATTTATTATTTTATGATATGTCTGATATTAAAAGAAAATGCTATATTAAAGCTACACTAAAGAAAGAGAAAGGATTTCATCAGAAGGCTAGCAAAAAAAAAAGGAATGGAATGATAATAAAATCTTGTGACTGACCAGAGTCCCAAAACAGCTGGACTGTGATTGGTCATCAAGTAGAAACAACTCACATGGACCAATCAAAGATGCACATGCCACATTCCACAGCAGCAGATAATTATTGTTTACATTTTGTTTCTGAGGCCTCTCAGCAGAAAAAATCCTGGCAAAAGGATTTTTCAGAAAATATGTCTGTGACACCCTCCATGTGTGTGTGCCTGGGACCTGGTCATCTCACCACGTGGCTGAATTCGACACCTGTGGATACCATGCAAAGGTCTTTTTTGCTTCCTTACTCTGGACCATGCTAGCAGCAATTCAGCCTGCTACAGTGATGCCATGAGCAGTGAAACACATGCAAGAGATTGCTGATCAGAATTTCCTGATTATTCCTCCTCTGCCCAGGAGCTTGTCCTAAGCAGAGGCAGGGGACAGCAGAGGATTTGCAGCCCACTGGTGCAAGGTGACCCTCCCAGTGGTGCTGAGTCCTCAGTTAGAGCTGATGCCTGCTCTGACAGCCCCAGAGGAGCCTGTGAAAATCCCTTTTAGCCTGTGATTATCCCTTTTCAGCTCCAGAGCCTTGACAAGGCTCCAGCTCAGCCAGCAAGGCCACGGTGCTGAGCAGCCCTCACTCCATCCACGCTGACACTGCTCCAGTGCACCCACAAACAAAGGGAACTCCAGCTTTTAAAACACACCTCTCATTTTTCTTGCCTCTTTTGGGCATGTGAGGCATGTGCTTGGATCCAGTCTTGCCTAGGGCTAGAGAGTTCCTGAGTAGCTGGGTAGATTTTCTTAGGCACTCCAGCAGCCCTTTGAGTGGCTGCACACCTCTAGGTATGACTGAAGGGGTGAATTAAAAGTAGAATATTCTCTTTTAGTGGAATGTAATATGCAACCATGCATCTTGCTGTACACTTAGTCGTCCCTCTATGTGTGAATAAGCCCTCCTGTGAAAGAGCTGCTCTACTCTGGGCATATTATTATGATTGACAGGATCTGTCAGAAACCATAGTGAGGTTTTTGGCCTCCTTTCCTTAACTTACATGTAGCAGAAAATGATTTTTTTTTTAAGTAGTAGGAAAGTTAATAAAACCACTAGGAAGATAGCTAACATAAAGAAACACAGGCACTGCATTTTACCTCTCAGTACTGGAGAGTCTCAAATTTTGCCAAGCAAATCTTTGTCCAATTCCTTCTTTTTTAAACACAGAAGCCTTACACACCTAAAATAACTAAATAATTCCATAGAAGCTTAGATTAAAACTAAATGAGGTTTAGATGTGTTTCTGAACTGATTTTTTCTCCTCATCTGGTTAGTATCTGGAGTCTTACAACGTCCCAGTTCCTAAAGGCAATTCCAAGTCCCCGAAGTTTGACAGCATCCAAGATTTCAAGATACAATCATAGAGCAGGAATTTATTCTACTGAACAAGAGCAACATGAAACAATCAAGTGTTCTCAGCCTGCTGGATGCATACAGACTTAAAGCTACTTCTGCCTTGGAATTTTTGTGTCCCAGCAAGGATGGGTTATTCCACAGAGAATCAGCAAAGCAGGGCATGAAGTAATTGCTCACACCAAAATACACACAGTGAAGATTATTGCTAGCCTTTCCATAGTCTTCTCCTTCTTTTTGATGGATTTTTTTCTCAAGATCTATGTCACAGGCAGACTTTGTTTTCTCAGCTATCAGGATTTTTTGTCATTTGGCTACTTCAGGCTTACCTTTTCAGCACACAGTGCAGTTAGGTGCCCCCAGCTTCTCCACCTCTGCAGTTTTCAGCCCAATGCCTGCCCCCAGCAGATGAGACTGAGATAACTCAGCTAACAGGTGGTTAGATTATTGTACAGGTTGATGCCATCTGCAGCTGAGCTCACCTGTGAAAATATTTCCCCAGACACGTGAGGAGTCCCTCTGAAACTCCGCCGTAGAACACACAGGCACAGCACAATCCACAGAAATACAGAATATTCTGAGTTAGAAGGGACTCAAAGGGAGTCCAGCTTCTGGCCCTAGGCAGGACACCCCAAGAGTCACATCATGAGCCCAAACACTTGGCATTGTCCAAACCCTTCCAGAGCTCTGTCAGGCTGGTGCTGTGAGCACTGCCCTGGGCAGCTGTGCCAGGCCCCAAACACCCCCTGGGGGAAGAACCTTTTCCTGATATCCTGAACAGACCCAGTGCCTCAGCTCCAGCCATTCCCTGAGTGCTGTCCCTGTTCCACAGAGCAGAGATCAGGGCCTGAACCTGCCCTGCCTCAGCTCCAGCCATTCCCTGAGTGCTGTCCCTGTCCCACAGAGCAGAGATCAGGGCCTGAACAGACCCAGTGCCTCAGCTCCAGCCATTCCCTGAGTGCTGTCCCTGTCCCACAGAGCAGAGATCAGGGCCTGAACAGACCCAGTGCCTCAGCTCCAGCCATTCCCTGAGTGCTGTCCCTGTCCCACAGAGCAGAGATCAGGGCCTGAACAGACCCAGTGCCTCAGCTCCAGCCATTCCCTGAGTGCTGTCCCTGTCCCACAGAGCAGAGCTCAGGGCCTGAACCTGCCCTGCCCCTGGTGAGGATGCTGAAGGCCACCATGAGGTCTGACCTCCGTCTCCTCCAGGCTGAACAGACCCAGTGCCCTCGGCAGCTCCCCACACTCCTCCCCCTCAGGGCCCTTCCCCTTCCCGTGGCCTCCTTGGGATGGTCTCTAATGGCCTCATCTCTTTTTTATGTTGTGGCTCCCAGAGCTGCCCCAGCACTCGAGGTGAGGCCACCCCAGCTCAGAGCAGAGCAGGACAATCCCTGCCTTGCCCAGCTGGCCATGCCGTCCCTGATGTCCCCAGGTCAGGGCCAGCCCTCCTGGTGCCAGGGCCCATTCCCAGCTTGCCATGGACCAGGAGCCCGAGGTCCCTTTCCATGAGGCTGCTCCCCAGTTTACACATCCAGCCAGGGCTGTCCCCACCATGTTGTCTTATATAGCATTTGTTGTCTTAGATATCAAGGGTTCTGTTATCATTATAGTGCAAGGGTTCCATATCCTCAGAGTTTCGTACCTCTAGATGTTTCTTGCAGGCAGCCCCTCTAAGCACTGACTGCTCCTGGTCCTTGCAGTAGTCACTGACTCCAGATGCCACCAATCCACTCTTTTATACCACTTGTTCTTATTGGCTACAGGTGTGGCCTGTTAAGATCAGGCCTGCTCCTAATCTTTAGTAATTGGTCCAGCTGCAACTCATTGAGGGATAAAGTTACATTCTATACCACCTTCATTTACCCATACTGTATCTCCCTACACCACCAGGTGCAGAAATTGGCACTGCTCTTGCTGAACTCTACATGGTTTGTGATTGCCCATCTCTTCAACACCTTGAGGTCTCCCTGCAGGGCCTCCCTGCTTTTGGGAGAGTCAGCAGCTCCTTCCCATTGCGTGTCATCTGCAAACTTACCTGGTTTCCCTCTGAGTCCTGTGTGCAGTTCTCCCCAGCACTGCCAGCAGAGGGTCAGGGGCTCCACACACACCATCACTGCCCATGTGGGTCCTCTTCATGCACATCTATCAGCACCAGGCTAGAGCTGACCAGCTCTGGAAGTGGTCTGGAGGATGCCCAGCAGGATTTATGTGTCTGTGGTCACCCTGTTTGTCAGAACCCAGGACGTTCCTCCAGCTGCCCTGGAGGACTCAAGACCCTGGCAGGGGGCTCAAAAACCTTAGCACAGAATCAAAAACACCTGTGCCTTCGATTTTAACCCATGGAAACAATTAGCAACTTTGTGTGAAGATTTTTAGGCCACAAAAGTTTGAATAAAATGATAGTGAATTAATCACAAAGTAAAAAAGTAGAATTTTAGAGTTTTTAGAAAGAAAGTTCAAAAAGCAAAATAAAAGAATCTAAGTGTGTCCTGTCTTTCTCCTTCTTGTTCTTGTCCTCCATCTTCTGCTGTGATGGTGGCACTTTTAGATTAGTTTAGAATAAAGACAAACTGTCTAACATAGGTGATAAGTATTAAAAAATTATTGTAAATAAAGTACATGTAAGTTTTAGTATAAAAAGATAACATTGCCCCAAGGGTGGTCAGTGTGCCTCAACCCAACCTGCCAGACAGATCTCCACAAGTCTGAAAAAGAATGTATTAAAGACGAGAAAATAAACAACCTTGAAAACCAAAGCTGAAGAATTCCAACTTCTTCAGTTGCAAAGCTGAGAAAAAAAAACTCTTTAATACCTTGAGAGCCACTTTCAGCAACAACAAACCCAAGACCTGCTGTCAAATGCAACTCCAACCTGAACCTGCCAGGAGCACCCAGGAAGGACCTGGGCCAGCTTCTGTGCAGACACATCCAGGGAGGCTCCAAAGCAGCAGCTAGATCAGGCACAGCCTCATCACAGACGTGCTCCTGCTGTCCAAATACAGTCTGTTCACGTGTTTGACCCTGAAACATCAAAGCTGCATTGCTGCAGAGACCATCTTGGCCAGAATCGAGGTTGCAAAACCTGGAATATTTGGCTTTTAAGGTCTACTTTAAACACAATATAGGCTACTGCTATCAGTGCCTTGCAAAGGTGTGCATGAGACTTATAATTTGAATGATCATAACAAATACTTTCAAAAGTGTGTGTTATCATTTAGGAAAATTTTTAAAAAGCCAACAAAACAAAAAGACACAGAAGAATGAGGTTGTAGCAATAATATACTAAATTATATATATTATATATATATATATATATACTAAATTATATCTATATTATATATAATTTAGTAACAATATACTAAAGTTGCAACATTAATGTTGGGTTTAGACCCTGAACCTTTGAATCTCTTACCACTGGATAAAATAAAAAACCTGATCAGAGTATTCTTTGAAAAACACTGCTGAAAAGTTTGGCATTTAAAGTGACAGTAACCTCCAACATTGCTAGTTTTATTCCTAGATATGGGTGTTTTTTTTTTGGTCTCCTTACTTTAAAGCCACTGCAAATTTGTAGGACAAGATGGCAAGAACCTGCAGGAAAATACTTTGTAACATATGAGCAATGCAGGCTATGTAGGCTGATACAAATTTCATGTCTGTTATTTTAAAAGTCTTAGTGATTCACTTTAGATTACTTTCTAAATTTATTTGTTGATAGAAGGAAAGCTAAAAAATCTCCAGAAAACAGCCTGCCATTCAAACACCTAAAAATGAAGATAAGAGCAAGTGTAGATTATCAGGGTATTTAATTCTTAGTTTTTACCAAACTTTTGCCAATAAAATTTTAAAAATTCCAGCTCTTCCTTTATTTCACTTCAGGTTATTTAATGCTGAAAAATCATGAATGGAAGGTTTCATGTATAGTGTTTCTGAACTCAATCAAATCAGCTCATGAGGAAAACATCCCATCTAAGTCTAAAATGTATTTTCGGGTTACGAGAGGTTCGACAGAAATTTTGAACTTCTATGGTTCCTGTAAAGCTGAACCCCTGAACATTCCCAGATTACATTTCCAATGTGCCAATAACAAATGTGTTTAAAGCAAAGTGCCAATTTAAGAATTGCACCTGAGGTTACAAGCATGGCGCAGCGTGGTCTCCTCAAGCATCGCCCCGAACACATCCTTCCCTGTTCCACATCTTTTCTGAGTCCAAGCTGTGATTCAGAAAGAGAAGAATAGTTCAGGGGCAAAGGCAAGGCCTGAGTCATGCAGGCTCTGTGGAAAGAGCTGGTGTATCATTAAGCAATAGAGGAGGAAAGAATAATTGATACAGCCATGGGAGGACAGAGCCCACATCTGTGCTCTGTGACTCAGCAGCGGCAGCACTGCAGACAAACAGCTCCAAAACAGGTGGGGTCTTTCCAGAGGAGATCTGGCAATTTCCTACAGCCCAGAACATCTCTGCAGCATCACTCACATGTCAGGGAAGTGATGCACTACAGGAGAGAGTTTGAGAAAACACAGGGCCTCCTTGTGACTTCTGCTGTGCCATACAGACTACAAACTTAGCACTACATAAACGAAAATCACCTCACAAAGGGGAAAGAAAATTTGAAGCATCACAGACAAAGAAGCTGGAGTTTAGCAATGCCATTTGCCACCTCAGTTCTGTCATTTTAGTTGCATTAGTTCCATTATTTTCTCCACACTCCTGTTGATACACGGCTCTTTCAAACCACAGGAACATCACACTGCAGCAGAAACACAGACATCGACTCATCTTGATTTCAACTAAATATCAGCTGAACATGGACAGGAAACATAACAAACTCCTTGGCTTTCTGGGAAGAAAATGGGAGTGCTGGTTCCCACTATTGTCAAAAGAAAATCCTAACAGAACACGGCTGGGAAGAAGCAGGTGACTACCAACATTTTCTATTTCCAGCTACTGAGGTATCAAACATAAATACCAGAGGTCAATGCAATCTAGTGACCTAAAATGAGAAATGGTGTTCTTTTATTTCAATCTCCTGTAGTACAGAATAAAACTTTACATGATAGCTGCCATTTCTTCATCAAGTCTATTGGGAAAACCAACTATGCATCACCTTTGGAAAAACCTGGGCAGTGACACAAAATTCACCCTTAAATCTATTTATGCAATTTTTTTTTCCTTCAAACCACCCCAGATTTGCTTCCATCTCTCTCTTTTTCTACATTCCGATTATTTCTAATCCAACATCACAATTCTCTGCAATGGTCATTTGTGAGCCAGTCTCTCAGCTGTCACAGGGGTACAGGGGCAAGACAATATTGCAATAAATGGATTTACAAGTGCAGTCCATTACTGTTGTTCACCTTTAAGGGCTTACAAGCCACTAACATAGGAACTTTCCTTCATTAGCCTGCTTCTTCCTCTTGAACTAAGGCCTTATCTTCTCAAATACCCTAAGGATGGCCATGGTAAATAATGACTGTCACATTCATATTTTCTGAAAAATCCCTTTGCCCAGGACTCTTCTCCTGGGAAACTGAGAAGCCTCAGAGAAAAAGGAAAACAATAATTATCTGATTTGTTTCTCCAGTGTTTTGCTGCTTTGGAATGTGTTTGGAGATTGTTTCATTGGTATCATGTGAATTGTTTTGACTCTTTGGCCAATCAGTGCCAAGCTGTGTCAGGACTCTGGAAAGAGTCACGAGTTTTCATTATTGTCTTTTTACCCGTCTGTCAGTATCCTTTCTGTATTCTTTAGTATAGTTTAGTTTAGTATTCTTTAATAGAATATAGTATCATAAAATAATAAATTAGCCTTCTGAGAACATGGGGTCACATTCATCATTCCTTCCTGCCACAGAGCACCACCCAAATACAACAAATGACAAAATATTTCTTTATGGTACGTATATATATGCCCATATGTCTGTATGCATACCACACCTGCATACACATACCATTAGTTTGGGTAAAACAGCACAGATACATGTGCTGTGTCAGGTAAACAAAAAATGCAGAATTCATTCCGAAAAAAAAAGGAAACAGAGATGGAGGAATGGCCAAAACCTCCTCCACTTATTTTTCCTGTATCTTCATTTTAGGGTACAGAAGAAACCAGCAGAATTTTCTTTGCTTCTACTTGAAATCTGAAAAAACCTCCATACTCGTTTTCAGATACATAGGCAACTCTATTTCCTTCAGCATTCTGACTGAAAGTGTTTTGCATTTTCCAGTGGTCATCATTTGGAAGAAGTGCAATATTCTCATTAGCAACAAGCTAAGAGTTTCCAACAAGCTCTGCTTCAGTGACATGAAGGGAAGAGAGAAATAGGATTTGAAGAGAGAAATAGGATTTATGCAGGGAAAAGGGAGAATTTGAGAAAAAATGCCCTGGCTCTTGGGAGGTAGCAACTAAATGGTACAACCACGTGAAAACTGCTCTGTGTAAGACAATGTGTTTATCCCCTCAGTTTGCATCTAAAGACTTTAGCACCAATAAAGACTTAAAGAGTGGCAATTAGCATAATTTCAAATGAGTTACTTGAGCTTGCATTTCATTGCCTAAGTGATGCTTTACTCAACAGAAGGTGTTTCGTACACGCAGAAACCAGAGTTTTATTAGAAATGCGGTGGATGTTTTATATTGTAGACAAAGTAACATGCTAATAAAGCTGGAGTTAGAGCTATAATACCATTTTGAGACTGTGCTGGTGCCACAAGAGTTTTGCAGCAGAGACTATATTGTAACTATATTAATAACAGCTCTGCTGTCAGTTAGTTCTCTATGCGCTTGCCACTTGCAAATAGCTGTAGATATGTGTAAGCCTACCCGTATTTATGATCACTACATATTTCTGCTATTTACCCTTTTTCCTCATCAGAAATGACTAAAAGGTTAAGGAGATAAAGTGCACCAGAAGTTTCCTCATCCCCCTAATAAACACTGGAAGGTGAGGGAATTTAAAAATACTCTATTTGCTATTTCAGATAACTCCAGCCCTGTGCAATAATCAGTACCACTTTTAGCAATGCCTTTCCACAGATTTTTTTCCTCAATCTGACAACTTTACTTCCCCTGTGAGAGGAGGACGAGCCCCATTACAGAGCACTGGAAATATCTACAGCAGATGGATTGTTATTAATGGGAAGACCAGAATTTGTTTATACAGGCAGAGGTGCCACAACTCTATTTTTAAATACAAATTTAATTCATTTAGAAAAGAATACCTGAAAGTTTAAAGAGAGTAGACTGCTGAAACAGGTGATAACACTGTTAGTTTTAAGACCTGGAAAACTTTAAATAAAGAAAGATATAATTACTGAAATTCTGCCAAGATTATAAAAGAAAACAATAATAAATTTCTGCAAGAACATATTAAACCCACACATGAACTACACTTCAAGGAAAGGAATCTTTCCCCAAACAGCCACTTAGGTTAAATGGGAGGAAATGGTGAAACTGAATCACAAAGCTGTAGGCCTCACGTTCATATTAAAAAGAGAAATAATAGGAACCAATCACCCACTCTTTGCTTTCCCTGATTGCTATTGCTTTTTTGTGGTTTTTTTTTTAAACCTAAGCAGGCAAAATTAAATTTTTCTGCTAATGAGTATGGGTTGACTCCTGTGAAACACTAGTGAGGACTTCTCACAAGTGTTCACCGCAGCTATTTTAATTTACTGCGTGGGCTCAAACAGCCTGAATGACCCCTTGAATGACCAATGAAAACACTCATTCTGAAAATACTTTTTAACAGTTTCAGCTTCTGTGCATCTTTAACACCCAGATAAGTGAAGCTTGCTAATAAACCTTTTTCCTTTTGCAATTTACTCTTCACCAAATGCCTTGCTGTGGGTTGAGTGAATTACTGCCACATTAAAGCCACCTGCAGTGCTGGGCTGTACTTGAACAGCAGCACCTACTTACCCTGGCTGTTAACACCTCTGAATATCATAATAATACTCTTGGAAATATCAGTATTTAACCTAATTTATCCAGTTGTGTAGAGATAGAGATAAGGACCTTTTCACAAGTCCCTTTCAAAGACCTGTGTTTAACCCAATGAAGTTTTTTAATTGATTCCCTGCAGAAAGCCAAATAAGGAACAACCACAGGCAAAACACTCACCAGAGCCCAACCTGCACTTTGCAAGCAGAACTGGTTACTTCTAGTAGAAAAGTTTGGTCAGCAAAGGTCCTGATGGACAAGGAGAAGGACAGGATGCCTGGGTGAGCAAAACAGCCACAGGCAGCCTGCAGCGCAGAAAAGAGAGGTCATAAAAATAAAACCTGGCAAAATGTATTAAATAATGGGTTAAAATATTAAATAATATCCTTCTTTCTGCATGCAGACCCAGATTTCCTAAACTGCTGCTTGAGCATCAGATAGAATCTCCCATGGGCATTGAATTAGATTCTGAATATTTTTCCCTATGCATCCTGGTGATCTGGAACATTTCCAAAAAATTGGGATTATTATTGAGCATATATATGTATATGGATATTTGGATAGCTTTGCAACCAGGATTTTCATCTCATTTTTTCTGCATGATGGGCCTTGCCATGGGCCCACTGGTGGAGAGATACACCCTCCATTTATTATTGCAACTTGTGCAGCGCTTTGTGACAATAAAAACCAGCACGGCTGAGGGCTTTCATCCCTCCTTCATAACCCTGGGTGGATTTCTCCAGGCAGTGGTTAATTTTTTTTACTGAGACTTTGATACGTCTTAAGGATCTGTACTTTGTCCCTTAGAAACAGCTTTTTAATTAACTTGTTTATTTATTGATGAGTGTAGATGAGAGGAAAGAAGCAAGGGTAATAATGGAAGCACACACTCTCAGCCTATTAACCTCTGCTATTCAGAAGTGCTCCAAAACCCCCCTTAACTTTCATCTTTTCTCTCTCTAGATAGAAAAAAAAAACCACAATGTTTTACATTCAGTATGGAGGAGAACTGACATCTTTGCCTGCTAATATCTGCATAAAATGAACCCTAGATCAATAGGGTTTTCTATTTACAGACATCTCTCCCAGATGACTGATTCTCCAGCAGATTAAACCCAGGAGAAGTGAAAAATAGCTGTTGAGATGCTGCTGGAGAGGGGCTCCATGGCCATTTCACATGAAAGACAACAGGGTTCTAACAGTCTTTAACCTTCTTGGACCAAACAACCCTTCTCGGACCAAAGCCCAAACCATTGCATTTGCCAAAACTGTGCCTGTCAACCTCTTCTGATTTATTTTAACATGGTGTGCTCCTCTGCTGCTCATCACACACTATAAATCATTCTAAATGGAGGGATAGGTGCCATGATTGCTGTAAAAAGACAATTGCAGGCGTTGCAAAGAAAGCAGTTGAAGATAAAACATGAATTGGGATTTAATGACATTTTGACATACTTGCAATTCAGCTGAGGAGCTATTTAAGTAGAGTTGGAACCCAAGCTGCCCCAGTCAGGTCAGCCTGTTCAGGAAAAAAGGTTGTGAGAGAGACATGGCTTCTTCTTTGCCCCTGCTGCAACATAGCCAAGCTAATAGATTTTTGTTGAACAAGGATTAACAGCTCTGCTTTAACTAAATTGCTCTCATTTCCAGGAGTAACATTAATCTGCGCAGTTTTTACTCCACATCAAGTAATCCACATCAAGTAATCCACATCAAGTAATTACAGATTGTGTGTATTTAAGATCATTATTTTAAGTGAAATCACAGCTTTTCCTGTCACATTCAGGCATCTCAAAACCCCTCAGGCCTGCCTAAGCTTTACCCCTGCATTTTGCTGCAATAAGGAAAATGTTATTTTTTTGCCATTGCCCCTTTTTGCCACTAAAAGCTGTCAGGGCATGTAGTGGGCTGCAACTCCCTTCTCCTTGGGATTTGGAAAGGCAGCAGTGGCTGCAGGAATGCAAATAGAGCTAAAAAGAATTATTAAAGCCAACTGGATACCAGTCACACACATTCTAACATTTCTCAACTTTTCTCCCAACAACACTTGAAAGCCTTAGAGCATTTCAAGCTGCTGGATTTAACACAGGGACAGATCCCATATAATTGCTAACTGCCCACCAGCATAGCATAATTTGGGGGAAAAAAATGGCAGCATGACTCAGGCAATTTGAATTCCATCTCAACTTTAATCACTGGAAGAGATATTCCCAAAGAAGCATCTTTCAAATGAAACACTTCTCTCCACTGCAGAAGATATACCCCTGCAATTTACCCTGCCCAGGAAAAGCCGTGTGTATTACTCTTTCTGAGAGTGATGAAATGATCCTCCTTATCCAACAACAACCCTCAGCCTTCATGGCTACCCAAGGCAACTGTAAATTGCACAATCACCAATTACACCACGTCCTGCCAGAGGCATCCTGCAGCCCTCAGCACCACTGAGCAGTCCCTGCAGGCTGCAGCTGTCTCTGACAATTCCCTGCTTTGCCATGCAGGATTGCTTCAGGGACAGCATGAGGAGCTGCTCAACTGCAGACCCCAAATCTCCAGCTGTCCCCAAAGCCGGTCTGGTGCTGGCAAAGTGCCTCCTGTTGTGGTCACCAATTGTTGGGGTGTTGTTGAGGGTCCCCAGGATGAGGTGAGAGATGAGAATCTTGACTCCAAGTGCTCAGAAGGCTGATTTATATTAATTATATTATATGTCATATATCATATCATATTATATGAAAATGCTATACTAAAACTATACTAAAGAAAGATAAAGGAGACATCAGAAGGCTGGACAAGAATGAATAATAAAAACCCATGACTGACCAGAGTCCTGACACAGCTGGACTGGGATTGGTCATTAATTAAAAACAATTCCCATGGAACCAATCCAAGAGGCACCTGTTGGTAAAGCAACCTCCAAACCACATTCCAAGCACTCAGATAATTATTGTTTACATTTCTTTTCTGAGGCTTCTCAGCTTCTCAGGAGAAAAGGGATTTTTCATAAAATATCACAGTGACATCCTGTCACTCAGCAGCCTCCTCTGGAAATGGATTGACCTGGCATTCAAGACTAAGGAAATTGCTCATTGGGAAAAACTGTGATTACAAAGCTGGATTGATAAATATTTTCACACAGTCCTTTAAATTCAACAAGAACCTTACCAGGATATTGTTGGAATCTGAAATGCAGGGAATTCTCAGAACTTTGGACCTGAGACCTCGGAAAAGGTTTCCAAACTCAGGTGCTGGAAGGGAGAATGTGGATTTATAATTTAAAGCAGAAACACATTAAGCTAAGTAAAGGAAAGTTTAGAGTTTAAGATACAGAAAAAAAGTAGTTACAAAGGTAAAGATTGGCTAAGAAAGCTCACACTGTAACATGGGCCCATAAGATGAAATTTTGACGGATTGGGTCAAATTTATAAATATCCTCATTGGCAGGGTTTTATTGGTCAATAAATCCTTAAAAGGTCTTGTAGCTGAAGATCTTGTGACCTTCTGAGCCATAGAGTGAGTTCTGAGCCTTCCTTTCTATGTAGAAGTTAAGAAAACTAAATCCCATCATCTAAATACTCCGAGGTCCCGTCTCGAATTCTTTGAAAATTCCTCACAGCATATAAAGTATAAGAAATACTTTCAAGGATGCATTTGTAAAGGTTCAGACTTAAGAGAGCCTTTTATGCTTCAGAGAGCAAAAATGGGTGTGTTGAAGATGACCTGATCAGCTGATAAATCACACATAAGCAGGATGTAGCAATGAGCCTTTTTTTCTCCAGTTCAAACCTTTGCATACATCTCCTGGAGTGGCAAACACAGAGCAGGGGAGGATGGAAAGAACTGCAGCTCCTAAAAATCAGAATCAAGGGGCCAAAAATGCCATGGCCATCCTGAGGGAAGCGAGAGAGGATGGAGGGTGGGAAGGAGTAAAGTGAAACTTAAAGGAGGGAAGGAGAAAGGGGGAAAATGGAAAAGGGAAATGCAGAAAGATTCTACTTGACTATCACACATTGTTCTGGGAAAGATAAAGGGCTTCAATTTGCATGGTTTTCTCTGCTGCCATGAAGGCTGGGATTCAGCTTTAATGTTTCAGGAGATTGACATTCTCATGCCCAGGGGGAAACGTGGAGCACCATTAACAACAAAGGTAATGAGTGTTGTCAGCACTGAATCTGATGTGGGGACTTGAACACAGCGACAACATCTCATAACTTTACATGCAAGAATAAGCAGAATCACAAGTGAGGCTTATTCTTAGAGAAAAGAAAAGCCAAGTTCAGCACAGATACTGCACAACCTCACTATCAAATGAAGAGGAGCAAACTGTGAATGCCTGCTGAGGAATGCCTGATATTCTGTAGGCTACAGGGAGTGCCAGGGATCAATGCCAGGTCAGGAGGCACCCTGTGTGAGGGGGAACATGAATGACAGTCAGCAGTTCTATTTAGCAGACAGCATTAATTCTGCATCCCTAATACGAATAATGAATTACTTCAAAGGAGAAACTACGGCACAAATGCTTAGATGTTTATTTCTTCATCAAAGTTAAGAAACAAACAAAAAACCCAAGCAAACAAACAAAAAAACCAAACTAAAAAACCCCAAACACTAAACAAAAAAGTGCAAACTTTTCTTTGCTGAAGATTGTATTTGAAAAACACAATGAATTGCCTTTTCTCTGGAAACCCAAGCACTTAGTAACATTTTTTTTCTGTACAAAGAGTGCTCAAATGAAACAGAATCCTGAAAACAGCTAAAACTTGACTAGGTCAAGTAAAATATTTGCCAACTGCAACTATGGGAGCGTATAAACTGTGAAAGAGCATTTTAAATACGCTGTTGAATTACTGAACTATTGGGAAATGTGGTATTTATGGAGGGCTGTGCTCCCTTTGGTGTACAACTGGATCTAATGGTAACTGCAATTAGATTCATTAATTATTTTTGTCTCAGAGACAAATGCTGATTTCTGCTGATGTTTCACTTAATTCAATAGAACAACAGCCAGCTTGCCTGGAGGAACAAAAGTTACCAAGTCCAACCAGCAATCAGAGAATGCCCCCTATGCTGATCCTGCCTTTTCCAAATAACTTGAGATTTATTAATAAAGCCTAAAGTCAGTGCTCTGAAAAGTAAGATATTGGCACACTTTAAGGGGAGGCTGAGATTTTAACCTCCCTGTCAGTCAGTCAGTCAGCCATCACAATGATGGCTCCAGCAGTGCTCCTGCCCAGGTGTGCACGCTGCAGCCCAGAGCTGCTGGGTTTGCTTCAGACACAGACCCTGAGCAATGGGCAGGGTGCTGGGGAAAGGCTGCTGTGACAAATCCCCAGCCATCCCTTCATCACCTTGGCTTCTCCAGGGCAGGACAAATACATGGCAGGGCATTTGCCAAGCTCATTTAATTCATCTACTATTTTACAATTTCACATCCCCTGTTAGTTTTGAACAGCCTGAGTAACAGTGATAACTACAGGATGTGTGCTGCTGAGGTACAGAGCTCATGTTTTTTACAACAGTGGAAACTTCTCCTATCTGCAATAGGTGCAGCAACACTAGAGACTAAATACCCTTTTATCTCAAATAATTTTTCTGTCATCCTCCTGCCCTTCCAAAGAGAGGCAGGTAAAAGAAAATATACAAGCTTCAATTCCAAGGGTTTTTTTTTAAATTATAATTTTCCTAACTTGAGTTTTCTAAAACCCACAAAGCCATTCTAGAATGCACTATATCCTACACTTGTGAACTTGCCTCCACATGCAGAACTGGTTCAATTCAGCATCATCACGTTCAGTCACTATCACACACGTGCTGGCAGTCAGCCTGCACTGCCTCATTCTCAGCAGACCTTGCTTTGCAGAGTTCCAAGTACCTTCTGCTTCCAGAGAGGCCTATCGACCTTAACCCCTGCTCTGCCAGCTCTCATTGCTCCCCAAGGTTGCAATTTCCATTTGGGCCACTTTAGAAACGAGGCAAACACATTGCCAGGCACTGGAGCAGGCTGCCCAAAGGAGTGGCTGAGCAATTTAGAGACACGTCACACCTGCTGTGGCACTGGGGCACGCGCTGTGGGGATGGACTGGGCAGTGCTGGGATGAATGAAGGGTCGTTTCCAACCTCCACAACTCCATCGTTCCACAGCAAGGCTGCTCCCACAGCTGTGGGCTGGGCAGGTACTAACAGGCATGAATGTCTCATTTCTCCTGAGAATGTGACTTCTGCACTGTATTTCAAAACAGTTTCATGGAATCTCCATTTTCAGATGCATATCAGCCAAGACTGTCAATACTCATTTCAGTTCTTAGCAATGTCTACAAGAGACTCTTCTGTGTTAAACTACTTGATTAAAAAAAAAAAAAGTATATCTATAATTTACAAGAATGATGTGGAGGGATGAGCTTAAAATACTGTTCAAATTAAAAAAGAATCTCTTCTGGCCTGAATTGTTGATGACTAAGTGATTACTAAGCTTCCACAGATTTTAGTGTACAGGCTATCATGATGCTTCGAGGGTTTTTTTTTACAGTTACTAACTTGTGCTATGACCTTGTTGATGCTGTGTATCTATGTTAATATCATTAGTATAATTACAGCTAATAGAAAGTTCTAATAACATGGTAAGTCTAGCAGAAACCTATTCTGAGCTCTAGTGTACCTTCAGTACAAATAGAAACCACAGACAGATTCTATTTTTCTACATTTTCTTTGCCAGAATCACATCCACAGACTAGAACTGAAGAGATGGCAATGGAGTACCTAAACCCTAAGTTTCTATTTAGGTATTCCAGAAAGTAAAAATTTTAAGATGTGATTTATTTAAGATGTCATTTATTTTCATTCCAGTTTCTGTCATATTCGCTAATGTTTCACAGCTTGGGCATATTTTTTAAATGAATGGTCAAAACCATGAAGTGTATTTGCCACTGTTATGTCTGTAAAAATTGTATGGGCACTAAAGAATAGACAGAACTTTTATACATATATATTTCATTCTAATAATATTAATCTAATTATAAATTTTGAGAAACTGCACAGGTTTGTTTTTCTGTGTTTTGAATTAGGCACCTCCACTGAAGTATTTTCAGCTAAGAACATGACCCTTTATTCTTTTAAAATTCCAGTTAAGGTAACTTAAAACAACTACTGACCTGTAAAACCAAGTTATCCCCATGTTGTTGTCATGTTGGCAATAAAGATGCTCCTCCTGTGATCATCTGCAGGTGCTCTCAAAAGACACCAGAGGCACTCCCAGGACAGACAGAGGGAGCTGTATCTCCAGTTTTCCCCTTTAAAAAGACATCTATACACAAGCTGTCAAGTTTGAACTTGCAACCATAAAAACAAATTAAAAAACACCCTCTGGCTTGTTTTTCACCATTACAGACGATCAAATTAAACTTGTAAAAGCAACAGGAAGAATAAGATTTGCCTAAAGATCATGGTACAATGAAGAAATGTTTAGTTTTTATAAATAGTGCTATGCCATTAAGAAATTTAGACAACTGATGACTTGCTCTGTTTTTTTAGCTTTGATTTCCCATGAACAAATATTTGCCCCTTTTCCTGATTTAGTGATGTAATGGCAATACTGAAGCACATGGCATGTCATCAGTGAAACATGTCAAGAGAAAGGTATTATCTAGCATTAGTTTGAATAAACTTCTAAGGACAGGTTTTATGGTTCACCAAAAAAAGAAAAGCCCTTCCCTCTCATTCACCTGAAAAAAGCTTAAAGAGGATCCAGAAAGGTAAACACAATTCTAACTGCAGAGGAGACAGAGGGAAAACACAGAGGTCATATTTAGGAGCATACATCCCTTCCCACTATTCCATCTCTCCATGCATGAGGAGCCATGCTCTGCATCCAGGTGAAGACACTGAGCTCTCCCACTGCTGCTCTTTGTCCCCAAACAGGCAAAACCCAGCAATGAACAGAAAAAGGAACAGAATACTGCATGTGTGAAACTTTGTTAAAATTGGAGATCAACCTCATAAAGAAAACTTGTAAAGACTTTTCAACTTTACTGCCTATATCTTTGAAATTCAACATATTTTTCCATTCTATCTCCTACAGAGTCTGGGTGAAGGAGGAGGGAAAAGGCTGATCTACATTCATTTAAATTATTTGCAAGATTCACTTGTAGCATGAAGTCTTAATTAATACCCAAAATCCTGCTTTAATTGCAGTATAACTCCCGTGTAAAACAGTCTCTGCATTTGATTATATTTCTGAACGACTTATAAACTTAATTTCAGATTATTTTAACTCACAGATAAGTTTTAAGCAGGTGCTTGATGAAAAAGGAAATGTGTGGATATAAAGACTTCTATCCTCTTGAAAACCCTGCTGTAAATGGTACTACATCTAGTGGAGGGCTCTTTCTTGAGAAGAGCACAAGGAAACCAGGCCTGAGCTGTGCTAAAGATGTTAAGTAAGGTGGACAGCAAAAAACTGACTTATGAGTTCATTATTTCTCTGTTTATTCAAATTTATGTCATTTTTCACCAGCACTTTTGCACTAAAACCAGTGAGTCACGACTGATTACTTAAAACAACACAGTTATTTTAGAATTTAAATTAATCAAATCACCAACAATCTGTGTCAAAGGCTTCTTATTGCCACGCTCCCCACCCCCGCACATCAAATTCCCTTTCCTGCCCTTTCCTGAGGGCACAACTCTGCTGTTACACAGCTCTCCAGTTAACACCATGCCTTCCCCTGCACAAAAAGCAATCTCAGAGCAATTAAAAGAAGCATTAATAACCGAAGACATGCTACTCTAGGAAGCAGAATGCAAAGCACCTGATAGAACACTTGCTGCTGGAGGTGGCACTTGCTGAGAGCGCTCACTGAAGTCAGCATTTCCCCATTTGTGCCCCATTAGGAATCCTTTGCCTCCAGCTTCCATCGCTCAAATACCTCCACACATCTTCACAGAAACTCAACTTCCAGACTGGGGTTTTGTTCTAGTCAAGTGGCAATCATAACTGTAAAAGACTCCTGATGAAATACTCAACTGTGAAAGCTAAAAACAACCTCCAAATAATCGAAACTGCAGAGATCTTAATTCCTTATATCACTTGCATTATGAAACAATGAAACTCATTCTTTTTCTTCAGGAAGCAATAATTGTCAGTAGGCCCTCACTGGCTGTAAATGCAGACAATTGTGTTTATACTGTTAAATTATGTTTTAAATGTACTGATTTTTTTTATTTTAAATGTCATAATCACAGGATAAGTGTGCCTACTTTTCAAATAATTATTCTATGCCAATTTCTTTACCAGGCAGGTACTTCTGACGGAATACCAACTCCTACAATAACCTGGATTAACTAATTAAATCTAATTATTTATTAAATTCAATACAATGCATGTTTGCAATGTATACAAATAGTTTTATAGCTGGGTTTTACCCTTTTTAATTTTTTTCCCACTCTTTTAAAGTACTAACCTGAAAAGATACACTCTTCAGCAATGTGCTCTGCATGCACATATTGTATGGCACCAGAGCTGCCACATGATGCTCTCCACAATTATTGCATATTTCTATATTACAGAATATAGAATATTCTATATTAGAGAATATTGGATATTTGCACCCTTCCCATTGGGTACAGGACCACATTCTTGTCACATTTCCTGCAAATACAGCCCACACCCTTTTTTATCTCCTGATAGATAGATGACCTTGCTTTAGCTGTATTAAAATGTGCATTGCTTAGGTGGGATGGAAGTTTCTAGAAGTGATCGCCTGTACCTTGACAGCAAGCCTTGGTTTCCAGCGAGATGTTTACCACTGGATGCTGTCTCCTCCTTAAATATAATTTTCAACTGTGGCAAAAAACCAGTTAGTTTTAGTAATATGACATACACACACCACATTAGAAAAATTTAAGGTGTGCTCTGTAGACTTGTGTTCTGCTAGCAGGATCAATGTCCAATACCCTGCACAGAATTTCACGTGGCTCACTAAGTCACACCATCACAGAGTGGTGTGGGTTGGAAGGGACCTTAAGGACCATCCATTCCCTGTCCCCTGCCATGGCAGGGACACCTCTGTCGCTGTGATATTTCCTGAAAAATCCTCTTTGCCCAAGATTTTTCTCCTGAGAACCTGAGAAGCCTCAGAAAAGAGCGAACACAGTAATTATCTGATTGATTTGGAATGTGGTCTTGAGGTTGCTTACCAACAGGTGCATCTTGGATTGGTTCCGCGTGAATTGTTTTTAATTAATGACCAATCACCATCCAGCTGTGTCAAGGCTCTGAGGAGTCACAATTTTTATTATTCATTCTTGTCTAGCCTTCTGATGAATCCCTTTCTCTTTTTCTTTAGCATTGTTTTAGTATAGCAAATATAATAAATAAATATAATTATAGTATAATAATTATAATTATAATAAATGTAGTATAGATAGTATAGATATAATATAGTATGAATATAGCATTAATATAATATCATATATATCATAATAAATCAGCCTTCGAAGAACTTGGGAGTCAGATTGATCTCTCACCTCATACTGGTACCCTCACAAACACCACACTGTCACCACACCTCCCACTGTCCCAGGCTGCTCAGAGGCCATCCAGCCCTGGTCTTGGACACCTCCAGGACTGGCATAGCCCCAGCTCCTCTGGGCAGGCTATTCTAGAGCCTCGCCACCTCCTGAGTGAACAATTCCTTCCTAACAACAGATTAAATCTCTCCTCTTTTAACTAAAACCATTTCCCCTTTTCCTCTCACTGCATATCTATGGTAAAAGTCCACATTTTTTTATGAAATGAAATTAAGTGAAATGCTTACAGGTACAAGAAGGCTTTAACCAAATATAACCAGATGTGTTTCTGGGAAACCAGAAGGCTTTTTTTTCAGGTAAGCAGAGGTTAAAAATCTGGGACTCTCCATATGTCAGGTTCAAAGCTGAAAGTGAGGAGATGCTGAGAGGAGAGAAACAGACCCTCTTAGGGGAAAAAAAAAATCAACAAATTATGTGCTGTGCAACTCCTACCTGAAGGCAAAGAAAAGCCTCTTTTCCTAAATGAGGGAGTGTATTTACACAACCCTGTATGCAGTCGTTCAGTTATCCTAAGAAACGGTGCCTTTAAATTTAGGTGTGAGAAGTGTGGATTTTAAACACTGTTTTAAGCATAAGGAATTTTAATGGTTTCATATAATTTCTGAGGTACCAATTCTGCTATAATAACTGGATGGTCCTTCCCTGAAGTGTGTCCTGAACAAGGCACGGCATGGCACTACAACTCTTCTGAGCCTATGCTGGAGGCACAATTTTTCAAATCTACAACTGAAATGCATTCCAGTACAAAATCTCAGCTAAAAATAACCTTAGCTATTTATATTTAATGTTTGCACCAAAAAAAAAAAAAAAATCTGTCTATTTAGGGTACAGTCTGTTGTCTCAAAGATGACAAGAGTAAGCAATATTATTTGAAGTGGAATGTTTTATTTAAGCAGCATGTATAATGAAGCTAGTGGAAAAATATTGAAATTTCAGAAAAGAACGAAATGCCCATCATCATTTAACTGTTATTTCAGGTTAGGGATAGATGTCATCTATTGTATTTGGGTGGTGCCCCATGGCAGGAAGGAATGATGAATCTGACTCCATGTTCTCAGAAGGCTAATTTATTATTTTATGATGCTGTATTATATTAAAGAATACTAAACTAAACTATACTAAAGAATACAGAAAGGATACTGACAGAAGGCTAAAAAGATAATAATGAAAACTCGTGACTCTGGAAAGAGTCTCAACACGGCTTGACCCTGATTGGCCAAAGAGTCAAAACAATTCACAGCAGAAACCAAGGAAACAATCACCTGTTGGATAAACAATGTCCAAACACATTCCAAAGCAGCAAAACACAGGAGAAACAAATGAGATAATTATTGCTTTCCTTTTTCTCTGAGGCTTCTCAGCTTCCCAGGAGAAAATCCTGGGCGAGGGGATTTTTCCAGAAAACATGAATGCCACGATCATCTATACCTAAGAACACATTATATGACTTACCTTTACCAAGGAATTAAATATCCAGCTATTTCACTATATTGTGTATTAGACAGTAAACCTAAATATCAACTTGTGTCAGTATGACCCAAAAAACCACCAGGAAGTCATCATTTACATCAACACAAAGAGGATGCTTGGTGAAAGTCAAGTTCAGAATGATCCAGTCAGTTGCTCAGGAGCCAGTGTAATGGTCATTTAGCAGAATCAGAAACATCATTTTTTTTTTATTCTACCAACCAAGTTTCAAACATCACAAATGAAATCCTGGTACCAATTTGATTGTCTAAATTAAGACTTTTTCCTGAAGAGATGAGTCAGAGGTCAAAGAAGTTGAAACTTGTATTATTTTCCATTCATTTGTAGCAAATAAAACTAGAAAACCAGTGGTCTCTTAAGATAACATATAAACCACAAACTAAATTTAATTCATAGTAACTAAACAAGAAATTATGTTGAATGTTCTACAGCTGAGTATAGCACCCAAACAGAAAGCTAGTGTTAAGAGTGGGCCTTTCCTAAAAAAATTGAATACTTACCTCTTAATAAATGATCACCAGCAAAGGAGAATACTTCATAAGGCCCACAACACTGCTTTTTTGATGGGTTAATTATAATTCCATCAGTACCTAAAAGTTGAAGATGATCTGTGCACAGGAGTTATGGCTGCAGGAAGAAATTCAGATGATCAAGTACAAATCTGACTGCTTTACTGTAGCATCCAAATGCCAACAGTGGATTTTTAATAACCCTTTTTTCACCCCCAAGATACACGTATTATTTATCATTAAACGACCAGGTGATCACTCAGACATAAATACTTACTTTAAAAAAGCTAAGAGTCCATTTACAAATTCCTGGACAGAACGTGGCACGCTGATGTCACTTTATGTCAGAATTACCTCTTATCCCAATGGCATTCATGCAACAAGTTAGCTGGGATACAGAAACAGATATATAAACAATTCTTAGGTTAGTTTAAACTTACTCTAGACTAAACCAGACATCTGAATCAGGTGTGTGAAATCCACCCCCATAAAAATACATCTCAATTCACTACTGAATTTAGACTCTTAATGCCAGGATTTTGAAATTAATCTTAAGGGAATACTATAAATACATCAAACCTGCAATTTTTATAAACTTGGTGTTTGATGCTCTTTCAAAAAAAGATGTCTTTTTTGTATAATTAGTGACACCCACTTATATGCATTTTGTTTACATTTTCATGCTCTATACTACTTCCTAACCAAAGCACAAAGAAGGACAAAGGTAAGAAAGAAATCTTTTCTCACAGCCTTCCTTTTATTTTTTCAGTTTGAACATATCTGTCCAGTTAGCATTCTGGAAAACAGAATTTCAGGAAATGACACAATCATGTAATCATATATTTTGGTTTAGAGTTTAATAGCAGCTCTTAGCTTGGCCGACCTTCCTCTTGGGTTTGTTTCAATATCCTTGGCCTGGGGTGTGAGAACTTTTTTCTGTAAAGAAATCCACTTGGAGTTGGATTTTCCACAGGGAGATCCTTGTGTGTCTTCTCCTTTGGAGGCATTTTTCAGAGCCTGTCTGATCTTCTGCTTTGAGCCAAGGTTGTACTTCTCTGTCATGTCAATGCCATGAAGGAAACGTTTGATGATTCGATCTTCCAGGGAGTGAAAGGACAGGGCTACAAGGCGACCTCCAGGCCTCAGGAACTTCTCAGCTGTCTTCAGCCCTATCAGCAGTTCATGGAGCTCATCATTCACAAATATCCTCAGGCCTTGGAAAGTTTTAGTAGCAACATGCACAGGTCTCTGAAGCAAGTCCTTCCGTGCGTAGAGCGCTGATGCTGGAAAAGCACCTGTCACACATTTTAAAATATGCATGTTAATAACTTAATAGTTCTACATCTTGGCATCCCTCATGCAAGATGACTTTAAAGGAAAGCATAGTAAAAACTGAACCTTGACTAGTGAGCTTCCTTCTTTATAATACATCTTTTTTTTATGTTTTGAACTCCCATCTCTGGATGTAAAGCCTATTAAACTAAGATGCTTTGTGGTTGGGTTTTTTCCCTAGAATCTTTTAGAGAAGTTCCTTCTCCAAAAGCACCACCAATTGAAACTAAAAAATAATGGCTGAAATCCAGATAAAGTAAAAAAAAGATAGGACAGACAAGTCTCACTTTACAGCTCAGCGTAACCAATGTCAGTTTGGAATTTGTGGTTGTGTTACACTTTTAAGGAAAAAAAATTAATATACAATGGACACAGTCTTACCTGTGGCTTCCAGATAACTGCATTTCTTCACAGGCTGAAGACAATGTCTACCTGGCAATAACTATCATTCAATGAACTACCTGAAGTTTAAAAGAGGTACCCTTGTTTGGAAACAGAAATTGTTGAACACTACACCTGTGTTTCTTCAAATGTTCACAAAAACCTCTTGAGAAATTTAGAAAATGCAGCTGACACTGCTTTGTTTTCACGTGCCTACACAGCAGAATATGTCAAGGTTTGTCAGACCTAAAATCTCCACATTAAATATTTTTTAGTTAGATGCACAAAACTCCCTCTTCCTTTACCCAAAATTCTTATGAGTCAAAAAAGTTTTTGCAGAGGCTGAAATTTTGATAGAAATTTTAATATATCAATATTTAATGTATTTTAAGCTTGAACTTTCATTACATGGATACAGAACAAAAAGCTAGAGAAACCTGATTTGATGGATCAGAGGAACTAAAGTGCAATATCTGTGAAACTTGAGTAAATTTATCATCTATTACCTAAGTGACCACAGGAGTCTGGTAAAGATAAATTGAATAAATCATGCTAGCACATAAGTGGACAGTTATTTTTCTAAACAAGAGGCAATACAATTGGTATGTATGCATTAGAATGCCCCAATTTCATGTCAGTGCTGAGTTACAACATAATGAAGCAAAGAGTTGGAAGTAAACACAGCTCACAATCAAGTAACTGTTATTCTACATAGTGAAGTCAAAGAGGGCAATACCGTACCTCTGAAACTAGTTGTCTAAATTCAAATTTGCATGGGTGATTGAAAAATATTAAGAGAGATCTCATTACCCATGAGAGGCTCACACAGAAAAATTTATCAGTGCAATTCTTGAGGCTTTTAAAGATAAGATTTTACTTATGTCAGAAAGCCTAAGCGTTCACAAAGCACATCACAAACACAAAAGCAATCTCAGTCCTCAGCAAAGACAGAGGAAAATAATGGGATTTTAAAAGTCAATTGGTATTAACACAGCTATTTTCACATATGCTATGTCCCTAAGCTATGTTTCTGCATAATTCATTTTCCTACCTACCTTGCTCCTCTGATGTCCAAAGCTAACAGCTCCTAAATTCACTGAAGAGACCCCGTTGTAGTTGTGGCTACTTCCAATCCTTATAGTCTGAATGCTTCAAGACACAAATTGGCAAGAGGATAGACTTGTCCCAGCCAAGGAGTACATGTGAATTTGTAGTCTGAAGCTGTCTCACCAAACAATAAATAGATGCAGCCTGCAGGAGTGAGGCTTTTCCATCATTTACCAACTCCAGAAAAAGCTACACTAGCTGGTCAATGTAATTCCTGTCCCTGAGAACATAACCTTCTGTACTGACCATGAACCACAAACAGAATGTGTGCTCTCATTGATGAGGTCACAAAGCTTGTTTTGATGAAAGACCTCAATTAAAAGGAGAGCTAAAAGCCACAGAGCATGAGGAATCCCAAGAAACCCACACCAAGCTCGTGCCTACTGGCACAGCCTCTGTTTCTATGTCTCTTTGCACACCTAAAAATGGGTTCTTTGAGAATGGACCCCTTAGAACAGCCACTGAGTGCCAGCTGTGTGTGATGAGAACTGTCTGATAGCCTAAGGAACACCGTGCTAGGCAAAATAAACACAACTTGGTTTAAAGGTCCAGTAACAGCCACCGGCACTGATAGGATGCTCACAACTATGGAATGAATCAGATTAGAAGAAATTCTTCCCTTTGTGGGTGGGGAGGCACTGGAACAGGTTGCTCTGTAGATTCCCCATTCCTGCAAATGTCCAAGTCCAGGATGGACAAGGCTTGGAGCAACTTGGTCTAGAGGAAGGTGTCCCTATCCATGGCAGGGCAGCACGGGCTTTAAGGCCCCTTCCAACCTAAACCATCCTATCCATCTAAATTCAACTTCAAAAGGCTTTGTAAAAATGTAAATGGACAGAGTATGCTGGTATCTGGGCAGGTTTTCATTGGTCTGCTCATCAACACTGATATTTTGCAACTGCAATTCTGAACAGATGAGTAAAAGAACAGTGACACTGAGGCTATTAGCATGACTAGGACACTAACAGGTCTTTGGGAGGTTCTTCCACTAATCCTGCCATGGCTGTTGAGTGCAGCTTCCTCCTACAATAACCTTCTGTGACAATTAACTCTGACATTAATTTACCACTATGAATAATTTATCACACACTGAAGAAAAATTAATTAAAGCCCAGATTTATTCTGTAAGTATAACACAACCTTACATGCCTCAGTTGAACACACACAAAGAGCACTGCAGCTCCTATAATAAAGCACAGAACACTAGTATTCAGGAAATTGGTAAAGAAATGCAGCCACTTTGCAGTTTTATGCAACCAAAATCTCCCAGACTAAAACCAAAATCAAACTGTTTACATGTTCAAAGACTTACTGGTCTACTGTCAAAGGCTGGGATTAATTCATACATGTAATCTCTGGTTATTCTAATCTGGTCATTATTACATATTAAATTTAATTCAGAAAATTGGTAATGTTTGCTATTATATATTAAATGTAATTCAGGAAATTGGTAAAGAAATGCAGCCACTTGGTGCAGTTTTATGCAACCCAAACCTCCCAGACTAAACCCAAAATCAAACTGTTTACATGTTCAAAGACTTACTGGTCTACTCTCAAAGACTGCAATTAACTCATAAATTTAATCTCTGATTATTCTGATCTTTTATATATTATAAAATTATATATTAAATAAATTATATATTAAATGTGATTTCTGTCACACTGGTCTTCAGCTTTTTAGCCAAGCCAATAGATTCTGATCTATGTTCCATGAGTTCCATGAAAAGGTGATAGGTTGAAAAATTCTCCTATCACTCTTACTCCTCTAGTTCAGTTAAAACAAAATCTCTTTGTGCTTTCTACTCAGGCACATCACTTCTCACCCAGGCCCCTCCAGTTACCAAGACACTTAAAGAAAATCCTTCCTGCTAACTGGCTGTTCAATGCACAAAAACATTTTAAAAATTCAAAAAAAAAATCTGTATGGGAAGCTTGCAAAGTGAATTTCATTCATAAAAACACCACGCTTCTGGCTAGATGACTGCTTTGGAATCCCAGTGAGAGAAATATCCATTTTTAGTTTCAGGATGCCCTGATGATAGTTACACTTTAAAAAAATCTAATAGGCTCTCGCACTGAAACGTATTGAAATTTGAAAAGCTTGTGAATGGAGTTAGCAGTGTGCTGTGCCTGTCAATAGGAACTGTGCAAGTCCCCAGAGTGTGAGGGAGTGGGAGAGTGCAAGAATGAATTCAGAGCCTGCACCTGTTGGCAGGAATTCGTCTGTTGAATTAGCACTGCATTTAATAAGTTGCTGTGACGCAACCAATGTCCTTTTTGTCTGGGCTCCCTCAGCACAGTGCTAATTCTCACCCAGCTGAAATGCAGGCAATATTACAAATTCCAAACTGATAATTAAAGCCTGTAAAAGTGAGCCGGTCGGAAAGAAATTGATTTCACCAATTAAAGTTCTCTTAAATCTTGAACGTTTTTTTAACATGTCATCATCAACTCCTTTCAAGTTAAGGCCAGATGATCACATGATCTCAAAATCGTTTGTTCATTGATTATGTACCTAAATAATGCTCAGAAAAAATAAGTTCTGAACAAAAATTAATAGATAAAAGGGTATATTGCCCCCTGAAAAGAAATCAAAATAGACCATTAGTTGCACAGGAAAAGCATATGAAAATTACATCCTAAAAAAACTTCACCATTTTTAATGAGTTTTCCTGCACATGCAGTCAGAGCTAGTATTTCCAAACAGCTCAATGAGGTACAACAACAGACATGAGGAAGTGCCTCTTAATCAACTTTCACACATCTATTCACTACTCTTCAGCTAAGAACTACTGATTTTCACTATTTACAGAGCACTCAATGCTGCAAACAGCTCTGTGAAAATTACAGACAGTGAGAAGAGTTCCACTGTGCTGCAGGAGAAGATGCTGTTCCCCAAACTCTTCCTACTGCAGATTCCACAGCTCCTAGAGATCTTATTTAACCAGATCAGAAGCCTTTTGGATAACATTTATAAACACCAGGAGCAAGAACAAATTTTTAATGCTGTTTTGTTTCCTTGGGTTTTTTTTTTTTTTTTAACTACATCCTTCACCTTTATCTCCCAATGGATTAGGAGCTGCAACACAAGTCCTAAGCTTTTGGAGGGTGGTAGGAAAGACCAGACATCTAGCATTCTATCAAAAGAAATTAAATTTTCCAAGCTCAGGTTAGTCCAAGTCTAGATCCACTGTAATTCTGATGATCAGCTGGACCTTAAGATAAAACTTGGGAGCTCTGGAACATCTGAAGCCACAGTAATCAATAAGAGGAGAAAGAAATACAGGCACTACACAGATTCTCAGATGCTGACAGCCAGCTTCATTGGCTAGATTCTTTTGCTTGTGTTCTGGTTCCTACACCAGGCAAAAATGACGACCCTGCTCTGGAAGATAATCAGGCTTGCAGAGAATCTGCAAAATCTAAAATGCAAGATTTTACTATTCTAATTAGTATTTTTTAAAAGACATAACATTTAACTAATAGGTCATAAATCTTACTCTGGTCAAGTCCTGAATTAGTCTGTTTTTTTGGGCTGTGCCATCAAGAGGTTCCTGTAGCTGTGGTCTCTGGCACTGTAGCTCTGGCTTATCCCAATAACTTCACCAATATAATTCCATGTAAGAATACATGTTAATTACAGGTGATGAATGAATCAAAATATATCACAATTATGAAACATTTCCTTAAGGTTTTTCTTAATCAGTTCAAAAATTGATAGGATCCACCACAGTGCTTCCTTCCTGGATGAACCAAATTAAAACTGGAGGAACTTTTATGCAAACAGGGATCAGTGTAACAGCTCTAAAATTGTTACAATTACTTGTGTACTCCCAGAAAAGCACACCAAACACACATATTTATTGTCTTGGCAGATGTGTGCTGGACTCATTGTTTTTTGGCATGTACACTACCTGATGCATACCTGACTTGTGGATCAAGAACCTCTTCAAACATAGCAGGGAATTTAAAGTGAGGACCAAAAAAAAAAAATCCCTCTCATGGTCACAGCAAGGGAGCATCAGCTGCTGGCTCACATGCAGCCCATTAAACATGAAGGGATCTCCAATTGCTGTCTTGCATACGCCTGTATTTTCATTCCCTTACTTTCAGCTATGGCACCAAATTATTTCAGAATTACTGAGTTGCTTGTGTGTAATATGTTATATCTTTAGCACAGTGAGACAGTTGCTTCCAGCTCAGGGTAGTACATTGTCTTGTCAACACTTTTTCAAAAAGCACGGAATATATATGACAAAGCTCACAATTGTTATTTCAGGATATTGTGAATGATGACATTAAAAATTTAAAAGTTTATAGAAGCCTCATAGTGCTTTGTCTCTTTTATTTTTTTTTTAAGATTGGTTACATTCACTGTATTTAGAGCAGGGCCTTACAAGAGCAAGCAGTGTCTTCAGGTCCTTTTATCATATCAGCTAAACTTTGAGCCTTGGTTGACTGGGCTAAAGTATTCTGACTTCCACAAATACAGACTTTCCAATTTCTCCATCATTAAATTTAAGTGCCTTAGACTTCCAGTTTAAGTAATACAAGTTCTTAAGAACACCATGAAATTTTTGATACTCTTCAAGATAGCAATGAAATATTTTGCACAGTTCTTTAGCAAATGTGAAGTTTGGATTAGAGTTTTCAAGGTCTGTATTCAAAGTCAGGAGTTTAGACTATTTGTGACAAGATGTAGTGATTTTCATCATTTGGGTAAAATAATAAAAACATAGTGATGCTACATATAATGTTAATGACCAGGATTTTTGTCTTACAAAAATTTTTACTTGAGAAAACAAACATAAAGGTTCTTGATGCAAGCACTGCTCCTGCCTAACTGCATTTTCTTCCAGCTGTTTACAGTGAGGAGCAAGCAAGATGAAGTGTTTCAATGGTCTCTTCAGGCTGATCTAGTTGGCATGCACAAGTTGAAGCAAGCCATGTATTGCTTTGTGCTTCCTGATTCTTTAGAAAAACAGAAATGATCTGATTTTACTGGTAATTGGAAACTGCCACAGTATCTGCCCTTGAAATATTAAGATACAGACACTTAAAACTAGGACAGATATGACATATCTGATATTTGAAAGGATCAATAGCCGGGATAAAGAATACCCAAGGCTGCTGTCATTCTGTGGTGGACAAAATGATAAATCACTTTATGTTAAATCTATTATTGAACTAATTGTCAAATTAAAATACAAAAATAAAAACATAAAAAAAATAAGAGAGCTGACATCAGAGCAGAAGGGGCAGGATTAGACCCCGCGCCACTCCAAGTACAAATAGATCCCTCTGGGACTTGGTGGGGATTAATATTTCCTTCCCTCCTGTGCAGAATTAATGCGGGTACCTGCCACGATGCTGGCCAGCTGCCTGGTGCTGGTGATGGGGTAGATGCTGCGTGCCTGCACGATGGCAGAGGCGATCCTCCTGGCGTGCCTCTCCTCGCCGTACGCGCTCAGCACCGCCGCCAGCGCCCGCCGGTCCAGCGCGTTCACCACATCCGCGGCCGTGGCCATGCCGGGGCACCTGCACACACAGCAGCCCATCAGCCCAGTGAGTGCCCTGAGGTCAGCGGCCATCCACCAGAGGTGAGCTTCCATGGAGCCACACACACAGACAGACACACAGACACACTGTGCACACTGCCTAGGAGGGGTGCACAGTGGAGGGGGCAGCGCTGTGGAAACACCTCGCGCCTTGTACATCCCCTTCTCTCGCTGGTCGAGGTGGACTTTGCTCCCTAACTCCAGTTAGAACACTCTTAACTACCTAATGCTGTTATAAACCATGCTTGTGCCTTTTAAACCCCTTTCTCTTGCTGGTCTAGGTGGAGATTGTTCCTTAACTTCAAGTAGAACAGTTTTAACTTCTAAGTGTTATCACAAACCATGCTTGTGCCTTTTAAATCCCCTTCTCTCGCTGCTCTAGGTGGAGTTTGTCCCCTAACTTCAGTTAGAACAGTTTTAACTAACAAGTTCTGTTATAAACCATGCTTTTGCCTTTTGAACCCATTTCTCTCACTGGTCTAAGTGGAGATTGTTCCCCAACTTCAAGTAGAACAGTTTTGACTTCTAAGTGTTATCACAAACCATGCTTGCACCTTTTACATCCCTTTCTCACTGCTCTAGGTGGAGTTTGCTCCCTAACTTCAGTTAGAACAGTTTTAACTTCCAAGTATTCTTATAAACCATGCTTCTGCCTTTTAAATCCCCTTTTCTCACTGGTCTAGGTGGAGTTTGCTCCCTAACTTCAGTTAGAACAGTTTTAACTTCCAAGTATTATCATAAACTATGCTTAATAGTTTAGAATAAATAATTTATTGTATATTTTCTCTGATTAGTAAACCCACAGATGATGTTCATAAAATACCCTGAACTATTTCAGTAGCCAAGTGACAGAGATGTAGATACATTGCTTGAAGGCTCACACTGTTTAAATTGCAGTGAGTCCTGTAGTTTATATGACTAGGTAATTTCTATTCTCTCAGGACAGTATTTCTATATAGATTCTTATGCCTTTTAGTGAAAAGTAATGTTAAATTAAGAATAAATATATTCCAGTATCATGCTAGGATGAAAATTATGTGTGACCTTTCTCTTTAGCCAGATTTAGAATATAAACTTGCCTCTTACAGGTTCATTTCAGCAACCTTGCACAATATGTTGTTTTCTAGCCAGAACTGATTTCAAGGATCTTTTATTTCAAATCTCCTCATATGAAAACAATTGCTAATGAAGATAATTAAACATTACTTTTCACTAAAAAGCATAAGAATCTATATAGGAACACTCTCCTTAGATAACAGAAATTACCTAGTCATATAAACTACAGGACTTATTACAATTTAAACAGTGTAAGACTTCAACCTATGTATTTACATCTCTCACACTTGGCTACTGAAATAGTTCAGGGTATTTTATGAACATCATCTGTGGGTTTACAAATCAGAGAAAACAGACAAACTACCTAATAAATTCTCCTCTTTGCTTTCAGGCATTTTTTAGTCCCCTGCAGTATCTTACAAAAGATAAAAAAACTTGGAGGCAAGTAGTATCATAGCAACAGCCACAGTGTAAGGTTTTTGTTATGCCTCAGGTACCCTTTGTTCTGAGGCTCCTGTTCTGTGTTTGTTTTCTCATGATGCATCCGAATTACACGTAAGCCTGGAGTTCAGATTCCTGGAATCTGAGGACTGAATCCCAGGAGAACCATGGGAGCATTTTGCACAAGACCAGAAAAAGCGAGTATCATGAAATTGCTGTGTTAAAATTTAGCATTAATATGGTAAGCTAATTCCTTAGAAATTGAGGCTTCCCATTGGCTCTTGCGGGCAATGAGAGAACAAATGGCATTTCTTAAGACACCACATTCATCAAAACACCAAGAAAAAATTGCCCTTCTCTGTCATGTAATGTGTCATGAAACTACAGCCATCACCCAGACAAGACAGATCGTTGGCTGCTCGTGCAAAAAGCAGAGTGCTGCAGAAATACATCAGGTTGTCTGAAGATGAAAAACACTGCATAAGTGGAAATTATCACTCCATGACTAATTTTCATGCTCTTGAAAGTACTGAACACCAATCCAAATTTAAATACAGGTGATTTACTCAGTAACCATTAATTTGACAATTAAGTAAGCCTGATGTGCTTCCTACACAAAGAGAAAGGAAGCTTATAATTTTGCTGAGCAGAACTTACAACAAACCCATGGGCATGGAAGAGAACATCACACCAGCATGCTACAAGCAATGTGGCTATCTGATTTAACCTAGCAGATATAATCAACAGGATTTTATTTATTTATTTATTTTTATGATGTTCCTTTCACAGAGAAGCAACTGGATCAAATGATCATTGCACGAAAGAGGGATGCTGCTCCTTTTCTGAGAGAGCAGCTGGACCTGCTCAAGTGAAGTTTCCACAAACAGCAAGTGTGGCAGAAAAGGAAAGGGACTGCAGCAAGAAGTTGTGAGCCTGCAGATCAAGTACAGGCAGAGAAACTGTGGAAATAACAGGCCTCTGAAAGAGAGATGTTCCTGTGACTGTGTACCACACGCTCCAAAAATGCTACCATTTAAAGGTGCAGTTAATAAAACATTACTGATTTAATCACTCACCACTGGAACCTTCCCCTCATCTCAAAGAAGGCAAAGGCAACAACCAGGGCTGAGCACTGAGACAGAAAAAAGCTTTTTGGCAAAAGACAGACAGGACACTCGTGCAGTATCAGATGTGGTTTGAGGATAAGAATTCTCCATTTTAAGAGGAAAGGAACTGCACAGGGGTTGCACAGCAGCCAGTTTTTGAGGTTCAAGAAGAAATGTTCTATTATAGTGTACCTGTCATGATCCATCCTCATGTCCAAGGGCCCATCCTTCTGCAGGGAGAAGCCTCTTTCAGGTGTGTCTAATTGCATGGAAGAACAGCCAACATCCAGGAGAACTCCATCCAGAGAGCCTGGCTCAACCCCAGATGAGATTAACAAAGCCTCTGACTGGCTGAACCTTCCCAGGAGAGGCTGAAGCTGGTTCCTGTAAGAAAGGAACAAATGAATAGCCCCAAGTTTAGTTATAACAACTCCATCTCTCCCCCTTGCACAGCAGGAATTAGATAATAGCACTCAACTTGTCTCAGAAGCAATAGGGCTATTCCCCAAGTAATAGTTTATGTCTTTTCTTATGCCAACATTGAAAACTGGTCCAGAACACCCCTCAGTGGCTGCTTCAGCTTTAACTCTTTACTCTTTTCCTGCTTTATCTGAAAGAAATAGAAAACTGACTAAAATTTACTTTTTTCAGTATGCAGGAACTGAAGAGGACACCTTGAGCAGCAATGTCCTGACTACTGAAGTACCTGCCCTGCTCAGCAGGGCCCTTAGTAAAGCAAGGCCAAGGTGCAGAAAAGAAAGAAAAGATCTAGAGAAGCAGACAAAATGGAACAAGAGGGCACAACCCTGTGGATTGTATTTACCCAGCAGGAAAACAATTCCAAGTTCCTGCCATGGGACCAAACACGTTTTTGGTGGCATTTGTCATTTTAAAGATAACTTTGAGAACGAGGTGCACTCAATCACAAGCAGGCAAAACCCTCAGTGCATTTTGGATTTAGGCACCTGATGACTGCAGAGAGTGGTTTAACATGTACTTTTGTGCTTAGTGCTCTTTCTTGGATTCAAAGTGGTTGTTTCTTAATGTTCCCAAGCTGACAAGGAAAAGAGGAATGGCAAAGGAGGATAGAACACACCTTGGGCACACAGACACGTGTGTCCAACCACATAGAGCTCAGCCAGTGCTGGGACAATGCTCAGGATGGAGTTCCTGGGGTGTCCTGGACTCTGTGATCCTGGTGAGTCTGCTCCAGGATGTGATTCCATCATCTCTGAGGTTTCCCATTGTTCTCTTGGGTATCTAATCCCAAACTTCTGGGTTTCGCCTTTCTATAAGGTGGCTTACAATTACACAATTTATTTTATCTGTCTCTCAAAATCTAAATGGATTTCACAGACTTAGAAAGATTCATCAACAAATTGCTGCATTTTTAAGCAGTACCTGAAAAACAGAACACATTTCTGGAAGCCACGGCCTCCAGATGTGGAGAGGAAACGCTCCATTAAAAGGAAGACCCTTATGAATCCAACCACATGGAAGAACACTCAGCTACACAAGGATCTCCTCATCAGAGCAGAACAAATCCACCCAGTAAACACAGCACAGAACCTGGGAAACAGCGTGAATGGACAATGTCCACCAGGGATATCATGATGGAGCACACAATGTGGAATTGGTTTCTCTCCAGCCCATAACTGAACACAGCTACTCAGCATAATAAGAACTGACAGCTCCTGAAAAGCACAATGACCCACTTCAGACACTAAAACCAATTTAAGCTACATAGTTAGAAAGTTTTGAGATTGTGTTTCCTCCCCAACATAATGAGGGGAATTTCCTTGAAAATGCACAGTGCTTTTTCCAACTGGGCACTGTTTCTACCTTCCTGACTCGTGCAAATAAATGAACTTAAAAATTCCATATGTGGGAGATGAAAATTAAATGAGACCTGGATAAAACTATAAATTGCCATTGTCCAGTTCCCCAGCAGCCAGTAATCCATGTCAGGAGCTCTGAAGTAGTGCTCTGCCAACCCATCTGAAAAATTACTCTAAACATTATTTTTTATTGCTATAAATTTTCTTACATTTCTTTAAACAAGTGATAAATATGTGGATAGCTAAGATGTTTGTGACAGCTTTTGATTTGTGACCTGCCAAACATTTGTTATTAGAAAAGGTTAATTAAAAAAAAGAAGTAAATTTTGAGTAAGTAGAAATTTACTCTTGGGTAGAGAGATGCTTCAGCTGGAAAAAAAATCTGGAGCTTGCAAATAAAAAAAAGATTGAGAAATGATTAGGTTGACATTTGATGTCAGTCTTTCAGCTGTGTGGAATTACAGCTTCTGTATAAAACGTGTTTGTTACGCACTGCCCTGTGTGTACCGCTGATGGATACAGGAATCCTGGTGATTATAAATTATAATTAATTATAATACAAAATATTTTAGTATAAAATAATATAATATGAATACATAATTTATCAATTCTCACTAAAACCAACTGGTTTTTATGAGGTTGTAATGACTGTATATTCAAGGTTCAGGCTGGCTCTCTGGATTCCTGTTTCTCTGTGGAACAGAAGACACAGTTTGAAGCATCTTGGCTAACTCATACCCTTCCACTAATCAAACCAAGTGCACAGCAATGAAAGATTTATCACCTTATGAAAGGAAACACAAATATCAACTCTTTTTTTGGTCAGATAGTAACAATGATAGCGATGAAAAGGCCTAATCTACCAGATTATAAGCATGACACATTTATTTGAAATAAAATATTTTACCAAGAGTTCAGAACATTTGTTAGAAGACAAAGAAACTCTCCCCTAGTCTACCATTCTTTATCTTTACATTCAAATAAAACCTGCCCATTACACACAGGACTTCTCAAAATATTCATTTCCCCTCAACTTCCTTTGGAATTCAGGTTTTTATTTACGTGATCTGTAAATCCACATTCCAGAAAAATCTCAAACAAATAATAAATAATGAACTTTTAAACTACGTGTTAAAAACCTTTATTTCCTACAGTCACATGCCTCCTGCTCTACCCAGGTGTGCAGAATTCTTGCCACTGGCTTGTTCAGCCTTCCAATGTTTTCTTTGGTCAAGAGAGGATTTATGTTCTATGACACACTTACCTCGTGTGAAAATCTATTACCCTTTCTTGTCTTAATTTCTTGCAAAACCAGTGCTCAGTGGAAAAAGCAGGCAAGGCAAACCAGAGAACATCTGTAAACACTAAGAAAAACAGCCAAGCTTATAGTTCTGAGAAGCCTGAGAGGAGAGAGAGAGAGCGCCTCAAAACATCACAGAGCAAGACTGAATGGGGATTTTCACCACTGCTGACACCTTGGAAAGCTGCTAGGACTACAAAGGGTCCCTGTAATCATTTTAGGCAGTCTTAGAAGGTTAAAATCTGACTAAACCAAGTTGCCTTGTTTAAGAGAAAAGATTTAAACTTGGTACTTGAGCAGCATTTTATATTTACAGAATATTTTAGAAACATAAAAAAACTATGAAGAGCTTTTAGCTCCTCTCTCATAAATGGAGAAACAAGACTTGTAGGGTTTAATATTTAAGGACTTGAAGATAGCATGTAGAAAGCTAAGACAATTTCAGAAACCATGGTCTGAGGATGTAAGAAAGCAGAAAATACCTGTCATATTAGGTCTCATTTTGGGGGGGTGTGTATGGGGTAACAGCATGGCAATTTTTCAGCAAATTCCCAACTGCTACAGGCAAGCAATCTCTAACTTCTCAAAATATTCAACATGTTCACTCCCTCTTTAGTGATCTTGACATTCTACAAGAAAAATGTATGTAAGATTCCAAAAGAACACTGGGAATATGGACAACCTGGCCTGCTTTAAAAAGAATTAAAAGTTATTCACAGCAACTAAGGTTGTGGGACCCCAATAGATTTTCCTGTGCAACAACTTCAGAAGCTTGCAGAATTCTTGGGAAATAACACAGTTGGAAAATAATACAGAACCTTGGGCTCAGGTCCTTTGTTTAGGTCATAGCACCGTATTTTATTATATTGTGACACGTAGCATAGTAATTCTGCTAGACAGGGCTTGATCCACACTTCTCAACACAGGAAAGAGCAGAATGAGAAAGAGTTCAGTGTCTCCTAAGGTATTTCAGGCTCTGCAGGTTTCAGTTAATCTCTGGTATTCTACAATGCTTTATAAAAATATTTATTTCTCATTTTACTCAGTTGAGAGGGATCCACACAGCAAAAAAAAAAAGTAAAGCATTAATGCAGCTTCGACAAAATAAATGGAATCTTTTCTCTCATCTAATTTCTCTTGATTGCCACAGACATTGACATGACATCAATCATTCAGGTCATTTCATAGAGATGTACAATGATGCTTTGATGGTGCTTCAGCATTTTTTTATGTTTATATAATAATACTTGCTCCTGATGTTTCACTATTGCTCCATTTAAAAATTCAGTGTATAAACACACGCCCATCCCTTGTCAGCAGTGAAAACTACATTTCACCCAAGCAGAACAAATGCTTTCTCCAGGAGAAGAGAAAACCAAGTTTTCCAGCCAACTCTTGGCACTGCACACCAAACAGGGAGACCAGTGTGGTGCTTGGATGCAGTGACTGCACTGGGACTGCCATCATTTGGATGAGGGAAGAGATGAGGATCTGACCCCATGTTTCAGAAGGCTTGATTTATTATTTTATGATATATATTACATTAAAACTATACTAAAAGAATAGAAGAAAAGGTTCTCATCAGAAGGCCGGCTAAGCTAAGAATAGAAAGGAATGATAACAAAGGTTTGTGGCTCAGACAGAGAGCTCGAGCCAGCTGGACTGTGAGTGGCCATTAATTACAAATAACTCTATGAGACCAATCCCAGACCCACCTGTTGCATTCCACAGCAGCAGATAATCAATGTTTACATTTTGTTCCTGAGGCCTCTCAGCTTCTCAGGAGGAAAAATCCTAAGGAAAGGATTTTCCATAAAAGGATGTCTGCGACACTCAGGGGGTGAAGCAGCCGCAGCTGTGGTGAGGACACTGGCACAGACCTGGTGTGACACTGCCTCACCTGCCTGAGGTCACCCACAGCTGTCATTTTCACTCCTGGCTGCACTGCCCCAGGCACACCCAGAGGCAACCTGTGAAGCATTCCAGTCATAAACCCCAGCAAGTTCCAGTGCTCCTGCCTGGGAACTGTGGTGTGCTACTGCACCTCAGTGCAACATCCCTCTCAAAAAATGTACCTGAAAATTGCAAAAATCTTTACATTGCCTTTGCCAAATGGAAATTTGGCGGGGTTTTCATGCCTGCCAAGCGTATTGGTTTGCATGGCCTGGTTTGGGCAGTGGGGGGCCCAGAGGTGGCTCCTGTCAGAGGCTGCTGGAAGCCTCCCCCATGCCCAGCAGAGCCAGTCCCTGCTGCTGGCCAAGGCTGGGACAGGGACAGATGCTGGGAATGCCTCTGGGATAACAGATTGAAGAAGAAATCAAAGCAAAGCTGGGGGCCACTTTTAATTCCAGACAGAGAAGAGGAGGAGGAGGAGGTGAGAACACGAGAGGCAAAGCCCTGGAGACACCAAGGGCAATAGGAAGGAGGGGCAGGAGGTGCTCCAGGGGCCAGAATCCCACCTGGGATTCCTCTGCAGACCTTGGGGATGATCAGGGTGAAGCAGCTGAGCCCTTGCAGCCATTGGGATCCAGGGGGGGGGAGGCAGGGATCCCCAGGGGGGGGATGCAGGGATCCCCAGGGGGGGGATGCAGGGATCCAGGCAGAGGAGATGCACCTCCATGGAGATGGACCTCCTGGGCAGAGGTGCCCAGATAATTTCTCCTGGTTCTTATCTCAATCCATGAACCCTTTGTTAAATTTTCTCTCCTCTGTCCAGCTGCAGAGAGGTGTGAGTGGCTTTTGAGGGTGCCTGGCATCTGGCCAGGGTGAAGCCACAGCACCAAGAAAAAAAGGGAAACCAAAAACTGCGGCATCCATCACCTTATAAACCAACTGTGTCATTGCATTTCTCGTTTTATATAAAAATAAGAAACAGATCTATGGAAAGTAAGGTAGATAGTTGAGAACAACTCAGTCTAGGCTGTGTTTCGTGCAACAAAATTACAAACTGAAATCTCAGCCACTGATTAACAAAGGCCTGAGAACTGGAAGAAGCATACATAAAAAGCAATTTCCATAGAACCAAGTTTAGATTTTCAAATTTGAGGGCTACAATGATAACTTTACTCTGTCTGAGGATCCCTGAAATGCCATTTCAAGTATTTTTAAATTGGTCAACTTTTACTTACCACATATTCCCACTTAAGAGCAGAGAACATTTAAAAGGCACGCATACATTTGAAAAGTCAGCTACTTCTCTCCATATAACCTGAAGACATCACACCAAAAAAATTCCCAACAAAAAACAATCCCCCCTTTTTGTAAGGACTTGTAGAGCACTGAGCACCTTACACTGTCAGGAATGTTATCCCAGGAGTGCCTTTCTGTGCCTCCTCTTGCCAGCTGAGTGTCCTTCTGACACCAACCTCATGGATTTGGTCATTTCCTGCTTCACTTCTCCTCCAGCTCCCAGGAAAATGTCCCCTTCTCCTTCCTCTGCCACCTTCTGCCAAGTGATGCAACCCTTCACTCCTCCTCTGCCATGGGCACCAAATAAGCCCAAAACTTAATTTAGAGGTTTAATGTCAGAAGTTTGTAACAACCTCTCTCAAGCACACCTGCTCCAAACAGAGTGCTCACTGTTTAAATGCTCATTTTTATTTCTATATGAAGTCTGGGCTCCACTCTTCTGTCCATGAACACAATTTCAGCAAAAACTGCTGGAGAAGACACTGTTCCAACTAAAGGAAAAGATATAACTTGTAAACCAAAAGCACAAACATCAAAGATGGTTTCCGGTGAGTATAAATCCAAAATCTGGCCATATTAGACATCTTCCACAGCAGGTATACTCAATCTCATTAAAATAAGTATGAAAATTTAAGTTCATAATGAACAATTTGTCCTGCTAAATTACAGATTAAGGATGCAATTCTTTTTCTGGGAAAACCAAAGACTAACAGAAAAAGACAATGGAGGCAAATTTCAAAATGACACGTCTCACCAAAACTCACTAAAAAAATTATTTTTTAGTTTCCTAAGTAACACAAAGTTTTGCTGCATAATAAGAGCAAACTTTATGCAATTGCATCTAGCCATTAAAGCCTTTGCTATAAAATATATATCATCATTATGAGTGACACCTTTACTACATAATATTTGTGGCACACATAATATGCTGCCATCATTGAGATGTGCAAAGAAAACCAAGCTGTCAGAATGATCTGCCTGTCACTCATAGGACATAACAGTTCAGAAAAGTCCTGGTTTCTCTGGGGATTTCATTGGGATCTCAGGTTGGCAGTGGCCACAAGCAGGAACAGCTGAGTTGTTATCATCATCATCATCACCACCTCAGGACTCACAAACACTCAGTGACCCCCCCTTCAGCTTTATTGCCAATTTTAACCACCCCAGCACAAACCAGATGAATGTGCCTGTTCTTTCACCTCTCCTTATAAACTACTACCACTTCAACAATTACTGCAAGAAGTTTTGTTGGACCTTTCTGCTGACAGTTGGCACAAACACTTTTAAAAGCTGAATACCCAGCTCATCGCTCAAGTTCTAAGATTATTTGTTCACTGTAAGAAAACACAGCAAAGCAAGTTTTCTTAGAGTTGATCAATCTTAATAATGGTATTCTTTTCTATTGGCATCTTAAAAGACAGCTGGATAAAAACTGCCTCTCCAGTCCAAAACAACCCACACATAAACTCACTCTTTCACTAGAGACACCATGGTACTTAATTGAACTCAAAAGCAATGCTGCTACTGGCCATAGAAGGAAGGAAGGAAAGTTCTGTCTCAATCAGTTACCCAAAGCCAGTAGAAAACAGAAAGAAATTCTGGATGTACACCAGCAGGTTGAAAGGTACAAATTAACACCAGGAACATAAAAGCTGTATATGAACACGTTTCAGTCCATGAAGGTAAGAACACTAAAATCTGTAGCAACAAGCATTGTAGACAGAATTTTTTCCAACATGCAGGAAAGGGGCAGATCTCTTTTCTCCAGGGTTAACACACAGTCTCAGAGCAATCTGAGAAAATTGTATTGAGTGTTGCAGATTGGAGTCAAGGCACAAACCCAGATTTATCACTCAGTCAGCTTTACTGATCAATTACTGACTAACTGTGATCAAGTATGTACAACGACCAAAATGCAATATGCTACAGTCTAAAAAGACAAGAACTTGCCTCAGTTTTGTCTCATTTGTTAAATGAACAAAAAGTGTATTCCTCTAGTACCTGCTGTCCCCCACTGCAACATATCAGTTTCTGTCTTACTTTAATCAGTAATTTGTCACTGTGATATTTTCTGAAAAATCCCTTCACCAGGATTTCTTCTCCTGGGAATCTGGGAAGCTTCAGCTTCTCCCTGTTTTGCTGCTTTGGAATGTGATTTGGAGAATTGTTTACCCAGCATGTGAATTGTTTTAATTTAATGACCAATCCCAGTCCAGCTATGTCGGACTCGGACTCTCTGAGTCTGTCATGGGTTTTTATTATCATTCTTTTCTAGCCTTCTGATGTCTTCTTTCCCTTTCTTAGTAGTTTTAGTATATAGTTTCTTTTAATATATAATAAAATAATAAATCAGCTTTCTAAGAACATGGAGTCAAATTCTCATCTCTCACCTCGTCCCAGGGACCTCACACCACCACAAATAATCAACTATCCTTTCTTTGACAAACCATTTCCTTGTTTGAAACAGTACTTAAACCTCAGAACACCTTTCTCTAAATACATCCAGCATCAAGAATTCATTTATTACAGATGAAACAAGTAACTTTTTCTTCCTTCCTGTTCTTCTTTTCTAAGCTGCGCCATAGAAGAACACATCTACAATTGGAATTGACTCTCACCTCAAGCACTAAACTCTCTGCCTGTCCCTTGGACAGCATCCCATGCTCCTAATTGTGGGGAGGAGAAATCAGAGAGGCAGAACACGAGAGGAAGGCAAATTAGGACAGCAGGGAAATGGGGCATCACTCAGCCACAACTGCAGTTTGCTCTCCTGTGCCTTGGCTCACACCAAGTCTCACCCTTGTCCAGACAAGGCAACGTGAGCTCTGCATAAAATTACCAATTCCATCACATCATGGGCTCAAAAGACAGGCCAACAGGCAGTACTTTGTTCTCTGTTCCTTTCCCAGTGGCTTTTAGCATGCTCTTTTACCCAGCAGTGAACACCACCACGCATTAGGGTTCCCAGGACAAGCCCAGAATTTCACCTGCCTCTGGTCAGCTCAACGCCCACACGAATGAACCTGACATGCTTTGCCACACCTCTTAACTCCATGTCTTTCCACCTGCTGCCTTGTGGGGTTTCTGCAGTTCTCCAGAAAAAAAAAAAGCTTCATTTTTTGCTGTATTAGGTAACATAGGCTAAAATCAACAACCAAGAACCAACCAAGAGCCCACCAATATAATGGCTTATTTTGATAAGTGATGAATAACTAGAGTGGCATGCTGCACCCACACATCCTTGTGGCACTGCACTGGTGAGATCATCTGAAATGAGATCAGAGTGACCCCTAAATTCAGGCAGAAAATCCACACCAGAAGATTGCTTTGCTTCCACTACTCACTCTCTACACAACTTTACCTTGCTAAATTGCACTTGTTACATCTGTATTTACCAACTCTGAAAATTGCTCCAAAGTATGAAACACTTTAAAATCAAAATTAAATCTATATTTGTTTCTCAGAACATTACAATCCAATCTTGGGAGGAAAGTAATGTGCTTAATCCTACTAAAGATTGTAACATGTATAATAATGTAATTCAACTAAAGATTATAACATGTATAATAGTATAACCCTTCTAAAGATTATAGGATGTATAATAATGTAATTTACTAAAGATTGTAACATGTATAATAATATAATTCTACTCAAGATTCTAACATGTATAATAATATATAATAATAACATGTATAATAATATAACCCTACTCAAGATTATAACATGTATAATAATATAATGCTGCTAAAGATTATAACACGTATCTGCATAGTGAAAAGATATGTGTAAAATATTGTAAAGTATTTTTTTACAAGTAAAAAAAAAAAAATCAACTTGTTAATCAAATGAAAACCTCCACAGAGTCATGATTTCCAAATCCTGCATATGCAAACTTAGGTATATCCCTCAAGAAAACCTCAGTTACAACAGTAAGCATTACATTTTGGAAATTAAATTTTGGAAAACTACCGAGGGTACACAAAAGATTATTATTATACAGTACCAACTCTAAGAATGCTTTTGATTGAAAATGCTGTTTTTAAACACAAGTTGGCAGCCATTCACTTCCCCAGTGACCCTGACCTTTTTTCCAGTTTAAAAATGTCAATTTCAGAAAGGAATCATAACAATAAAACCAGTTTGCTCAGGAGCCACGAGCATCTTGGACACCACCAGTTAGCATCCATGTAGAATTATACAGACAATTCTATATCAAAGTCTCCTTCTGTTACTTCATTTATTAAGTAATAAATGTAATAATGTTATTACAAGGCTGTAATAATCCCAGCCTTGTAATAAGAGCTGGGAAATTTGAATGCATCACACCAGTGACAACCTATCCTGACATTCAGTGTTTCCTGCACTGACATTTTTACTTGATGCAACTCATGAAATGCTGCATTCAAATGAACTTCCCTCCTATAAAATGAGCATCCAGAAATTGTGCACATTATCTTTTAAGTCAATATCAGCAATAATAATTATTTTTTTTACTGAAATACCCTAGTCTCAACAATGTTATTTTTTCTGCACAGAGACTACATGCAGTCTAATTACTTGCCACTGCAGATTACAACATAAATTCTGAAGTTGTAAGTATTTGGAGAAAGAACTTTCAATTGAATGATATTTGCTCCTGAAAGTGCACATACAATTTTAAATTACTGCTCTGATTCTCTCTAATGGGAAAATATATTCAGTTGAGATACACTGGAAAGAAAAAGACCAGAAAAGCACCCCTTTAGTGAAATAAGACAACATTCTGAGGAAAAAAAAAAAAAAAGCTGTGAGTCAGCTCTGCCAAATATGCAAGTTAGTGAAACAGGCACATAATCAACATTTAAAAAGATACCATAAAGACACCATAGAGAAGTAGTAATATGGAAGTATAAAAGTGTGGCAGACCATGAGAGCAGAAGCTGTTGCATAACCCCACCTAAAGCATCATGAGATATGATCCTTACAACTCCATAAACCAAAAAAAAATATTTGCAGCAAGTTTCTAGCCTAGAAAGGGAAGTGTCAGTCCAGCTAAATTTGTTCTTTGTGCCCCAGTAAAGGATGGCAAAGTTCCTAAAAGATTACCAAAGAGAAATGTGATGAGCTCAAAGCGCCACGTGTGAAAATATGTACTAAATATGGTAAAAAAACCTTGAAAAACTGAAAAAAAAAACCCCCTTGCCTGAGCTGAAAGTTCATCACCTGGACATAACCATGAAGAAAAGGAGCAGCAAGCTTCATTTGGCCATATGAACAGCAAACAGCTGGGAAAAGAGAAACAAAACCCTACAATATGGAAGCCAGAAGTCTCAATCGGAATAGAGAAGTATTTAAAATAGAACAGTAGGACTTCATCCAGAGTTTGGTATGACATTACAGGAGCCTTGTCTAAAACAGAAGAGCTCAGAGTGGAACTGGCACAGAGGAGCTGCAACAGGATGAGCAGAAGAGAGAGATTATGAAAAGATTAAAAAACCCCAGACTTGTTTTGCATACAAAAAAAGGAGGGCAAGAATAGATGTCAATATTCTACAGCAAGTATTTTAAAATGCCAAGGAGAGAAAAGAGCTAAGAGATATTAATAAACTATTACTTCATTTTCTTCAATTAAAATTAAAATAGGTAACTGCTTTAACTGGAAATTTTTTAAAAAAAGTTTCAAATAATGAAAAATTAGACTCTGGAATAGCTGGAGCACTGCATATAGAACTCCTAATTACTTTTAAGATAGAGCACAGAGGAGGAGATTAAATTATGCAGTGGCTTATAACAGCATGCAATTGGATTCAGTGCTGTAGAAGTCACTTACAGCATGTTTATATTTGAACAGCTATTGTAATTCTCCTCTGAAAAGTTCACCCTGAAAATGTTTATGCAAACTTATCATGACATATACACATTACACATTTTACATGTGTATAAACATACTCCAACCTAAGAATAACTTACCCCTTAGGTAGAAATGGTTCCTTTTATTTTTAGAAACCCCTTAACTGAATGCATAAATACAACATTGGCACTGAAAAGGCTTCTTTCTCTTAATTTTATCCAAATGAGTTACTGGGCAACTTTTAACCAAGCATAACCTTGATATTGACTGGCAACTGCTATTTTCTGATAGAAAACTCAAAAAATACACTGCTCTCAGATACATTTTTTTTAGCTATTTTTTTTTTTGATTCTTAAATTCAGAAGATGAGAAAGGAATTTCCAAAAGGAACTTCCAAACCCATTTGCCGCCACAAAAGAATAATTAGGATCCCAAGATCAACAACTTTTGATTGTTATTGAAGGAAGAGTTCAATAGTTCAAAAGTTGAGTGTCTGCTTTTCCATAGGGTGCAATAAAATAGTCTAAAGGCATTAACTTAATGTGATATAAAAGGAGATAAAAAAGAAACTCCCAAACAAAATCCCAAGGTGTTTTAGTGCTATTTTTAAGTATAATTCTATCCAAGTGGAATAAAGAAGAATGGGCACCTCTAAGAACATTTTAACCCTCTGCTGCATGGCTTGGGACTTTGTAGGCTGTATTTATTTCTCCATGCTCATCAGCTGGTTCCCATCTGTTTTGTAAAGCAGCTGATTCCTCAATTAGCCAACTACTTTCTATTATGTCACTACAGGTTAAGATCCTACAAGTAAAATAATTACAGGCAATTTTCACATCAAGATGAGTGCCCTTCCAGCTGCCAGAAAACACAACATGATCCTGACAGCCTTCAGAAAACAACTACAGTCCACTCAAGCATTTGTTTAAACTCAAGCTTTCCAAAACTGGAATTAGGCAAGAATCCATTTGATCCATGAATGCTCAGACTGTCGCAGAGGATTTTTTTTTTAGGTGCCATCTTTTCACCTAGGAATCACAGAACTAGGTAACAATTAGCAAAAGAGGCCTCCAGAGGCGTTCTAGCCCAAAGCTCAGTGCAGACCTAACTTAGGTGGGCTCCCCAAGGCCAGGTCCAGTTGGACATCCCCAAAGATATTCCCCAGGAAACCTCTTCCAGTACTACAGCCCCTCTGGCCCTCTCCTTCCCTGCCAACTATAATGGGAATTTCCTGCCTTTTAACCCATGTCTCAGAACCTCCACCAGACTCCAGCTCTGGGGCAACCCTTCAGGCAGGTGAAGAACTCCAGTGCAAATTGTTCACAAAGCTGGCAAAGGGTTTTCAGTTATTTAAGTCTTCAAAAAAAAAAAAAAAAAAAAAAAACAACTACGGATCGCTGATACTGGTTTTAATTTTTTTTTCCTAGAATTACCAAGACAAACTTGAGATTAGGATGTAGTAACTGTGTATTTAATCAAAATCAAACTACGTGTACATTATTTACCATAACTTCCCAATACCTATCACCTATGTTAGACAGTGAGCTTCAATTCTAAACCAATCAAAGTGCCAACATCACAGCAGAAGATGGAGGCCAAGAAGAAGAAGGAGAAAGGCTGGACATGCCCAGATTCCTTCATCTTGTCCCATGAACCCCCATTCTAAAAACCCCAAAAAAATCTATTTCTCATCCCGTGACAAACTGATTATTACTCTACTTATACTTTTGTGGCTTGCAGATCTTCATATAAGGTGGTAACTTGCTCCATGGGTCATAATCAAAACCACAGGGGCATCTTGGGCTCTGTGCCAGGGTCTCTGAGCCCCCTGGCAGGGGTCCTGGCAATCCAGGACAGCCAGAGGGATGTCCTGCATTCCGACAATCCCAGAGCTATTGTTCTGTCTCAGAAAAGAGCCCAGGAACTGTGGCCCAGGAACTTTTCACTGTGGGTCTGACTGCTCAGCACCTCCTGCATTTGTGCCGACTTCCCTACCCACAGGACTCCTCACATCACAGCCCATAAAATGGGTGAATTATCTGACACACAGATTATTAACACCTCATGGGAGACACTGCCTGCCAAAAGGGCTGTCAGAGAGTGCTGGTGCCATCAGATGTGGGGGATAAAAGGCATTTTCACCTCTTTATAGCTGTTTGGCATCTTGCATCTCACACAGGAGGAGCTGAGCCAAACAGTTCAGGCAAAGACTTAAATCACAGCAAAACCACACTGGGGTCTTCTCAAAACGTGCAGATCACTCTGACAAGTATTAGGCAAACACTCTGTCTGAAACGAAGAAGAGAGTAGAACCACATTCTGCACAACAAGGGTGTGGCACTGCTTCTTTATAGATGCATCCACCAGGAAAAAATGCAAACACCTTCACAGTACAATTAGCAAAAGTCTAATAATCAAAATTAAGAGTCAAGTAGCCAATGTGTCAGAGGACTAATCAGGCATCACCTCAAGTACTGGGCCAAATTTTACAGCAAGTGCTTTAAAACAAGGAGTCAAACAAGCTGAAAGAGATCCAGAGAGCAGCAAAGAAGCAGGTAGAAAACATGAGTCATGTGGAAACGCTGGAAGCTGGGCTTGGTTTTGTTTTTCTTTGTGAACAAGGAGGCTGGAGGGGATCTGATGGTTATCTCTGTACCAAGTTATTAAAAAGGCTTCAGCATTCAGCCATTCTGCGTGCCAAGCCACAGCAAGTCAAGGAATGCTTGGCTGAAGTGGCAGAAAAGGAGCTCTGAGATGGACATTGGGAAAATTTCTTCATGTATAAACCACAAGAAATCACCAAGACATATTATTTATGCAATTCCTGTTATTATGGAATGCTTCTAGGAAGAGGAAAGGCAAACACTGTTTAGGAATTCCAGAAGATCATTAGATTTTGTTGTAATTTTGCAATTTCTTGACAGTGCTTAAACCCCTAGTTTCCAACACTCATTATTTATTTTATTTAAATTTTCTTTTGAAATCATTCAGGGTTTAAGTTGTTTCATTGCTAAGTTTGATCAGGAAAATCTGAAGTTAAATTTCAAGTTGGCAAGTTAAATTTGAAGTTGGTGACATCTGATTTCACATCTTTGGAAAAGTGATGAAATTTTCACCTGTGTCACTCTGTTCTTTCTTTTGTCTTATCTCCTGATACTCCTGTAACTGCATCAGGGGTTTCTTTATCTTACCAGTATCTTTATTTCTTCATATTACAACAAGGACACAGATAGTTGGCATCCTTGCCCATGGAGCAAGGGTTGGAACAGACAATCTTTAAGGTTCTCTTCCAACCAAAACTATTTTTGAGTCATTATTTGGGGTATTTTTAAACAGGCATAACACAGAACCCGTGTTTCTTTCCGAAATTGAAAATTTTAGCTCAAAGCTGAGCATATGAACATAGATGCTACAAAACAAACCAAAAAAAAAAAAAGGTGGTTAATTCCCAGTCAAGTCTGAAGGGAGCAGAGTACACTTAGAAGCCTTTTCACTGATTGATTTAATGCTCAAGTGGACAGAGAGGTGCAAAGCCACAGCACTTTCCATGGCAACTCTAAGACATGCCATATATGTTTCTGTAGAGTAGAAGAAGCAGCTAGGCTGAAATGCACAACCATGCACAATTTACAGGGTTTTTTCCCTCTAAACAAAAGACCAAAACCTGTCTTTCACTCAATACATCCCCCTGAAGACGTACCCTGAAGCTCTTTTTTGGCTATCCCTGACTTACTCATCAATTTAACTGCTGCTGTCCAATGGCCAACTGATATTTAATTTCTGTTCTTTGCATTTTGCCTGTCACATTGCATGTTTGCATCTCTTCCATTCATTTTATCTCTATCTCCTAATATTCCCTTCAATCATGAATTATTCAAACCACTTGTTTTCTTGGAATTTTTCTCAACAGAACTTACACATAGCTCTTGTCCTCTAGGCTTGCTTTTTACCCTTCAATTGCTCTATTTTCCCAGTTCTCCACATGTTCATTCATTCCCTGCTCTCTTCCATATTCTTCCCCACTGCTTTTCTACATCTATCAAGGCAATCCCATAGGTATTCTTGCAACATAATAATTTCCATGGTCTGTGAACAATAAAGAAGTGTTTACCACAGAAAGCTTCACATAGAAAACTTTTCCCACTTCCTAGGAATAAGAAATTTTGTCTTTACTTAGGATGCTTATTTCTTGCTATTGTATCTAATTTACCAATGTATAAAATAAATAGTTATGAGCCAGGCTTCTTCTCCAGTATGATACGGACGGTGATCAAATTGAACATATTCACGTTCATTACAAATAAATCCTACCTAAATGATATGAAATCCCTGACATTTTACAGTGCTGCACAAATGAAAATCAGCCTTTTTAGCTCAGTAGTTAAACCAAGTTTTACCAACCAACCACTGGAGTTGGAGGGATGAAACTCTGATTTGTAGGTATGATTCAGTTCTTCCCAAAAAGCTCTCCACTACCACAGCTCACAGACTGGACTTGAAATAATCACTTGTGACTCTTGCATGTCTAGCTCAATCCAATTTCTCATGGAACAGCCAATGTTAAGAAAATTAATCTGAAATTAATTTGTGTATCATCAGTGTCATGTATTAGAGACTTTGTTCATTCCCGTGCCCATGAGAATACAGGGTGGCTGAATTACAAATATTCTCCTATACAGGGTAATGTAGTGTATTGAAGGAGATTAATATTGTCAAGCAGATTAATCTTAGAAGCCAGCATTTGTGACAGAAGTATCTCTCTTGGGGAGTGGGGGGAAGGGGGAAGGAATGATGAAGAAAATCCAGCAATTAAAACTACAGTGAAATTGTGCAACTACTGATGACATACAAGAACCTTAGCTCATGATTTAAAAAAAATTGCCTGTTAGGGATATCCACATTGCAATTAGCTGGATTTTTTGCAGGTTGTGACAGCCTAAACACAAATTCATTTTGACCAGTTACTTCAGAACTTTAGCAATCATTACCCTGATCTCCTTTTTTACACCATGTTCTCCAAGAGACCTTTTCTTCAATTTTTGCATGCGTAGTAGCAGGAGAAAGTCTACAATCACTATTGAGATATCCAAAAACTACTGTTCCAAATATGGCCTAAAAACCCAGGAAAACACAGCTGAAATACTGAATTGTACTTTTAAAGCTGGATTAACCTTGGAGTGTAAGTCTTAAATCTGAGACTTAAAGGAGCTTTCCATCTTCCAGAAGTAGTCAGCCCTGTATTCACATTCCCAGTCAGGCCCCGCAAGCAACTAGCCAACAGAGAGCTCCAAAAGGTGCCTGTTCCAAGGAGAAAAGGCTGCTCCTGATCTCCTTCTTGACACCCAAGAAGCAGAAACAAGTGGTCTCTGCACCAGAAATTTTTGTTTTTTAGAGAAAATATTGGAAGGATCATTCAGAAAGACAACTGAGATTTTTAATGTGACAAACTTTCACTGCCCAGCTGTGAAGATGACAGCTGTGAAGACCCAAATGACTGCACAGCTCTGAGAGGAGATTCAGGACAAATGTGCACCCAGGAGGAACCAACAAGGCCTTCTGGAAGACCTAATGCCTCCTTCATAAAATTACCAGGCAATTAAATGCTTTCTCCCTCTCTAATTGCCTTCCTGTTTTTCCCCAAAGCAACAGGAAACACTTCCTGCAGCTTTCCTTCTCTTCTGGAATATTTTCTCCTTTTTGTTTCAATGGTCTCCAAATTCTGCCATCTCCTAGGCAGTCCCTCCATTCAAACAACCCCTTCTTTCTAGGGCCTCACAACTACTTTTTTCTACCTTCAACAATTTTCTCAGCCACAAAGAAAATGCTTGTCCCCATTAACATGGTAAGGTTACAGCTTGGTAAAACCCAACAAAAGTCAGGTAAAGAAAAGAAGACAGGTAAAAGTCTTTTATATATCCAAATTGCAGGAGAGAGCAGTGAGGGATGTCAATATCCAAATTACAGGAACATCCAAATTACAGGAGAGAGCAGTGAGGGATGTCAAAGGTTCCACACATGCGAACTACAAGAACCAGAAACAGAATATCCAAAAAGTTTCCCTCTTGTGGCTGCTCAAAAAACAATTGTCCGCCTGGAAATCACATTACAACTAAATGACACATAAATGCAGATAGCTGATACTTTAAGATCAAGCAGCTTCTATTTACTTGGAAAATCAGGATGTAGCTGCCAAATTTAGATTGCAGCCACAACCTTTTACACAACACGTTAAAGGCGCCCCCTTACAATAAAGATCAGAGCCTTGAAGAGAAGCAGTTTTTGCAGGGAACAACCTATGACAAAAGCTGGTGATATTTTCACTACTGATACAAAGAACACAGTACCATTAATAAAGTGCAGGAATGGAATAATAACCTTCTATAAAGAGCATTCCCTTCCAAATGAATCCACAGCACACCAGCAAAGCAACGAGTACAAACAAGCATTTTGTAACTTCAGTCAACAGGCAGCTCTGAATTCACGCCTGAATGCACAGTGCAGATCACCAAGCCCTCAGGAGAAGATCACCGAACCTCACACAGAAGGAAAGCACATCTGGTGTTTTCTAAGTCCTGCTTGCACACATTTCTTATGCAGTGAACCAACAAGGAGGAATCACATACCACAGCAACTTCTCATACAGCTGCTCCATCCCTTCTTGGTGTGTAGGGTCTACAAAGATGCTTAAAAAATATGCTACAAAATGTGCTTAAAAAAAATATGCTACAAAAACTCTCAAGTGTTGCTAAAGTTTAGCTTTTAGAGGAAAAAGGCAGCATCAGAAACCCCCAGTGAAATTGCTCCCCATTTGTTTGTGACCAGCCCAGCCCCTCCACACCACCTGCATTGTCACATTCACATTTTCTGAAAAGTCCCTTTGCCCACGATTTTTCTCCTGGGAAGCTGAGAAGCCTCAGAGAAAAAGGAAAATAATAATGATCTCATTTGCTTCTCCTGTGTTTTGCTGCTTTGGAATGTGTTTGGAGATTGTTTACCAACAGGTGATTGTTTCATTGGTTTCATGCAAATTGTTTTGACTCTTTGGCCAATCAGGGCCAAGCTGTGTCAGGACTCTGGAAAGAGTCACAGAGTTTTCATTATTATTTTTTTAGCCTTCTGTCAGTATCCCTTCTGTATTCTTTAGTACAGTTTAGTTTAGTATTCTTTAATATAATATAGTATCATAAAATAATAAATCAGCCTTCAAAAACATGGAGTCACATTAATCATTCCTTCCTTCCTCACGGGCGACCTCACAAGTACAAGACTGCATCTCTCCAGTTGTCCCTACCTGGCCCCTCCAACATCCTGCTGAAGCTCCCAGACTGAGCTGAGAGGATGACTCAGCTGTAACGACATTAAATCCCGATGAAGGCTCATGCCTCTGACAGGGCTGGACCCTTGCATCCCAAGCACACGTGTGCAGCCAGCAGGAGAGCCCAGGTGTGGCCCCACAGAACCTTTTGGGAGCTCTGAGCGCAACCATTCACTTTTTTTTTTTTTTTTTATTATGTTGTTTCTGGAAAGCTACATTTAGTAAGTCATAAAAAAGATCCCTTCCCTTATTTCTATCTTGAGAAAGGATCCTAATTGGCTAGAGCCAGTCATAAAAATTTAACCGTGTTTCTGAAAACACGAGTGCCAAAGGGTAATGCATCTCTAATGGTTGCCAGTGGAATAAATAGCAGTTCTGACGTCAGAACTTTGTTACACTCCAATAACTGGCTCATTTGGGGTTTCAGGTACAGCAAGTTACATGTCAGTTTTAAATAAAGTTATAAAAATAGAACGCACAGTGAACCATATTGCCACTATGCAGCCTGAAACTACATGATTTATGTCTAATAAAATATTAACAAAGGTGACAGAGGGTATAAAAATAGTACTTTCTACCTCATAATATCCTTTTACTTAGATTTGAGAGGGAAAAATGAGGCAGATACAATTTTTCTTTTGTTTTTCAAAACATATGGCCAAAACCAGAGTAAGCAATTTTGAGTGAAAGTGACATTTAAAAAGTATTTATAGTACCTTTACCCAGAAGACAGCATAGTAAAACCCAAGTTGTAAAAAATCTGCATTACAACACATCTCTGAGTCCTGCTTGAATAAACACATTAAGTAGCAAAGAAGCTTTGTCTTTCCATTCCTTCTGCAGTGCAGCAATTAAACAAATTACCCTTTCATTGTGTACAAGATGACACCTTGAGCTGTGCCTGTAAAAATAAGAGTTTAATGGTTCAGGGATTCAGCAACCCCAGCTGATGGACAAAGCTGTGGTGCATGGATGGAGCTGAATATTTCCATTTAGGAACTTGAACACACAGTGCTTAACACTTGAATTTAGGGCTATGGTGGACCTGGCAGTGCTGGGTTAACAGTGGCACTTAGAGGTCTTTTCCAATCTAAGTAATCCTATAATCCTTTACACAAAAAAAACCAAAAAACAACAAACTAAACCAAACCAAACAAAAAATTTTAGATGTGCAGACATGGCTGCACTCACAGGGAAGGAAAGGACAATTCTCTTAGGGTAAGACAGAAGGCTAGAAAGAAGTTAGAAGAAATCACATGAACTCCAGAGCAGTGTAGGAATAGCGATAATTGTCATTTTTGACCTGTAGGCTCTCCAAGGTTCAGCTCAAGGATACTGAGACATTTGTACCATTCCATACAGCCTCCAAAGCAAAGGGAATTCAAGGAGCTCCCAGCACTGCAGATCAGAGATGACACACATGAAATCCCACCCTTGTAAAAGGCTGCTGGAACACTCACAAGTTACCTACACTGACCTCATCTTTGGGCAGGAAAGATTTAATAATTATAGGAGCCTGTAGAAGAATGGGAGTAAAGCGTGGCACCAAGTGCAACAATCTGCATTTGTAATCAAATTGTCTAAGTATTAGAGTAGGAAATCTATGATGAAAATTTTGGAGTGAGAAAGGAAATTTTGCCACAAGTGTCATTCAAAAAACCAAGATTTGCCTAGATATAACTGAATACAGTCAAGTAACCTGGAGGGGAGTGTGGCAAAAAGAAAAAAAAAAAAATCCCCTTGTTTCACATACAACAAAACTTGGTCTCTTTCAAAGGCAGTAGCTATCATTACTTAAATGTTTACTAAATATTTGCTCTGATTTGAAAGGACCACAAGGTTTAAGAGAGAGAGAGAGAGACCAGAAGAAACTCTACCCTTTAGTCAGAAACCTTCTATAGGTCATAGAAAAGTATGTGCTCTTCTAGTCCTGAACTGTTTGGTGCCTTCCTGCTGTAATGGCAATCTCCAGAGTGACTTAGAAGTAAGAGAAAAAAAGAAAACAAAAATTACACAATACTGACATCCATTTGAGTGGATGCTCTGGAGCAACATCAAAGCAGTAACATTTGATAAATTGAATAATCTTTGCAGTAAATATGAAGAGGAAGGTTTAGGTTTTACATAAAACTACCAACAAAAAAAAAATCTTCATTTGAATTGGTTCTTTGTATTCCTTACAAGAAAGCAGTTTTTTATACTATTAAGTGAACCAGTAATACTCATTTTTGCTTCTACAATTTATTTTCTTTGTTCATCAGCATCAACTGCACCACAGGCTCCTGCTGCTTATGGTCCTGGTCAACTTTAAGCCCTTAGGTGACTTGTTGGCAAATGATTTGGAAATAAAAGGTGACACAAAGGCCATGTAAATCCTTATTAATTATTAACTCACTCAAACTCCAAACCACCTGCAGTACCTCCTAAAGTTGATTATGGGGCAGAAAGACATCAGAAAGCCAAAACAAGAACATCATTCTGGTTCTAGTTAAAGGGTGCTCATTCTTTTTCATAAAAACTCTTATTGAAATTGTCATTCAAGATTAAAATATTCCAAGATGAAAATGCTTTAGATGCGTGTTAAACTTGTGTGTTAAGTTGTGATTGGGCCGAGCATTGCAGATGAACTGTGTTGACTCTGGGTATGAGTTAAACCAGTAAATTATAATTCCCTTTTCTCTTTAAATCATTTAACTCTAGAACAAAGTCAAATATAAGTATGGAATCCCCTCTTAGCTCAGGTGAGAGCACAGCCCAAGACCACAGGCCACTTTCAGAGAGGAGCTCCCCCTCCCCATACAGCAATGCTTACTAAGAACCCCTGAACCACAACTCTTTTTTCCCCAAACCTTATCACAGAAACAAAGTTCTAAGATGCCATTCATTCCCTGCTTGACTCTTAGACAGGAACCTTCCAAAAACCCCTCCAGTGATTCAAACGAAAAAATCTCATTTAAACCTTATAATCTTCTTTGAAAAACTGAGTTTCAACTTATCATCAAGCTGCTTATTATTTACAGTACAGGTTTTGCTTTTCCTTGTTTTGTTTTTTTTTCTTTAAAAGGCATATTCAAACAGCTTCAGCTCATTTTTGGGTTTGCCAGCATTTATGTTCACAATACAAACAATACTTTTAAAAGAAATGGAAGCTAAGTCCAACTTCATCTCTGACAAGTATAAATTCTCTGATGAATTTAAACAAAGCTGTCAGTGACACAGCTGACTTAAGTTCATCTTAAAAGATCATTTTTGTACTTAATATGTCATGCAAGTTACGTTTCTCCTACTGCAGCATCTTTCAAAGACAAATAAATGACAACTTCTATTTCTCAAAAGCAATTGAAACTTTACACGACTACGAGTATCAGAAACTATATTCATTTTCTAACTTAAAAATGGAATTGAACATTTCATGAAATTAATCAGTAACAAAGTGCTAGGCCAGTTTAACATAGGACAAGAGGGAACACTTGTAGTAAACTACACAACACCAAAAATAAGGAGTTGGTAAAAACCTTCTGGTATAAGAAACAAGCATTCCACAAATATTTGACACCTCAGGTGTCACAGCTCCTGACACAGCCTCAAACAGATTTTGGAGGAATAACAGTGAAGGGTGCATCAACAGATTATTTTTCATGGAAGCAATACAACACAAGGGTCTAATAATACTTTTGACCATTGATCCCAGATACAGTGACACCCTGCAATCCAACTCTTGAGGCAAAACTGCAAAACTGGTGATGGTAGCAGAGGAGACAACAAACTAGAAACCACAGGATCCAGGATGTGAAAAATGCTTATTTTATGATTGGCTTCTGGCAAATATTAAAATGAATATTATATGTGTTATGTTAGAAAGTAATGCTGTATTAATTCTCTTAAGTAGTGGGTTAAATATAGTTTTAGCTTATAACAAAATGTTAAAATAGAAACTATGCTATGTAAGATATTTTTTTAAAGAGAGGACTCGCACCAAGATAGCAGCCACAGGACACCTAAATCTTGCTGAGAAAAAGAATTTATTGCTCCATTATCAGGAGAAATGAACTTCTTCCTGCCTTGCTCAGCCCTGAAGACACTTCAGGATTAGGAGGAAGAAGTTGAGGATTAAGAGGAAGAAGTTGACACTGTCCAGACAGAATCCTGTGTTTGAATGGAATTTATGTATCCTGTATGAGGTGTATGAATGTGCAACAGGTTTTCTTTTTAAGGGTTAATCCTCTGTTAAACATGGGTCCTTTTTCAGGCTTATGCTGCCCAGACAAGGTACCCGAATGTCCGTAACCCTTTGTCTCTATTGTCTCATATTGTCCTGATCCAAATTATTATTACTCTAATTATATTACTATTTTTATAACCATTTTATAACTATTAAACTTTAAAAACTTTAAAAACAAGTGATTGGCGTTTCTCACACAGGAGACCTCAGCCTTTTGAGGGAACAGGTAAACAAGAGGCCCCTCCTGGCATGAGAAGGAACTCAGGACAACAGGTCAAAGCCCAGGAACAATTCCTGCCAGGTGCAAGGGAATCCATAGGAATCCACACTCCTATGAAAACAAAAAGCCACAGCAAGATGCCAGCTTGGTTGAACAGGGAAATGCTGGCTATGTCAAAGAGAACAGGGCCAAGGGGAAGAAGCAGGGCAAACTACTTTCAGAGAAATCTTGAGCTGGATTTAAGAACACCTAAATCTGCCTGAAGCAGAAACTCCAAAAGGATAAACCATGAAGATATCAAACACTGAAGAATGGCACCGGTAACCAGGTAATTAATTTCACTAAAAAGGCTGAGGCAATTAAAGCCTTTGGCTAAGTATTTACCGTCAAAATGTGCCCACTGTCCTAACCCAGGAGGGAAAAGTGCAAGCACCACAGCACAGGAGGACCAGTGGGGTGTCACACAGAGCAGCTGGACACCAGAGCAGAGCGTGTCAGGAGAGCTGGCTGATGTCAAAGCTCTGCCAGCTTTTGGGCAAATCCCAAAAGATAACTGTGACAAAGTCACTGCCATCCTAACGTCAAAAAAGCATCAAGAAGGTTTTTCCAGGGAACCACAGGCTGGCAGACCTTCCTTCATCATTACACGTTGCATGAAGTCTGCATGAAAACTATTAGCCAGAACTTGAAGAGCAAGATGAGAACAGGCAACATAGAAATAAATGAGGTTGATCCAGGAGTGCTCTACCTTAAATAAATCTAAGACAAAGTGCCTGCCTCTGTAGATAGCAGGTAAACAGTATATTTAATTCCATTTTAATACAGCTTTTGGTTTTTCTCCTCTATTACCTTGGCAGGCAATGTTAGAGCCACAAAATATGGGCAAAAATCTGGATTCAAGGGCTGTTGGTGCAATGGATCAAGGTGTGACTTGCACCTCAAAGTCTAGCAGGAGGAGAGAGTTTCCTTCCAGAGACAAAAACCTTCCCGACCTGCCAGGGTGATCCAATTTTGGGTTGAAAACTCAAAAGCAAGATTCAGTAATGAAAGGGTTTACACTGCCTCTCTGAATGCAGAATTAATCCATAAACATTTTTATGTACCATAATTTTATATTACATATTTATCTACTTCTATGAAATGTGCAACACCAAATCATTGAGAAGCTTCCAGATTGGCACCGAAAATATGGACATTTCTTCCTGTAGCAATGGAGATGGGGAAAACAAGAGATTTTTAGTTCTGCCCACTTCTATTTTTCAATGTTTAATATCTTATTAATTATTATAATTAAAATAGAAACATATTCCTTTGAAAGCAAGAAATTCCCCTGATTATACAATGAGATTCAGTTCTTGTTTTAAGCCATGAAGTCATTGCACAAAAGGAGTATTGAATTTTAAGTTTTTAAAATTCAGTAACATTTTTTATTCACAGCTCTTGCTACGACAGATCTGAATTTATAATAATCTAGTATCTCAACTAAAGAGCTATGAAAAAAGACATCAAATTAACATCAAAAGCCTACAGGGATTTCTTTTTCAGTCCGTTTTTTTTATCTGCAAAATATCCCAGGAAATACAACTCAAGGTTTCCTCCAGACATCGTTTTGGTGCCCTGTCCATCAAGTACGTGACCATGCAAGACAAAGAAACAAGATGAGACCAAGAAAACCAGTGTCTGCCATGTATGCTGCTCTATTCTGCTAAATTCCCCATAAAACCACCACAGTCCAAATACCTGGGAAGAGCAGAATGGAAATAAGCAGTGGATATTGTCTGGCTGGACTTGAGCAAAGCTTTCACAAGGTCCTCACGAGCAAACTCAGGGAGCTGGGCTGGAGGAGCAGACATTCGAGGGGATGCAGAGGTGGCTGCAGAACAGATCCCAAGCGCTGGGGCACAGGGTCTGGAGGGAGGCCTGTCACTGCTGGTGTCCCCCAAGGTTCAATACTGGTCCCAGAATTGTGCAGTCACTCCTTGTGTCACTCATCAATGACTTGGACCAAGGAGCAGATGCCCCCTCAGCATGCTTGCTGATTGTCCCCATGCTATTTTCTGAAAAATCCCTTTGCCGGGATTTTTCTCCTGAGAAGCTGAGAGGCCTCAGAAAGGAAATGTAAACAATGTTTATCTGCTGCTGTGGAATGCAACAGGTGCATCTGTGATTGGTCTCATGTGGTTGTTTTTAATTAATGGCCAATCACAGTCCAGCTGTCTCAGACTCTCTGGGCGGTCACAAGATTTTCTTATCATTCCTTTCCTTTCCTTGCTAGAAACTGATGCACAGCAAGTGCCACCAGAATATCAGTAAGAACTTCTTTCCTGGGCAGGTGGCCATGCCCTGGAACAGACTGTCCACAGAGGGGTGGAGTCTCCTCGTTGGAAATATCTGAGAACCATCTGGGCACAACCCTGTGCAATGTGCTCTGCAATGACCCTGCTTGAGCAGGGAGGTTGGACAGAACCTGCTGTGGGGTGCCTTCCAACCTGACCTATTCTGTGATTCTGTGCAATTTTCTGTCACCAGAATAACTCAAGAGGTCTCATCCACTTGGTTCTACACAGCAAATACTACAACCTGCTCAAAGCCTGGTTTTGTGACAGGTCATGTCATGTTCTCATTATTACCAGCCATTTTAGCTAATATTATTGTTAATCTATTTGAAAGTTTAGTCTATTTTTAATCTTTTTTAATCTTATTTTTAATCTATTTGAAAGTTCTCAAACTCTATTTGAAATCTATTTGAAAATAAACCCAATGGGTTATTTTGAAGGCAAAAGAGAAGGCTATTTTGATTATGCATTTTATTTTGGGAAATCTAAATATTTTTCATGGCACGGTATGCTTTCCAAACAGGCAGAAATAAGATGATTTGAACCACACAAGTCATACCACAGCTACAAAACCACAGCCACAAAAATCCTACCTTAAGCATACTGTAAAAGTAAACCTATTTGTGGGGTTCCCCCTCATTACCATGATAATTACCATGATAATAACCATGATAATAATTTCATTACCACACTAGCATTAACCTTTGTATTCAGCCTTTCCTTAGCTGCTGGTATTGACACATATACCAGATTAACCTAAAGGACATAAATTTCTGCATAAGAAAATTTCACCTTACACACCCAAATTTTGTTAGCTTGAAGTAAGAAGTTGCCCTTTATACTCTCAGAGCAGTATCCAAGATGGTCAGCTCACTCTGAATGAAATCAGCTTTGTTGTAGCATGAAATTTAACAAAGTGACACTACTGATTATTCAAAACGTTCACACAACATGCAATATTCACACACTTTTGGTCCTGATATTTGGAAAAGTAACAAACTACACATTCAATCCTGCCATGACACATAATTTTTACTTATCTGTGGAAAATTAGTTTTACTTATTTATTTTTGGAACACCAAAACGTATTAGCGTAATTTCATGCATCACCAGCTTTTGCCTTAAACACTACTGAATGCCAGAAGGTATTTAATTTTAATATTGTACTCACTGGGTGCTAACATCCACCTAAAAGCAGACTGCAGAAGGGGCTGAATCCACTCACATGCTGGGAGTCACACATCACTCCAGCCTCAGTCCAGACTGTAGTGCAAGGAGCCAAAACTTACCCTAATACTCAGGTCAAGGAGATTTTAAATATTTAAATTGCAGCAGCCTCGAAGTTCTCTTGACCACAGTGAGACTGACAGCATAAAGAGCACCAACAACACAGATTGTCTGTGCTGGTGAGATTTGACACCTCTATTGCTCCTTATCAATCTCTGTGTGTGTCAACACCACTCAGTCAATATTGGTCTCAAACACTCGCACCATTCAGCGGGGGCAAGGCCACAGGCAACTTCCATTCCAAATTACTGATTTTGGAATTTTACACAGAAATTTCTTTTGATTTCTACTCAGAAATTTCTTTTGAATTCTACACAGAAACCCTTTTGAATTTTACACAGAATTTCTTTCGAATTTCACATCGAATTTCTTTTGAATTTTACACAGAATTTCATTTGAATTTCACACTGAAATTCTTTTGAATTTTACACAGAAACTCTTCTGAATTTTACACAGAAACTCTCTGAAATCTCTCTACCCAAATCTTTGCTTCTTGATCAAGCTAAGCTGATGTATTTTTCAGGCATCCAAATACAAAGCAGCAATTAACTGCCTGATTTTACTTTCAGCCCTTTCAATATTCTGTACAATACTTGGCACAGCTGAGTCATGAAGGCTAGAATCAAATTAAAATGCAAATTATGTTTATTATCATGACAAGGAAAAACCAGAATTATGTAGTCAAAGTAATTCATTTTTATGGTCTGTGTCACCTATATGCATGATCCTAATGCTTCTAAGAATAAAAGTATCTGAAACCCAATGACTCAATCAGAAAAAATAATCTGAATTTCTCTGTACATTGTTATATTTCATAGTTAAGTGTGAAGCTCAGTTGTGATACAAAAATCTGTTTACAAATATTTTCATTTAGTTACTTGTTTTCCTTTTTTATCAAAGTAGAAAAAATAAGATTACGAATCAGAGACTATCAGCTTTTTTTTGGGTTAATTTAGCCACTTAGTAAATAATATGTTTATCTTAAATACCAGCATGACTTGACCTTCTCTCAGTAAGTGACAAGCATCTTTTTGTCCACACATTTATATAATTTCCACCTTCACAGCAAACTGCTGCTGTCTTCTATCCCCAGTGATTATCATCTATCTACTGATGAAACCAACTTTTGTCTGTATTGTTTGATACAAGGAGGAGTATTTTAAATCAGTTTATGTCCTCTTGATTTGTGCAAAGTGCTTTAATGCCTCCCATTGTCAGCGTGAGCAAAAAATAAGCGAAATATGCAGCCGGGTACAAAATTGCTAAGGAATATGAAAATAGTATCTTCTTATCAAGACAAAAAGATCTGTAGACAACCAGCCACCAGGTACAAAAACCTTCTGATTGGAAATTATTGCCTTCCTCTCTGCCTTCCCATCAGAAAGAGTTTTGCTATTATGAAATAAATTTTAGAAAATATGAAAGCAGTACTGTGTCAGTGTCCTTTATGAAACAAGGATAATTTTCATAAAAATCAAACTGTAAACTCTTGTTACTGTAATGAAAATAAATCCAGAACTCAACTGTTCATCTGGAAAAAAATGCTTCAGCTGTTTATAAGATATTTCTAAATATTTTTGAAGCATACATTATAAAGTGTTAATAATTAGAATTTAAGTTCTACAATCATTTTCGTAACGAGATGGTTACAAAAGCAGTATGAAATTCCTTAAGTCATCCAAACACCTATTTGAAACTTTATCATCAAAACCAAGAAGAAGGAATATTGGCTGAAAGAAAAAGCTGATGTCTCCTTTACAGATCAAAAAAATGCAAAGATTATTTCAGTATGGTAGCTATTTACTTGATGGGTACTGAAAACACATTTTCCTTTTAGAAAAAAAATCTACAACCCAAATAAAGCCTCAGAGAACTGTTCTTAGAAATACTCTTAGTTTAAAAGCTGTAGCAGTAAGCTTTAAAGATTTCCTGAGCACTTTCATACCACACTGATACAGATGAATTAAAGAATGAGAATATCATGAGCATGTCTGAAACTACCACTGGTTAAAGGAACACTTGATATTGCAATCCATCCAACTGAGATAACAGGTCCTTAAAAATAAATTAAGGATCTGGACATTTGTATGAAAAAGGAACTCAAATTACTCACATTCAGCTCTATCTCCTTAACCAAAACACAGAGGGGTTTGCCCTTGTTTGAAATTATTTCAGAGGCTTCTTACCCCTCTCTCGTGGCCACAGCTCTCTTCACAGAGAGCAGCAGGAACAACTTCCCAAGCACTGTGCTCCTGGAGAAGCCCAGAGAGAAGAAAACAATTCTCATCTCTACCCACTGCTCCTCGTGTTTGGCACGTGTGGAATGTGTTATGGAGACTGTTCACCCAGAGTGATTTGCCAACTGGATTCTGCTGAGGGTTGTTTGGATTCCTTGGCCAGCTGGGTCAAAGCTGTGTCCTGGCTGACTCAGACAGCCATGGGTTTTTCTTTAGTATCTCTTTTAATATAGTATCTCTTTAGTATGTAATTTAATACAGTGTTAGTATAATATCATATATTTTAATAAAGCAATTCTATATAATATATATAATAATCTATATTATAAAATTATAGATAATATACAATATATTGTATAATATATAATATGTTTTTATATAGAGAATATTATATTATATATCAATATATAATAGTATGTCATATTCTAAATGAATACAATATTATATAATATATATAATAGTATATGTATAATTATATAAATATATAACTAATAAATATAGCATTATATAAAACATAATATTATAGATAATATTATATATTATATATAAATGTAAATATACAATATTATATATAAAATATACAATATTTTATATATATATATATATATGAAATAAAGAATAATATATTCTTATAAAGCCTCCTGGAAGAAAAAACAAAAAAAAGGTGGAAAAAGCTACCATTTTCATTGCCTTCTCCAGGAAAAATCCTGGGAGAGAGAATTATGTCTTCCTCTCTTCAGAGAATGTGAATACCACACTCTCTATCAACTTACACGATGGTTCTCTCATTCTCTAAGTGTTAGAACCCTAAATACTGAGAATTTTGAGCTTTCTGTGGTGAGAGGCACAAACTCACAAGAGGACACTACGTTTGACCTAAAGCTATAAAGAGTTTTCCAAAGTTGATTAGTGGCACTGGGATTATGGGTGTGTAGTTGGTGAGAAGTGGATAATATCACAAAGTAAAAAACTTCAAGTTTAGGGTTTTAGAATATAGTAATAAATATGAAGCAAAATAGAGGTTTTAAAACAGAAACAAATTATTCTTCTTTACTTTCTTCCTCCTTCTCCTTCCTAAGTTTAAATAATATTTTATAACTAAAAAAGTCTGCATTGTGGACTTCAAATAATCAATTAAGTTTTAAAAAATTAAGTATAATTTCTTAAATAATTTAACTTTAAAAAAAACCTTGTAACAAAAAGTAATTAACCATTTTATACCTTACTTAAAAAAACTGCAGAACTCACTGCTGTAAAATTATAACAGTAATACAAAAAAAACCAAAAAATCACCTAAATCTAAACACACACTATCACACCAAAAACTTTCAATCCTAACCCCCAAAAAAATAAAAGAAGAAACCCAACAAATAAAAACCCCACATGTAAGGAGTTAGCATTTCAGAGTATTCCTAGAAAAACAAACTGTGATGGAAGAAAACCAACTCATCCTGGTGTTTCTTTGTTTCCTGATCCACACCTGTGCTCTAAAAGGTGCAGCCTCTCCAGCCAGGAAGGGATGGAGCTGCCTGACCTGTCCCTCCATTGTTTGAGGACATCTGAAGCTCTCCAAGATAATCCAGATGCATGAGCAGATGGATCACACTGATGGGGCTGAAGTGTGAGGCTGGACCTGACCACATCCTGAGCTCTCTTCCTGTGGGAATGGTTTTGGGATTGTGGCACAGTTTGGGAATGGCACTCCCCAGTTTGGTGCTCCAAACCATCCACTGCTGGCTAACTTCCCCTTCTGCTGATGCCTCAGGTTTCAGCTTTTCTATATTTCCCATTCTGTGCTGCTTTAGTGGGTGGGTCTGAGCTTCACATGAGGGGATGCTGAGCTCTGTGCACAGAGCAGGGAGACAAAACAATTCCTGCTCCAGCTGGGCACCAAGGACAAATGATCCCAATCTCAGCCCAAGAGCACAAACCCCGTGGGCTGGAGAGAGAAAAACAAGCAGGGTGGGACTGCAGGAGCTAAAGCTGGAATGGGACAATGAACTGCAAGATGCAAATGGAGCAGAACTGATCCAAGGGAGAGAGCCCGGGAGCGCTGGGGCATTTTGGGGCCATTTTGGTTCATCTTGGGTGCAGGCCTGGCTGGGCTCTGGTGCTGCCCAAGGTGGATCCATGGAGGAGATGCTTTGAATCAATCCCTGCTTGATTCTTTAGCTCTGCCCAGCCCCTGCTCTAGGGCAGCCTGCACCAGGCATCACTGCCACACCCCCTGTCCCTGCAGCAGGACAGGAAAGGAGAACTGGAGGCACAGCAGATGCAGATCACAGGCTGGGCTGAGAACAATTTACTGGAAGCAGCAAATGAAATAAGAAAATGAGCAGCCCTGGCAGCCATCCCAGTATCAGGGCATACAGGAGAGGTGAACAATTCACACACAGGCGTGTGGGACCACATGGAACTCCACGGGCTCCCCAGCACCCACCCACACCTGGGGAAGACCCCTTCCCTCCCCCCTGCCCATGATGTGGGGTGGTGGGCAATGACATCCAGGTCCTGGCCATGCCCCTCCTGGCTGCTGCCAAAGTTAACCTGGCTGGAACCAGGGTATATTGCAAGAGAAACTGAACCAAAAGTGATAAATGTCAGTTATCCACAAAACTGAACCTCACTTAATGTAAAACCCATCTCTTCTAAGATGGTCCTACCAAAATAATATGATGAAGCAGCTTATTCAAAAGCACTCAGATCAAAATGACATTATGTTTTGGTACAGGAATATGTTTGGCTTTCCTATTCAAATGTTTTGGGAAACAAAATAAAAGCCAGTAAAGTAATACTTGAATGTTAATGGCATTTGAGGGTCTTTTAACTACCCTCAATTGACTTTTTCCACTTCATATTTCAAGTAACTCACTTCTCTTCGTTGCCTGCTTTTGGGAGACAGTCAGATGTTGACATACATGGAGAATTCTTTAGAAAGAAATAACCCTAACACTAACTACTTAAGTATACTTATATGCAATTAAGGCACCATTATAATCAATATACCTTGACTGCAATTAGTTGTATTCCTTCCACAACTACAGTTAAAAGCTAAAAAAAAAACACTACATAGCAAGAAAAGCACCAATATATAATACTCAGCTACAACTCATAAGCACACAAAGAAAAGCTTATCAAAATTGAAAAAAAGAGAGCTGCTTTTTCTAGAACTGGGGAAAAAAAAAATCTATTTTCCCCCGAGCATACAATGCACAGCTGATCTATCACTTTTTTTTTTCTGCAAACTTGGTGTAATTCTGAAAGCAAAATCCACAAGCACCCTCACACTTCAAAATCACTTTACCTTAAAAAAAGGCATTTAAATTTTATGATGAATTCTGTACTATTTAACCATACTTTTGGAGCAAAATTTCTCATTCTGCTCAAAGAATTACAAAGCACACATTTTTTTTTCCCTCTGCAAGATTTTCTCATACTTAAAAATTTTCCATGCTGTTGGTTAATGGCCAAATTTCAGCCACCTCTCCAGCCTCCTCCTTTCAGTGGGCATGAAAGAGTTTATTTCTAATATCTGGTGCTACTGCCTGAGTTTTATCTTCTTCTCCTGCATCCTCAGCAGCAATTCCCAAGTTGGTGGCTTCCCCAGAAAGCACGTCAAAGGATTCCCACCCACACACTGAATATCTAACAGACCCTGACCCATTTTTGCCTTATTAAAGCAGCACTACATGTTTTAAAAAAAAGAAAAATAATAAGCAGCAACACCAAATGAATGTGAGAGCTGCAGCTGGAATTCCTCTGCCCTCTTCAGATTTCAGCTCTGAAAAAAAACCGCTAGCAAAAAATAGAGGCACATTTAAAGCGCAAACATCAAATGTATTTTTCCTCAGTTTTCTCCTCCAGTGACTTATTATTCCCGCTGTCTTTCAGTTCAATATATGGAGGATTTCCTTTATGAGTTCTGAATATAGAAAAACCCCTTAATTTATCCATATTTATCCTGCTCTTGGCACAGAACCTTTGGCTGTATTTCACAGAATCACAGAAATAAATGCTGAGGTTGGAGGGACCACCCAGTCCAGCTGGCCTGCCCAGACAGGCTCACCTACAGCAGGTGTGCACCCCCAGTGTAAGCAAGTTCTTCCTCATGTCCAGGTGGCACTTGTTGTGTTTTACTTTATGGCCATCAGCAAACCAAGCCACACACTGAGTAACAATGGGAACAAAATTATTTCACTAAGATTACTGCCATCTAACCAAAATAACCAGTAACATGTGCAGCACTCGGGTTTAAGCAGGGAAAAAATGGCAACAGAAAACTCAGTTGAAGCATGACTTTCAGTTTGCCCATTGCAATCACAGCTTCAGCCAGTGGGAATCAGATTTTACTGGTGATGGGTACACAAGAGCCTCTTGCCCAGCTTGGTGCTGTCACCTCCAAAGCACAGGAGCCACTTCAGCAAGTCAAACAACCTCTCCCTGAACAGGGGTGCCAAACAGAGGAGGTGGAGAACTGCCTGGGAAGTGGAGGATGTTCCCAGCCCTGTGTTGCAGTTTTTCAGTGAGGTACATGCAAGGCTGTGCCTCTCACAGAGGGACAGCCCCACATTTCTCTCCAACTGCCATTGCCATTTCTAAGGTAGCACAGCTGTTTCTGTGGCTCCCTGGTGAGCCAGGCTGCTGTTTCACCTGAGAACAGACCTGAGCAGATACAGATGTCACCCCGATCAATTCCCCAGGCTTTTGATGCCCATGCGGATTTGAATTCAACTGATGCAAGGTTTGTTTCTAACACAGTGCAGAAAATAGACAATAAAATCCCATAATGTTAGACCAACTATCTTTTAACAAATATTGAAAAAAAATCCATTCATAAAAGCTCCATATCTCTGAAATAAATCCCTTATAGTCAACTAATTTGTAAACAAACAATACCTGTTTATAAATTATATCCTTATACCTCCTTTCTCCTCTTAATTTGACAATGGTTTATGCAACTGACTTCCCAGGGAAAGCAGATTCATAATTAGCACATATAGAACATTCTTTTGCCATAAATTTTAACACAAACTATTATAAGAAAAGATAGTATTTACTTATGAAAAAGGACTCACCTATTCTTTCCAATAGGAAGGACAGAAAATGAGGGAAAACCACTGGAGCAAATAAGAATATGGCTCTGTATCCTTCAATACATATCCAGGTGACATGCAGTCATCTTTCAATGATTAAGACTGTTCACCAAGAACACCATGTTATTTAAGGATCCACTTCATTCTAAGGATAACTTGCATCCACTAAGGTAGATACCAGCACCAAAACTAAGACCCAGACCGCCTTTGTCTATTAAACCATCCTAAGTTACATCAAGCGTTATGCAAAGTTCATCTTTTCCAAGCAAGCAGAAAATTACTGGTGTCAATTCTTGTCAGAAGAGCACCCAACACTTGTCAACTCTCCTCATCTATCTGGAAAATGAACTTTTCACATCCAGGTTTGCATAGGATACTTTGAGATAAACTTCTACAGAGTCAGAGGACCGCTCATTGTTGGTTTACGTTGTGGCAATGTTTCTCAAAGACCAGTTTTCCCATGACATTTGGCAGAACATGTTTGCAGGCTTAGTTTAAAAGAAAATGGACTTTCCTTGACAATACTCTCCACAGCATTCTGTCAAAAAAAAGTATTCTCTGGAGAAATAACAGAGGGGAGAGGCATTCCACAAATTTGTAAGGGTACACTGCATGTCACTTCAGCCCAGAGAGAGAACTGAAAATTTAAAGAAATAGATGTAAATGGTCTTAGAGAGCAGGATGGCTAGAAAATAAGCTATGCTGTCCTGGCACATGCCTGCATTTCTCACACTGGGTCTCTGTCAAACACACTTGAAATGCACAGTTTAGCCCTTTATCTTAGAAAAGCTGAGGAGCACCTTCTGCATGGCTTAAATATTACTGCTGCCCTAGAACTTCTCTTTATGTGGGACAACACGACTGAAGAACCAGGTGGTTTTTCATCGGCCTCTTCCAGATCTCTTCTCACTGCAAATATTTGCTTTCCTTCATGGTAAAGCTCTTTTTGAAATAATGTTTTCAACCTGACAGTGAGTATTCTCTCCTTACTACCTCACCTAAATTTCTCAAGTCTTGACTACTCCACGGTATTTAATTTTGTATCTACATATTTTTACTTCTTGGTCAGATCTGAAAATGTCACTTTCTGAAAAGCTCACATTTAACTTCATATATTGCACAGTTTTGCACCAATGCACTGATGTTCTGACTGGGTTCTTTCCTGAATTAAACAAAGGAGCAAGAACTTTGCATAACTAAAAAAGATGTGAAAATTTGCACTTAGCAATTGTTCATTTAGCAAATTCAGCACTCTTATTTAAAAAGAAAATTGAAGCATAAGCTATACACAGAAACTGTAGCTTATTAAATTGTTCAGTAGTTTCTGAAGCCAGTGGCAAAATACTTAGCAAACCCAATACTGAATTACAATTATTTTGAGGTTTTTAAAATTAAAATATTCATAATCCATATTTAAATGACCTAATTATTTTAAGACCTATTATTCCATCATTTTTGTGAAATTCATACCACCAAGATAAGTTTTTGTGCTACTATGCAATCAGAACCATCTCAGGGCAAGCAGAACACACGAATCTTTTTAAAATCCCTTTTAAAATATAAAATTAGCTACTTGATGCCTGCTTAAAAGAACACATTTAACTCCAAAACCCAAGAAGGAGCTGCATGCACTCATAAACAAATTCAATTGGATCTCCTGTTCAAGAGGGTGCACAGAGCACAGAACACTATCCACAACAAGACATTAAGACTACATAATATATAAAATATATCTAATATATAATATATATCATATTATATATTAATATATAATATATATCTCATATTATATATTAATATATTATATTTTATATATTATATTACATATTATATTTTATATATTATGTAATAATATATATAAATATATTAAATTACTGCTCAAACACCAAAATACCCACCTTACCCCAGCCATTTTTCTGAGACAGGAGGAGATAACTTACGGGTAGGCTGCTGCCAGCTGCAGAGCTATGCTGTGAGCTGTGGGGTCCCTGTCCAGGGCATACACTGTGATGTCTCTGGCTCTCTCCAGGAGAGCTGCTGTGTGGCCTCCAGCTCCAAATGTCATATCCAGGAAACTCTGGGGAGGGAAAACACAAACATTTTCAGCTCAGAGCACTGACAAACTGAGGGCTGGTGTAGAACTTAAGTTTGAAAATCCCCCTCGTCTACTAGAGGGAAACACACCGCTGCCTTTTTGGAAATGTTTCTTGTATTCTGACATCATGGCAATTCTGCACAAAATAATCTCTCACCAAAACAAAACTAAAAACAACAAAAAGGAAAACCAAACGCCCACAAACAAACAAATAAATAAAAACACCAAAAAAAAACCCCAACAAAACCAAAACAAACCAAACCAAAAAACCGCCCCCCCCCAAAAAAAACACCAAAAAAAAACCAAACCCCGCAACAAAAAAACCCCAAACCTCTTAGTGGAATTCTATAGTCTGGGGAATACATACTAGCAAACAGAAAAAAAAATATTTTTATTGTTTTTGTGACATTGTATCTAAACCAAAGTACAAATGTGACTGACTCTCTGCACCTTGGCATTGCCATAAATCTTTTCTCTCAGCCCTGATTGAACTGACCTCTGTTGACTGAGGGAAACTTAAGCTAGACCTGAAAAACAAATTCTCCATATACTTCAATATTAATATCTGCATGGGGATTTTTTTCCACCTCTCAGATTATTTTTTTATGTGAAACAGGTTTTGAAAACTATTTATCAGCTACAATCATATTCAACAGAAATTGATATGAACTAAACTTATTCTCACAAATTATAGAGCCCAAGGGTAAAAATACCTTTTAAGTGAAATCATCCAATCTGAGTCTTGAAAGAACTAAGATTCAACCAAAAATTCCTTTAGATAAGAACAGAAATTCAAAGACAAGAAGAACTAAGGTTCAATCACAAACTCCATTGGATAAGAACAGAAATTCAAAGGCAATGAAGACCCAAACATATTTCCAGAAACATTTTTTAGGAAACAGAGACTTATATATGAAATTCCCCCCCAAAAAATAAATAACATACTTTTGAGACTAATAATCTAAGTCTGCTGTGGCTGAAACAATTATTTAACACAATTTCTTTGTGCTATACTATCACATTTCCTAAGCCTACATTCTAGGAGCAAAAGTTCCCTACAATATTTTACAAAGTTAATGAAGGAAACAAAATTTAGCTGGGTGATCACCCAATATTAAATTGCATCACTCAGATGAAGAAATAAAGCACTGACCCCAGAATGTTTTGTAAGCAGTATCTACAGGACAAATCTATGTTACAGAAGACACACCATCCATTCTAAACCATCTCTTTAAGCATTCTGGTTTATCTTCTGCCATGACAAAAACAAAAGTATGCTCCTTGAAACCAATTTATAAACACCAAACAGAGAGTTAAAAAATGTGGTTGTTCCTTTAACACAAGTGAACAGAAAAATTTAGCTAAATTTTAGATATACTTGCATATGCTAAAAACTCCAAGCATGTTCTCTATAAGTTCTCACATACCTGCAAGATTCAGAGAAGCTTTCTTGTTAAAGACTGCAATCACTTCGGGATTTCTTTGCATTGAACTGTTACATCTACTGCACCCATAAAATTCCAACACTGGCTATTGAGTGGGATATTAAACTAATTAGCTACTTATCTATTATCTCCCTTCAACGAAAATTAATATAAAAATGTAATTTTTCACTCTGCATTTAGTTCAGCAAATTGTAAAAATGAACATGCATTCTAGAAAACTAAAATAAAAATCCTAAATATCTAAAATACAAATCCTCCTAAATTACTTTTAAAATTTCCAGGGTATATCTGTCATGCTTTGATTTCCACTCAAGTTATTTCCATTTAATCCTTACCAGAACTAATGTACATAAGCAATAAACAGACCTCTAGCTTTTATATTCTAGCTCTGTAGGGAAATCCATTTAGAAAATCCCTTTAGAAATATGTGGAGGAGCAACAGAAAATTAAAACCAGCTTTTTTTTTTTTTTTTTGCATAAGATTAACCCACTCAGAAATGCACTCAAAAACTCAATCACAGGAGTCCCAAGTGTCATTTAGGATTGCACTTATTGTGCAGCAACACATTACAATCAAAACCAACCTAAACTACATCATAATTCCTCTTGGAAAAAAAAAAAGTTTAATCAGCATGAGTCACATCTTCATGGTTGGGTTTGGTTGTTTTGTTTTGTTAAAAAAAAACCAAACAAATGCTCTTGTTCTCTATCATAGCTAGAAAACTAGGATGAAAACTTTGAAAAAAATCAGTATTTTCCTTTCTAAAACTGACCTACAGTGTTGGCAGGAAGAGTCATGGAAGGGATAGGAAGTGTCAGAAGAGTTACTTCTATGTTGAAAGTAAAATAATTTGAAATAATAATTTTATTCCACTTAAACTCACTAGCAAACTGACTTTCCAGAAGATAGTCTTTTCCCACTAATATGTTTAACTACTTACTTACTTCTTGCATGTCTTCTTGTCTTCTAAACATCTGACTCTTCTTTGGTCATCTCTACAAAGTACTGAACACATGTCACGCTTCTTTCACCACCACCACTTCTACCAAGTCCTTGGTTCCATCATGTTTGAACAGCAGAACATGAAAAAGTCAATTAGGGACCTTTTTGGCCAAACCTGCAGACAATTTTGCTTTTTAAGCAACACGTAACACTGAGATGTTTATTTCCAGATGAATTTTTGAAGATGTTCTAGCTCATTCAAGAATACTTGTATTTTGTTTAATAGTCTTACCTTTCCTCACAGACACCTGCTTCTGCTTTCATTCATTTTCAATTTGATACGCTTGAAGCTTGACAAGCCCTTTATACACCCTGCCTCTTAACAAACCACACAGAAGATGCTGAAGATAAACCAAAAATAAACATTGGCAATGCAAGGTGGAGGAGAAGAGAGAGGATGGGGTGGTTGTGCCATGGCACAGTGACAAACTCCCAATGTTGTGACAGCACTGGAAAGCTTCAGTGAAGAACCCAAGCAAGCCATTGACCTGCTGGGAATGAACACAAACTCACTCAATTCCCCTTTCTGAAAGAACCAACACACCCCACCCCAAACCTTTAAGCAACACCAGCCATGGTCTTTAACCTGAGAGCACCAGATTTAATCCACATGCACCTCCTCACAACCCAGTTGTTCCACTCAAAAGCTACACTCTGCATCTAGAATATGAAAAAAAAAAAAAACAAACCAAAACCTATCACCTTAAGTTAGCAAATAGAATGATTATGATATTAACATGTCCATTTTGGAGCATTGATCAGATTAGAAATTAATCACTGTAATATCCTGCTTCATAATATGCTTCTTAACGTATTCCCTCCATCTTTCACACCTGAAATAAAAGATACATCATTTTTTTTCTTCCTCTTTCTCTCTTGCCTACTAGTTTTTAATCAAATGAAATTAAATGACATTTTATCCTCCCGGTCCTATAAATACTGGGAAAGATTATTACATGAATTTCTCCTGCAGTGACTCATCATTCCATTGTTAAATTACGATAGTCCCATCAGAGTCCCCCTGGGAATTTCATAATCAGTTTGTGACTGCACGTTTTAGAAAGCATTTGGCTCTCTCATGACACACAGAGAGCAACAAACTAAAATCTCCCAGCTTTCATTTTGCAGCTAGATCTACTACAGTTAGAGAGACACAAAGAGTTGGGGTTCACCATTTTGGTATACAAGACTTGGTACAGAAAAGCCCCCATAAACAATACCTTTTAAGCATTTCATTTTACTATGGCTGATCTGGAATTCCTGTAATTATCATGTTCCACACGTAATAAACTTAACTCCACACACTTGACAGCCTTTGTGATTATTTTTCCTTTGCTGTGTAACAAAATGAGATTGCAGAACTTAACACAAAATTGAGACTCAAATGTGACACATAAATTGAAACATCATAATGCTTGCTTTTAAAAGCTCACAATTCCAGTATTTTCCACTCTCTCCTTTCTTTATTTTTTAAAGGCAAGAACTTTACATTCTTTTTTAAGTAATTTGATCCTTTAGATGTATGACTTCATTTTCCCCTAATTACTTCAAGCACTCCAGCAGATGATCTTTCAGAAAGTGTTTTTTCTTCCTCTCACAACCCTGACATTGTCTGAAAGAGGACTCTGACATACTGGACAACATCTCCAAAAGACTGTGGCAAATTGTACAAAACCCCTAAGACAGGCTGAGTTAGGGTACAGGACATCCCAAACAACCTCCTGTCCTGGGCATCAGTGCCCCATGAGCAGCCTCTCTCTCCCCACTCCATGAGACAAACTCCTGCCATGTCTCTTTTGTCCAGGCAATCTCTCTGGATCATTAATACACTGTGATAAAGATCATTAACACATTGTGATAAAGATCATTAACACATTGTGATAAGCAAGCACACATAAGGCATTTCCCATGGCTCTTTCCAATACACAGAATTAATTTCTTCTGAAACCAGAAAGGCTGTTTTCCCCAAAAAGTGACCATGCAATGAATAATTCTTTAATTCTATTAATTATTATTAATAGAATTTATTTAATTCTATTAATTAATTATATTATTTAGTTCGATTCTTTAATTCTATTTATATTATTCAATCCCCAGTCCTGTTTATCCACACTTGTTCTATGAAATAAAAAATTAAAAATCCATATTGACAGTGACCACCTTGGGTGCCTTCAGCAAGTGCAATCAGCTAAACCATTTTCCCTCCAAGTTCTCTAATAAAAAATAAAATAAATAAAAATCAGCCTCAAAACAACCTTCCCAGAAAATGCTGTTCCTTCCTGCAATGGTTTAATACAGAACCACAAGAGACAGCCCCACAATCACTCCTCTCCCCTCTGAAGCTCCTGCTGTTGGCATTTGTCCCCTTCTTGCCTAAGAAAAACGTTTCATTGAATGGCAGCCATTCAAGAACAGTGAGCAGAGCATTTTGCAGCACTCCTCCCAACTTAAATGCTCATAAGAATCACCCAACAACATGAATGCCATGTTTAAAATATGATCAGAAGAAAAATTAGCTTGCAAGAATCCCACCCTTAGCCAGTACCACATCAATGCCATAGATAACACTTGAACAGTGATCCAAATGGAGAATTTCCACCCAAAACTGGGCTTCACAAGTCAAGAAACTAGGAAACCAGAAATCAGATTAAAAAAAAAAAAAATAAACTAGAAACCCAGAACTTTGCTGTGGGAGAAAGGAAATCCAGCCACAAACCCTGCTGCAACAGCTGAGAACCCAGCCCCAGCACCTCACCACTCATGTTTCATCTCCCAGAAAAGTTACAAAGAACAACAATGATGAAATAAGAATATTTTCAGTTGTATCAATGTTGAAATGAGTATATTTTCAATGCTAGTAATGATGAAAAGAGTATAGTTTCAGTTTTAGCAATGATGAAAAGAGTATATTTTCAAGAAACTTGCAGAACTATTTGTTCTGAAAATGGCACTCTTTCCACTTTTGACAGGATTGGAAAAAGCACCCACAACCAGAGTACTGATTTATTTAAAACATACTACAAAGGAAAAACTGGAGAATAGCTAGCTAGCATCCAAGCTATGCTGCCTAACATTTCAGCTCCCTAGAAGAAAAGGAAACACCTGGAAACTGCTGCCTGAAGAAAGAGAAATAAAACGGAGACTCTCTCATGCAATTGGCATTCATGCAAATGTCAAAGTAACAATATTTTTTCTTGGAGTAATATTATTATTATTATTATACTGAGTAGTCTAACAAAGGTAAGTGCACAAGAAGAAAAACATGATGAGACAATTAGGTTCTGTAGTGTTTCTGTAATATCAAAGCCACCATCAACTAGTGTATTCCAAGCCAATCAAAGTTAGATCACAGTGCTCCTCTCTGTTTTTACTGATCTTCCTCAGTGGGATGACAAGCCAACATTTCTCACAATAATAAATTTTTCATACTTGAAATAAGAGCTAGTGTTTGCTTGAAAATGCAAAGAAGGTCAAAACACGAGGATGTTTGTTAAGGCTAACAATAAATATTTATTACTGCATTGCCAGCCACTGTTGGTCTGTATCAAAGTATTTCTTCTTATTTTATTTGTATCTATTCCATCTCTTTGTGGAAAAAAAAAAATCCTGAGAGCAGAAAAGCAATATAAACAAAACAATCAACACATTGCAAGATGCTTTTTGCTACTTCATTTTTCTGGTGTTCCTACGATGAGTCATGTTCTCTAAACTCGCTGTCTGAATTTCCTTGGTATTCACAACAGAAATTGGTCATTGTCACAACACAACTTGTTTTCCACTCTGCTTTATTTTCCAAATATCAACTCTAAGTGCAATAAAGGACATCTGACCTCTTGTTCAAACACCTTGGGTTTTTCTACAGCTTACTATTTTAAGGCACTCAACTATTTAATATACACTAGGCAGAACAAGCTGAATTGAAGTGGGGAGCATTGACAACAAATTCTATAGGAACTTTTTCTAGCAGTGATTTTTTTCCCCCAAGAAATAGTTGATCTGCTTTATCCTTTTATTATCACTTCTTTCACAACTAATTACTGCAAAGGTATGAATAGAGACATTGTAAAAATAGTTACTGTTGTCAGTGTTCCTTGAATAAAGTACACAGACTATTGTTTGGGACTATATATTGAAAGTCCACTGTGAGAAAAGGCAATCTCTTCTCAGTTCCTCAGGATTTTATTTTCCTTCTGCAAAGCTCAAAATTGAGAATTCATGTTTAGTGCTGGCCTTTGTCAAGACCAACATCACTGAACCTATGTTTTCAATAAACACAGAGAGAAAATTAATACAAAGGACAAATGAAATCTATAATCTTTTCCTTCTAAGAGTAAGGAAAAATACATCCAAACTTCAACCTCTTTTCTTCCAATTTCAAGACCAACTTCAGCTTCAGTGTATGAGCAAAGATTTTTCATCCTATAACGCATCAAGTCTATATGGCACCAGACAGGAGCAGAAGTTCTATTGCTTTGAAATCCATAATTTTCACCCAAATTGAGTTACTAACATGTCATTCAGGCTTTTCTAACAGCTATTCTTTGGGAGATGGCCAAAAGGTACAAGGATTTGTATATTGCTGAGGTTTTTCTTTAATTCCACCTCTTTATTATGCCATCAAACCACTTTGGATTGACCATGATGCACCTTAAAAAGCAGGAATCCATGGAGATATTGAAGTGCTTTCATTTTAAGATAATTGTCCAAATGGACAGAGAAGCAAAAATTTTTTTCAGAAAAAAACTTTCCAGGTCACTGCATGCAGCAACATCCTAAATGACAATTCTAGGAACAGAAAAATACGATTATTCCCTTTTTAATGCTATTTGAAATGCACAAGGAGATGATATATATAGAGAGTTCTGTTCAGGACATGTCTATCAACAAACTCTAAAATCATCCTGTTTGGTAACTTTAAGTACCATGTAATGTTACAATTATGAAATTAGTATATTTTCAAGAAACTTGCAGAACATATTTGTTTTGAAAATGCTATTCTTTCCACTTTTTACAGGATTGGAAAAAAAAAAAGCCCAACATATATTCTATATTTCTATATCGACAAAAAAAAAGCAGAAAAAAAACATTTCATCCAAATTAATTCACAACCTCCAAAAACCCAAATTCACAACTCCAAAAGCCCTGGAAGAGCAGAAATGGGGTCTTTATGGCCATCAAGCCAAGCAGGGGCCAGCACACTGAACTTCAAAGTTTTGGGGCAAAAGCACACAGGTTCAATAGGATGAATTCATCCTAGGATGAATTCAATGGGGCCAATATTAACCTTCTCTGCCCAGGGTGGGCTGAAGGCACATCTGAATGGCCATGCAGGACGTGCACAGGGAGATGCCAAGTGCTCCAGGGGGAATGTCTGGCAGCAGAAAAAGGGGAGGGCAGCAGGCAGCCAGGAGCTCAGGATAAAAGGAGGCTGCATCACCCAAAAACCTTGAGAGACACCTCTCAGGGTTATGGCCTAGTGCAATCTCTTGCTTTATTCAAATAAATTAGATTGTTGCAGGGCTCCTCTGTGGACACTGCCCTTCCACAGTGTGATTTTCCACACACACACGTAAGCCAGCCAAGTTATTTCTGGGACCAACGTAATTTAAAACATTCTCACACTACCAAAACCACATACCTGCTACAGAAAAGGCTTTTTAATTAACAGAAAATACATTCTCAGAGGATGTAATGCTCTAATTCACAAACTTCCACAAAAAATGAATGAAAGGAAAAAATACCTGTTCTGTAGCAAAGTGTTCTAAAAGAAAGCAAAAGCGTCAGGTTTATGTATTTTGACCCTAATACCTGATCTAAATCTCATTTGCTGCTGAAGTTGTTCACCAACAAAATGAACACTATATTTCTCCTGCTCTCTTTCTCCTGGTCACCTCCAAGGCATGCACAACTCAAAGCTATAATCCAGATTTCCACAAACTGCTGATTGTGAATCAACTTATGTCAGCACTGATAATCCCCTGGAGCTCTCTGACATGGCAAACATGTTAAAAGTATTGTTTAGATATGCTGAAAACAGCAATTGAACAATCAAGTTTTTTACATTAAAGAAAAAAAAAATCTCCTAAACAATTACCACATATTCAACATTTGCATTTCTTACAGCACTATACGTGCACTACATATAATTCTGTCCATAATTTCCCACTAAATCAGAGTCACCATTTCATCTCCTTTCCTACATGGACTGTGAGCTTTTTCAAAGACATCTCTCTATCAGTTTTTGCAAAGCACAGCAAAACACGTGAATCTAAAATTATTATGTGAGATACATGCAGAAAATCTTGGTTCTGCAGCTCATCACTTTTGAAGCCACATGTCTTGAAGCAGTTTGGACAGATCATGGACAAATATAATAGAAAAGAAAAAGAAAAAAAAACTGGGACTGTCTTCTCTTAAAATATGTTCTGAACAAGTCCAGAAAATTGTAATAACCAACAGGAAGCTAAATTTTAATCGTGTAATAACTTTAAGGTATAATTTTGTCAGAGATAGAAAGGAAACCATTCCAAATCTCCTCACATGGAACCTGTTTCAGGCATCATTTTGCATTTTAAGTTGCTCATAATAATTTCTGAACAAACGGTGATGGTCAGTGTGTGCAGCAAATAAAAAAGAACTTGGCGCAAAAGGAACTTTGAACCACTCCCTGTGAACATATTTATGTATTAATAAAAATAAAAATAAAATAAAAAGCAATTCTTGAAAAACCTAGGTAAACAAACACTTCCAAACCAAAAAAACCCCAAAGCTATTAATGCAGTGCCAGTGCAAAGTCACAGCCAGGTAAAGCCACTGCCAGCAGCTCAGTTACACAGAGCAATCCAACAGCTCGGTGTGGGCTTTGGGACACCTTATTATGGGAACAAACAATCCATTGGAGAGAGACTAATGGAAGTGGGATCACTTTTCCTCTGAAAGACACATGGAGTCTTTTTTCTGTCAACTCAAGTTCATGGCTGGACTCAGCTTACAGCTCTGATCGGGCCAGCATGCTTAAAACCCCACGGTGTGTACAAGCCGCACAAGTATTCTCCTGCCAATAGCTAAAAATCACCTTTATTCTAAATTCTTACTATAAAAATGACTTACTTATTATTTATTTATTATCTTAATCATCATTATTAGTTCTTCTAACAATGCTCAATTTATTTGAAATGTAACAGAGTAATAAAGCTTCAACCAATTAAAAAAGAAAATCACAAACGCACAAAAAACCTCAACCAATACCCCCAGGCCTCTCCAGAAGAACACATTCTCCTATTCTCCTTGAAAAAGTATGTATTTTTACTGTGTTCATCTTGGGCTGAAGTGTAAATCCAAGATCATAACTTGCACAAAGTTACCAACTCAATTATACTATGAATGAAAGTCGCTGTTAAGAGTAATTTGCCCTCAACATCAAAAAAAAACTACTCATCCAAACATTTTAAACAGTTTTCTCTTAGTACTATTATTTCACTTAACATTGCCTACTGATTAAGTAATGGCTATTAAAAAACCCCAAAAAACCACAAAACAAAAAACCTCAACATATTTTCTAATACATGATTCTTCTCCAAGAGCAAGTCAAAAGGCAGTCATTTGGGAATAATTTCCAATTTGATTTTAACATCATTCATGCAATAAGTTTATTAACTGTTTTTCCAGAAACCAACTCAGTGAATTCTCTTCTCTCTCCACTTACTTTCATTCTCTGTAACTCATGTAAGAATGCAGGCTACATTAGCCCTCTTTTCAAAAAATTTACAGAATATTTTTGCACCATGGTAGAACTCAGCCATATATTTATGAAATACCAAGGCTTACCAATTCGAAGGCTTTACTTTATTTTGCATTAAAATATCTCAAAATAATTTACAACTACCCTAATTTTCTTTTGCAATTTTATAGTATATTTTACAGCAATTGTTTACCACATGGTAAAAAAAACCCCTATAACTTCACTGATAAGGTAACTAACTATAGCTGAACACAGTCACACTCTAAAACAAGTGGCAGCACAGCTCGTTTTTCAGTATTTAGAAATGCAGTGCTACTAAACTTCATCCAACAGGGAAGATTTAATGACCTCCAGTACACTGTAACTGGAGATGCTCATATTCTCATCCAGCATGCAGATACTATACACTAATACATAATTAAAGAACAGGCAGTTACTGATTTATATTTATGTGAGATCAGCTTTACAAAAAGGAACATACTTCAGGCTCACAGGCAATTAAAACCAGATTAATTTCCTACCACAAACACGAGTTCCAACTCCTAGTGAGAACAGCATGACTTGTAATGTGCTTTTATACCCTTTATTACATTAATACAGCAATCAAAACAAAAACTGTCAATCACCCCTGACAAAAATACTGAGAATAAAAACCTTGTAGAACTATGCAGTATAATCTATATAGTATATTCATATTTATATTTGTTTTCATATAATCTATTGATTAGAGAAGTAATCTATTGATTACTTGGCCCTTCAGAGCGTAAAATCCAAGACCAGGAATTCCCAGCCTCTTGTGGAAACTGCCCAGGTGGTTCAATAGTGGCATAAAAAGTCTGAGCAGAATGCAATTATAGCAATGAAATATCTTTAAAATGTTGTTGCAAGCCAGTGGAAAAAAAACGGGCATGCACAATCTGCCATCTGAACAAGGGTCTCTTTGCTTCCATTTTAAGGCAAAAACATCCTCAATTCCACCAGCTGTGCACTTAACTACAGAATGCCATGCTGGAAATCCCAGAATGCAATGGCACGACGAAATCAAGCAAATTTTCGGAGTGGAGGTTTTATTTTTTTAAAAAACCGAGACGTTCAGCTGTGAGTTGCAGAAAGCATAAACAAGTGGATCAAGAACACATGAAACCACACTTTGGGGCTGAAGCTGTTGAGCCAATTGGTTGTGTTTCCACGTGGCAGCGGAGATGCTCTCAGGAACCAAAAGCTGGGGAGAGGCAGCAGAGCCAACTCCACTTGCTGAGAACACTTTGTTTACCAACAAAGCACTGCCTGTGGCAGCATGCTGCACAAGGAGGAGCTGGCTTTGGCTCCCACCTGTTAGTTCCCAGTGGCTGAAACAAGGATTACATCTAATTACACAGACTGGATAGAGACAGTATTTTAATTAGCTGGTTCTAACACAGCAGCGCTGGAAAACTCAATAAATGGGCCCAATGACACTGAACACCCTACTGCAAAAAGCTACTTTAAAAATGCCTACAAACACACAGAAAATAAGACAGCTTTTACCACAAGAAGAGTATAAATCCAGTAAACTTGCTTGCTCTCCTTTGTCTGGTATTTATTGCCTGCAAACAAGTTGTTTTACTCAGTTTTTTATAGTGATGCCTGCATGCCATGATCCTTTATTAGAGACCAAAGCAATTACCATTAGCAAAAGTGACTTGCTTTATGATCTGCACACACAAAGAATGCAGTTCTTTTCAAGCAAACCTGTTATCTAACTCAAGATCAAACAAATGAATATGACAGAGTAGGGAAGACCATGCAGATAGCAGTACCAATTCCATGCAATTACAGATAAGCAGTTGCATCCTTCAGCACAAAGCAATTAATTGTGTTTATTTAGCTATCTTGGAATCAACATGCACAGCTAGATGGGCCTGTGAGTTTTGTAACTGTTAGCTTTACCCTGTATTTTCATCCAAAAGTCAGTTGCACAAGAAGAGAATAATTAAATAATTACAGTTTTAAATCATCTCTTCAACAAGCAGAACCAGAGCCACCAAGTGTGCTCTAATCCATGTTAGACATTGAACAGCTCAAACAGGACACAGGATTAAGAGTTTATCTCAGTGGGATACATTTTTTTCCTACTGAAATTCACGTAACTTCTTATGTTATTAAACTTATTTTAAGATGGGAGGACTCTTCTGTTCTGAACATAGAACATCCTCATGCAGGTGGATGCACCCAGGCACTCTGCCTATACCAGCACCACAAAAATGAGGGCACAGCTGAGTTGTCCTCCACCTCCTCTCCATGAGTGGAACCACTCAAGAATAGTCATGTCTACTCTAAATACATGTCATCACCCTAAAAATCTCTGTATGGAAAGGTCAAAGGCCTTAATGCAAAACCCAGCACCATTCTTGCTTTTCTTTCCATGTTGTTGTTGTTTTTGGTAACTTGGCCCTTGCATTCCACTCTTTTGCTTTCAGCATGTATATATTTTAATATACTACTCAAATAGAAAACTAGCAACCTGACTTGCTGAGCAAAAATAATGAAATTGCTAAACTGTACAGGAAAATGCTTTACAGAACCATAAAAACCACAGGACTAAGAATATGTTTCCAAGTGCACTTACTGGACTGTTTGATAAATTATTTTAACTATTAAAGTCCTTGAAACTATTCTAAAGTTGGTACCTTAATAGTTTCATGCCCTAGTAAGTGTTAAAATTTATCTTCTGGATTTTCCAAATGCCAAGTTCTGAGCACTTATTCGTGCCCACTCAGAGCCAGGTCAACAAGACAGAATTTTTTATAACCTTTGCTGAAAAGAAGTCTCAAGTCTCTAATTATTCTCTCCACCAGCAGATAAAAGACTAACAAATACTTCCAAGACTGGTGCTGCTGATGCCACTTAGTGATTTTAGTTTTTCCCTTCCTGCCTGGAAGAACAAAGTAGCCCACTAGAAATTTTGTGCACCATTTGTAAAAGCAATCCATCGACCACAGCAAGGCAGAAGCACTGGCTGTGACATGCAATATGTCCCTGTACACAGAAGAAAACCTCTGAGCACTCAAGTGTTCCAAGTAGGTCATCACCATTAATTTGGTGGTGTTAGAAGAAAGCATTGTCCCACACAATTCAAAAAAACATTGTTTGTTAATTAGGGTACATGAACACTCCTGAAAAGTTCCTCTACCTAAAGCAAATGACAACCCCAGTAGTGATGAGATTTTCCAGACTTTTCTATTGACATACAAAAATCCCATTAACAGGTGAGGAATCTTGTTTATCTTCAGTACTCCAGCTTAGACCAGACTGATTCTGCCAAGCAAATTCTGCCTAATCCAAAGAATTTTGAAGTGCTAAAACCCAAAAAATATATGTGCTAATGGTGTGTGAGAAATGGGATGAGAACAAATAGGGAATTATCACCACTTTTAACTCTATAACCAGGATTACATGAATATTATTTTACAAATTATAATCAACTTTATCACCAAAACTACTGCTGTAGCTTGTACTACTGTACAAACCACAAGACAACAGTTCCCAAATTACTAAATTCAAAATCCAAGCTACAACTTTCCACCACAGCAATCTTCTCTTAAATCTCCTTCACAGAGCAAGAAAAAAAAAATCTTCCATTTCAGCTAAACTTATCTGATTTTACCTAGAAACAGAATACTTCCAAGTAGAGCTTTATTCTCCTCAGGTGAATACTTTGCTTTAAATCTTTACTGCTTTCTTTCAAATTGAAAAAGATGCTTTGAAATACACTGCATTTTACTCTTCAGGAACTAATTCTATTGCTAGTCTCTAGGACAAATATGATTTTGGTGACCATATTCAAAACATCTAAGCTTCTTCACAACTGATGAAATAGAACAAATACCTACATGACAAGAGTTACAGCCATAAAACTACTCAAAAATTTAGTTTTTAAATGTTGCTAACGTGCAAAATCAAAATAATAAAAACTTTGATAGGGAATAAAACTAAATTGGAGAAACATAAAAACCTGTTAGAAAAGGAGCAAAGCCAGATAAAACCAAGGTAAAGACAACAAAGGAAAAATGCAGGAAGAAGGAAATCCTTTAGAAAGGAGGGAGGCTGAAAAAAGACCTGCATCAGTAAGGCTCACACTCCTAGGAGAAAGTTGGTATGAGGGAAATCTCCAGTCCAGAAAAACAATAAAATCACATTCAAAGAACAAATTTCAGAGCCAACTGATCATTTCAGGAGAGAGCAGAACACCTTCCATCACTGCTGCTTTATATGAAACCAGGCTTAGATGAGGACAAGAAAATAGGAAATGTGGAAAAGAATTCCCTTAGGACACATCTCTCTGGTCCAATAAAACATCCAAAGGCTCCAGCAGTTTTCTGTGGAGGGCTATTAAAATTGTTTTTATACAGCTGCAGCAGATGGTATGATTCACTTATCTCAAAATAAAAGAGCTCAGGGAACTTGATGATATTATCAAGCATCAAGTTAGAACAAATAAAAAAGTGTCTTTCATGCAAATACTGAAACCATGAATAATGTGGAGAGAAGTCCAGTACATACCACACTTTGTAAAGAGATGGAAGTAGAAAAAACACAGTGCCAGTGGTTGTCCCAGCACACGGCACAGTCAAGAGGGCCACAACGCACACCAGAAAACTTCAGAAAGATTCAACTCATAAAAATAACACCTTACCTCTTCAGGAGGCTGCAAGAGTCAGCCCATGCAGAGGAACACCTCACCTCTTCAGGAGGCTGCAAGTGGCTGCTTTTTGTCCCTCAGCCCAGCCTTTTATGCCCTCCTGTTGATGCCCTGCACCTGTGTGCCCTCTGTGTGATTGCTCAGCACCCCTGGGCACTCCATGGCTCCTCACCTTCAATAGCATTCACCTGTCCTGCACAGCTGCACCAATCTGGGATCACCACAATCTCTATTCCTACAACTGCATTCTAGTGAGCACACTAGTCATTAACCAGCACTAAACCCACACTGTGCAGACCTGCAATCTATTAAAGCATTAAAATAAAAGAAATTTAAATAATTAAAATACTTTAAATACGTGCTTTTTATATACTCAGCCCCACTCCCAATCACCACAAACTCCGTGCCCACAAATGATATTATACAAGTACAACCCTCAAAGTTCCCACTGCAAGGAAGTCCTTCCATGACTTTTGTCAGGTGAAGGTAGCACCGGGTAGAAAATAAAAATTCTCTCCCTTCCCTTCTTTCAGGCTTCTATAAGCACCTGCAGCAATGGAATTTGGCTGTGCCAGGAACTGGACACCTGGCCAGGCGCACTCCTCATGTGAACCAGTGCTGTGGCACTGATGCTCCTGTGACTCAGCAGTGTCCTTCCATCTAAAGATCTTCAGTGAGAAGAAAAACTGTTCAAGAGAAAAAGAATATGTCATCAAAGAATCTTCCACCTCCTCCAATCACTAAAGAGGCCTTTGCTCACCACCCCAGCTTCAGCATTCATCACCTATGGAAGTTGTATATGCCTTTCTTACACATCAAAATTACTGTCTCAGTAGTTTTTAGAAATAAGAAACTCAGCTGCAACCATCCATTCATGTTCTCGGTCCTCTGCTCTCAGTGGGAACAAGCAGGAGTCCTGCACGAAGCCTGCAAGGTCTGTTTTCTCTAATAATGCAAATGACCAAAAAAAAAAAAAAATCAAATCAAACCTTGCTGTCCTCCCAATGCTTTAAGGTAGTTTTATTTTCCTTAATGAAACAGACAGCTTCAAGACATATCTTGTTGTCCCATGTGCCCCATCCAGCCCATTGCCTCAAGCTGCATGATGGTAAGAAACACACACACAAAGGAAATGAGGAACAGGAGAAAGAAAGGCTCCAAATGCTCCTGGAAAACACTGCTCATTACCTGGGGATGGTGGGCACACACGTGGACAAAAAAAAAAGCCATTTATTATTATAAAACAGGGCAGAACACAAGATGAACATCAGATGTGAAAACTACCAATATTGAAAACGTAATCAGCAAGACAACACAAAAAAATCTATTTATTTTTAAGTCTGATTTTTAAAAAGCCTCAAATGATGCTTTAAAGAGTTTAGGAATAGTGAAGAAACATTAATCAGTACTAATAGGACAGTTCTTAATGACTACAAGTTTAAAAGGTCCTCAAAGGATTCTAAACATCTGTAAACGCACAGGCAGGGTAAAGAGCATAATTACTGAATATGTGACCTAACAGAGCAAAAAATCCAAACTGAGTACGATAAAAATCAGAGAGGATAGTAAAAGATAATGACAACAACAGGTCTATTCAACAGAAACATCTTACACCACACAAACTTTAACAGCAAAGAACAATTAATCCAAGTTGCTAAAACCAAAACACTTGAGTAGGATGGCAGTCAGTAACACAGAGCTGACAACTGTGCTTTAATTACATTTGAGACTGTTACCAATTAGTTAGTCTGCAGCACTACAGGCTTCATGCTATGACTCAGTGCACTGACTCATTCAGGAAAACTTTCCTACACAACTACCCGGGCACCCACAAGGATGCAAGATCAAAAGGAAAGTACTTACACTGACCTTCTTAGCAAAAGTCTTGTTTTAAATTTAGATGACCAAAAGTAGATAGTGACACAAGTGCTCAAGTAGGCTTTCTGAAAGGGAGACTTTCAGGAGCACTGTTTTAACTCCATTTCAGATAAACATCTCAAAAAATCAAAGTACAAATAATGCTTTGTACAGTTTGAGGCTGAAGAAGCACATTCTAAATATGGTGGGGTTTGTTTTTGTTTTTTTTAAGCTGCTCAAGTAGCATTATTTACTATTAATAAAAATATCTACCATCAAAAATCCTGTTTTCTGTCACTTAAGAGTCCTGGCTGATTTGCACAGTTGAAGGCCGAAATTTCTTCCGTGTTGGAAGTTGGAAGCTGATGGAAGGGGGTGGCAAAGAGTGACAAAACGTCTTCAGCCATCTCCTTGTTTTGGGGAAAAAAAAACCAACCCTGTGGTTAGATTTCTGAATTTGAACAATTCTACCATTGCACTAAACAGTAATGGGATTTTCAAGTTTGGCAGTGAAAACAACAGGAAGATAATCCTGGGTGAAAGATTCTTCTGGTGATATTCACATGGACCTCCAGAAACCTGTTAAGATTTCCAAGCAAGACTTCTGTGCCAGGCTATGATGCCAAAGCTGCAAGTGCAGGATCCTGGAAAAGGATGTGTTAATTATTCTCATCTGATCTACGAACTTGAGAGTTTTATTTTAGGCCTGGAAGAAATTGGAGGAACAGGTAAGGCTCTTGAGGGTTAAAATGAGCATGAATGTTGCAATTAAGAAATATTTTTAAATTAAAGCATGTTTTCTCCAGAACTACACTAGAACCTACAAATCTCAGTATTTAACATGAGTTTTTAGCAGGTGAAAAAGCTGTAACTCAGAACAGGCACATGTCATCTTCTCAGAGCAAAGACAAAGAGGGACCACTTACCTAACGTTGGTACAAGACCAATCAGTTAGGCTACCAAGTTGCACAAGATGTGAAGTGGTAGGTGTAGGAGTAATTAGGCATTATTTTCTCCTGTGTTTTCCCTCTTGCAGTTAATTTCTCTCAGCACAGGTGTTTACTGTGTACTTTCACAAGCCAATTAAACTCAGCAACATGGCCCAAAAAAAGAGAAACAGAGAAAGCTGCATTTTTTTCTGACATGGGGGTGTGTTTAGCTGATGTGCAGGGGTCAGGGAGAGACAGGAGCTCAGGGAGTGTCAGGACCCAGGACATTCCTCTGGCTTCCCTGGAGAACTTGAGACCCTGGCAGGGGGCTCAGAGACCTTGGCATGGAGTCACCAACACCTGTGCCTTTGATTTTAGCCCATGGAAACACTTACCAACTTTGTGTGAGGAGATAGAAGCCACAAGGGTTTGAGTAGAATGATAGTGAATTTGTCACAGGGTGAAAAAGTAGAATTTTGGGGGTTTAGAATGGGGGTTCAGGAGGCTAGGTGGAGGAATCTGGGCATGTCCTGTCTTTCTCCTTCTTCTTCTTGTCCTCCACCTTCTGCTGCGGTTGTGGCACTTCTGGATTGGTTTAGAGTAGAGACAGAGGTGTCTAACAGAGGTGATGGGTATTGGAAAATTATTGTAAATAAAGTACATGTATTTTTTAGTATAAGAAGCCAACACCACCCCAAGGGCAGTCACTGTGCCACAAACCAACCTGCTGGACAGACCTCAGCAGGTCAGAGAAAAAATGGAATAGATAAGAGAAAATAAACAACCTTGAAAAGCAGAACTGAGGAATCTCAACTTCTTCTTTGGTTGTGGGGCAGGGAAAAAAAGACTTTCTAACACCTCAGGAGCCATTTCAGCAACACAAAACCCCAGAAGGGAGGTGGTGACACAGTGGGGAGCAGGGACACTGGACCTGGCCCTTCAGTGGCATCACTCCGCTGGCCTTTGTGCTTGGCTTGGCTCCTCCAGCAAACCCTCAGGAACAATCCATCACCTCCATTCCAGTTTTCTTTCCCAAAGTGGAAATGCAGCCAGCTGAGAGAGGGACACTGGAACTTTGGCCACACAGCCCCTGTGACACTCAGGAGGTCACCACACCAAGCAGGTAGGTCGTGCTGTTCCTCTTTTTTCTGTCTGTAAAACTCAGAAACTCTGAATCTGCTTCCCAGACATGCTGTGACCTCACCAGCTGCAGGTGGATGTCCCTCCAATGTGCTGCAAAGCTCTCCACCAAAATGCTGACCTCTTGGAAAAACCAGGCAGAGGCATTCCTGCTTGGGCACTCAAAGCAGAATTTCAGCATTGCTGCCTCTATATTCTACCAAGTGGAAGCAATACTACTGTGCTACTTTATAAGAGAGCTGTAAACATAAATTCTGTGCAATGAATTTGAATTAATTCACCTATAAAGATAATCTGTGGATGATTTAAAGGTTGTAGGGATGTAATTTAAGAAACAAAAGTCTAAATTCAAAGCAGAGTTTGAACAGTAAACAGCATATAAGACATGCCCATGCACAAAATATTTAGTTTATTTCCCCAGCACTGTCTGGCTGTACCTACCTGAACAGGCCAGTGGAAGGAGAGTCTCAAAGGACAGAACCACCCTTTTGTCTGGGCCCTTGCACAAAGGCCAGTAGGTTTTATTCCAGATCATTTCCAAGGTCATTTTCTTTTTTTAATAGTGTCCCAAGATTACAGTTTGCTTATAAATTCAATGCCAGCAAAGGTCAGCATTCAATCCCGCTCACCAATTACCCATGTAAAAAATTCTTCATCAAAAAAGAGAGAAGTCAAACAATATATACAAACAAAATACACACTATGTATGCCCACTCCCAAACTCACAATAGCAATACTGCTGGTTGTAAGTAATGGCATCTATCAAAACTTAAACTACTAAATCAGATCCTGTTTCTAGAACTACTCTAAATCTAGAACTACTTCTGCTAAAGCAAAAATACTGATTAGAAGATTTAGCAATAGGAGATCTCCTTCTTAGCATTTCAGCCCCCAGGGGGAGAAAACCGAGTTTCCTTGGAGCTTCCTCCCCTTCTGCTCTGCCACAAGTCAGCTCTGCTGAATGAACAGGACCTGTGTAAGCTGAAATACCTGCAGCTTCTCAAAGCCACTGAACAAGGACTGCAGACTAAATCTTACAGCTCAAAGCATGCCTACCCCTGAGCAAAGCATGTGTCTACAAATTGCCATTGCATTTCTCCATCCTAAGCACTGTTTCTTTGGTTGACTCAAGATGTGACTTAAAATGGGTAAGTATTCTGGGTCCTCCCAATTTATCTCAAAATTATTTATTGCACCTACCACTATGTCCTACCTAATGCATGCACAGATCAAACATGTAGAGAAAAGTTTGTATTTTAATTTTTGCATAACAACCCAAGAATGTGTCCTCAATTCCCATTAAATATACAAGAATTAAAACAGTATACTTGTTTTATATGTCTGACAACAGGCAGGGTTTTTGAAATTACATGAAATAAACCAGATTGTTAAAATCTATTGGCATCGTGAGACATGATACATAAATTACTTGTGAGAGAGCAACAAAGATTTGTTAGTAGATAAATGTACTTTTAGAGAAATGCTGGAAGAGTTGTCCTGTTTTTCCAAATGATCTAAAAAACTACACAGACCCAAAGTCTCAGAAGAAAACATTATTAAAACATACCTTGCTGCTATTCATATGCAAAAAAGAAAATCTATCCCAGAACTAAGAAAATGAGAGGTCAATGAGACCAAGTTATTCTTGCATTTTCATACAATTTTATTCAAATTCAGTAAGAAGCAATATTTAGGCTTCAGCATGCTAATAACCTTCACTTTCTCTTAGGAGAATTCAAAATATTTTGCAAATAAGTTCTGTGAAGTAAATCAGACATAGCTGTTTTTCAACTAGAGCACTTTGATTTTTAATCACCTGTTCAAAATCAGAAGGGAAAATAATATTACAAATCCAGTGAATCACACACGGTCCACAGACACCTTGCTGTGCTATGCTCCCATCCTGAGACGCTGCAATTTCCATTTGCATTCTGTTACTTCTGTCAGAACTCTAAAAATGAGAGGTGACGTTCTGATGTCATCTCAACGTCAATCACTAACAACACACTGCCATGCTGCAACATAAAATTCCTTAACAATAAAAAGGAGCAAAAAAGCAACTTCTGGAAAATAAAAACATCTGCAGCAAGAAGTGGTTGAGGTAACCCTGTAGAGCAAGGCCTCACTACAGGCTTCCTTGCAGTAAACTGGAAAATGTTTTAAACCTACACAAGGTAAACAAGCTTTATACAAATCTGTAGACCCAGAAACCAATAAGGTGCTTTAGATAACACCACTATGAAAATTATGAGCAGCTACTGACCTATACAGGCATAATTCCCATCCAAAGCTTGCTCAAGTAAACAAGAGCTGAACTTGTCAGTGAAAATATTATAAAGGGATTAAAAGGTATTCTGCAGGATGACATGGCCTGCCAGAAAATAAAGTTGACCAAAAAAGCAAAAATTTACAGTTCTCTATTTTTGCTAGTGGTAATAAATTACACCAAAAAACCTGTTTTTTTTCTAGCACCTACAAAAAGGAAGTGATCAAATTAAGTACATAGCAAAAAAGAATTTTGGTGTCAAGCAAAAGATGTCTCCTATCAGTTCTGTACAGTTCACGTCTTTCACCTACGTAAAAAGTTATCACTTGTAATTTCAAAAAATACGGCCTGATAGGTAAAACACAACTGGACTAATGTTTCTCCACAAGTAATTTTTGACAGACTATGAAATGATAAAAAAGTTGTTTACACACCAAGTCTAACAACTTAGATCACAAAGAGAATATAAATGAATAGTTGGCATTTTGCAGGAAAACAGCTTCCTCAGATCACGCATTAAGTACAATATAAAATGATTTCCCAGTATTGGCCTATTCAGCAATTCAATGTAATGCAAGCATCAGTTCCCATTTTTCCCATTCATCCCATTGGTACATCAACAGAGGATGCTGCTAGATTGTATTAGTATACAGCTGAAATATCTATAACATCACTAAGTTGGCATATCCAAGAATTTCAGGAACTTGCACCACCAACCATCTCTTCATCATTTCACACAGAGGAGAAACAAGATTCCTACGAACACATTTTGCAGCACCCATCATGCCACCCACCACTTAATGCCTCAAAATAATTTCCAATGTATTTTCTTCACAAGGGTTTCATTTTCTGATTACAGCTAAGCATGAGACAACACATGAACAAAACTGAACAGGTTTTGTATGAAGACATAGAAAAAGGCATTTTACCTCTGCTCTGTTTTGCACTCCTTACTCATTTTCTAGAGCCCCTTCCCCCTTGCACAAGAGGTAAGAGAAGCAAACCACCACCTGCCTCTGCCACCTGCTTTTAGAAAGCACTGGCAGACCTTGCCTCACTATGCATTATTTACTTCACTCATTTTCCTAAGAGTAATGTTGTCTGGAATTAGATTTAATGACGTTATGACTCAAACACACCATTATTAACATTTCCATAGGAAATTAAAATTTCAGTGTCTCAATGACTTCAGCTAATCATCAGACTTAACAAGAAAAAGCTGACTTCCTCTGCCTAACTCACAAGAAACGTCTTTCCTCAATTATAACTGAGGAGATATTTAAGATGTAATGAAAATTTTACAAAGGCTCAAGTAAAAATCTAATTCTTTATCATTAATGGCTAGCCAACTCCAAAAAAGCCATGGATGTGTTTTTGGTAAGCCTTGGCTGCCAGGTTCCTACAGCAATTTGACATTAAATAATACCATTTTGATACAGACTCAGCCTGAAACAATATTCATTTATTTCAGGGACATTATTAAAACAGAAGAATTTGCCATTTATTAAAACACAGTTATTAGAAAAGTATTTTCCCAAGATGCTGAGCATCAGCAAACATCACTGGAATGAAGATAACATGCTCAGGAAGTCTGGGAAAAAACAAAAAAACATAAAAAAAAAATCAGATCACATATGCGTATGAACCTTCAGATACCTGTTTAAACAACAAATTTAGTAGCTTAACCTCTTAATCATCTCTTTACCCAAGTTAATTCTATGCAAAACTACTCCCAACAGTATAAAACACAAAATAAGAAAAAAAAATCTGCAGATACCTCCCATACTCCACCTGTTATCTTCAATTGCTAGTAATATTCTGTGTGATAGAAAAAAAGTCTGCATTTCTGTTTGCAAACTCAAATTCAAATATTTAATAAGAAAGCTTAGCCAAAAGGCTGACTAAAGACACACAGTACTAGATGAGGAGGAAATGAGTAGCTACATATATTAATTATCACCCTTTCTGAGAACACAGGCTCACTCAAGTTAAAATTTAAAGGGCTTAGATTACTTTCTGGTGAATTTTATTAGTTTTCCCCAAGAGGTGCAAAGACTAATGCTGTCACAACAGCAAAGGAGAGCATACACAGCGTCACTGCAAGCTGAGTCACCCCAAAGCACTGAATCTTCCTTTATTATAACACAGCATCTTAAGCAGCCTCCTGAAGGGCTGTCATTTGTTATGTGATAGAGCAGGAACAGCAAAGGAGATGTTCCATCAAAGCAGATGTGCACATCTGCAGAGCTGCTTGCAGCAGGCAGCCCCTGCTCCCTTGCTGGTCTCTCTGGATACAGCAGCTGCAGGCTGTCCTTCCTCTACTGCCACAGAGAAAGATGCAGAAGCAAGTTGGTGAGAGGTCTTCTGCTTGTGGCCACTGGTAACATTTAGGTATGGCTCCAGAGAGCCAGGATGCAGCTGGGAAGATGAGGGGGTCAGGCAGATGTGCAAGAACTACAGAGCCTGAACATTCTTTCCTCTGCAGCTATAGCCATCAACTTTTTCTTCCTCTCATCCAAGTATTCTAGTTACTTCCTCTCTGAAGACCTAATTCTGGAAGGATAAAAAAAGTAAAATCTGCTAGGACTTCTTCAGCATGCCTCATTCATATCCTGCCATCAGTCAGATCCAAACCCACGGACATGTTTCATTTCCTGGTACCACAGTCTAATCACTCAGCAGTACCAGCTTCAACACAGAGAACAGTTATGCAGTGCTCTCAGATAAATCACACATGCTTTCAGTCACCCGTCAATATGGAATTTAAGATGCCTGTACTTTTGGAAAGCCCACTAGAGAAGTCAGTAAAACAAGCAGACAGTTGAAGAGCGTGACCTCCTCTGCCTCCTCAACTGGCAAGCTGTTCCTGAGTATCCCCTCCTGGCCTGTTGTCTTCCCAGTCCCCTTCTGTCCTCTCTCACCTTGGGATGGCACTCACACAGATGCAGATACTGTAAAACACACATGACATTTGTTGGCATTACACTGTTCAATAACACTCCTTCTCCCTTAGCACATTTGATTTTGCCTGCATGTCACAGCAAAGAGCAACTGGTTCTAAGTCACGGAACGTAAGCAAATGGGGTCTGCTCTTCCAAATCTGCATGCATACACTACCATTGCAAAACCAGACAATATCAGTATTTAAAATAATAATAAAGACCTGAAGCACCATCTTTTGCACATCTTAGTCAAAACTATTTTGAGAATGTTTTCCAATTTCATGCACTAACTTCAAATGCTAACTTGACTAAAATCATCCCTCTTGAAGTATGATTTTAGCCAAGTATTTTAAACAGTGCTATCTGATGAGAATCCATTTAACTAGTTTCCTAGTAGATACACCCAAAAATAAAGATATTTTGCATATATACACATTTTATTGCATGGACATTTTATTACACACTTTCACACACGGCTGTGATCTGAAGCCTGGCTAGCCACTTCTGTAAATGTACAATATGTGCAGCCAGGACATCAGGAAAGGTAATAGTGACAGAAAAAACACAAAGGAACTACATGATCAACTGAAACAGCTCTCAATATGCCCCAGTAACACCCAAGTACCACGGGGAAAAACGTGTGTTCTGGAATTCCCAGAATATTTTCAGAATTACTCCATGTTAACTTATTGACTCGCAAGTTTCTCTATCTTCATTCCTTTTTTACAACAAACACTACAAAGCTCACTGTGCTGCTGACAGAGAAAAATTAGCCAAAAAATTTGCATATGGAAAGATATTTTCAGCATGCTTCCCATAAAAAAATGTTGTTTCTACAATAAAGAACATTATGCAATTTGACTGCTTTATGTCACCTTATTCATTTTACAAGTCCAGTGAAAAACAAGCTAAAACATTAAAAACTTTTACTACGTCCACGTGTCTGTAGTGCTTTTCCAAAACAAGTATTTAATCATTTACCTGATGATGCAACTAATATTCCCTTCCAAACTTGGTATTTTGGCTGCATTTTACCAAAACACTCATACAACTTGAGAAGTCAGAATTAATTTTTCCAGATCCCTTTTCAATTCCTCTTTACTTTGGGCACCCAGCAGAAAAGATCAGTTTTGAGCACCTCTAGCATAAATGGCTCACTGCAGTTAGAAATGACTTGCAGATGGCTTGGGAGGTGCTCTGAGAAGAAGCCTGGTCACCAGCACGACCATGTAACTATTTATACAGCACAACACTTGGAAAGCTCTGCCACAGAACAGAAGTCCCCTCTGCAGGGTGCTGTACAGAGAAAGGTTAGTTCTGCCTTACATTTTACACTTGGTACAAGGCACAGAGGGAATACTGATGTATGGACAAGAATAAACAGAAAGTAAGAGAACAACTCCAGAAGTGACTCTGCTTTCTCCCAGCAGCAGTCTCCCTCAGCTTCCTTCAGGTGTGTTCTATTGCCTGATTAGCTCTGCAGAAAAGGAAGGAAACAACCATGCTCCACATCAAAACCCAAGAGTAGCAAAAGGACCTCCAGGAGGTGAAAAGCTGCCTTCAAACCTGAACCCCAGAGCTCCAGCAGAACTCCACTCACAACAAAACAATGTCTGGCTGTCAGCAGTGTCTTACACTTCCTTCCTGTTAATTTACAAGTCCATGCTCACACTCCTTCTGAAAGAGAATAATTTGATGTTTGGATGTGTGAAAATAGTAACTATCCTGAAAACAAAGCAGTATGTAACTGGAAGAGTGAAAGGAAAGCTCATGGCAAAGCTGCATGTTCTCAGGAAATACTTGTCTCTTTCCAGAAAGCAACTCATGATTTCCAAGACAAAGAGGGTACCTCCTTCAATGAATGCCAAGTAGCAAAACCAATCTGAATGACATCATGGCGAATCAAAAGGGAAATATCCACAGTAAGTCCTGGCTAAGTCAAGATGATGTCAGATCAGATCTCTTTGGGGCAAATTACCTGCCTTCTTTTTTTTTTTAATACAAATTAACATCATGAGGTAAAAAAAACATCTACTATTAATGGCTTAACCACTTAAACACTGGAGAAAATTGAAAGGTCTCATTCATTATTTCTCACCCTAAGTTTGACCACCTACCATTTAATTTACAAGTACTAAAAAAAGCCCAGCTTCTAGAACTATCATAAAGTAAATCATACTAGCAGAGCTTATAGTAGCTCCATTATAGTCTCTTCTAGATCATACTCAACCATGGATAAAATCAATCACATAAAACCACAGATGTCACCAGGTTACAGGTTTCCCCATATAATGAGTAATATTTGCATAATATTTGCTTCTCTTCTAGTTGGAGTTGAAAGTTTATATCCAGAAGTATTTGTTGGCGCTGGAACACTATCATTTCCTCGACCTTTGCAACTCAAAAACCTTTAAGATTCTCATAAGAACAGTTAAAATTTCAGTTTCATCCTCTGGCATTCATATTAGAACTCCTTGCTGTTGAAGCTCTTTTACTTAACATTACAGCCACAGTATGTGGAAAAGATCCACATCTCAAGTTAAAATAAACATGAGTATTGCAAAGGAAAAAAACAGGACAAAATAGGTTGAAAACTGGGGAAACATGCTTCTGGATGTCAAAACATTGATTCAAAATAGGTTTGGTTCTTTAAGAGAACAGAGAACTGCCCAGACAACTGCAAAAACATTGGTCAGGTATTTGCAGGTATAACAACACCCATGGACTGACAAGATGAAAAGGTAGTGTAATCAACACAGTAAACTTCAAGAGGAAATTGCTTATGTGTGGACTGAGTGCAAAAGACTTTTCATTGAGCAGTGAGGTGGATTGGTAAAACCTAACTGGTAGTCCTTGCTTCAAGACAGGACTACTACAGGGATTTTGTGAAACAAGGCAATAAAAGAGGATTCAAAGATAAATGGAAGTATTATTGCTCCAACTCCTGACAAACAGATTCCCCAAAGGAGACAGTCAACAAGAATATTCAGTGGGAGGGCACTAACATCTTTATCTCAGCGGTGACTCACTCTTAAGTAACATTTCCTTTCCTAAGAACCTCTAGAAGTAAAATGAAAATCCCATTCAGTGACCATAACTACAGGGAGAACATCATCTTTCTAATTAGATTTTTTTATATTGGTACCTCCTTGTCTTAAGACACAAGAAGAACGAGAGGCCCAAATCAGCTATTTTATAACAAGGAATATAACTCTATTAAAGCTGAGCAAAAGAAATCTTTATGTGTGAGGAAATAAAGCAGAAAAACTGAATTCAAGATCAGAGCAGCACTGCCTTTCCTGCCCACAAAACCAAGCGTTCATAGACTTCCTGTCATGATTGTAATCATAAAAATATAAATTGGTGTGACCCTCCCAGCTGACGTGAAAGTTAGTACAAACTGATAACCATCACTAGGGTTAGTGAGGAACTGTCTCAACTTGTTTAGACTTTCACTGACACTAGCAAAACTCAGCTGACACATTGCATCCTTTTGCACACTACTTATTTTTCGAGGCTTCAGAAAGTGCTGTGAATACATGCAGAAAAAGAAAAACAGAAGTGCTGAACAGTTTGCAATTGCAGTCATGCTGAACAGGTTGGCAGCATTATAAATGCTTGTGTTTGAGGCAAACACACTTGGGCTCTCTTACAGCAGTCATAAGTGGTTCACAACCAGTTGAGGAATCTGAAAAATCTGCATACACAGACCTGAAAAAATCCCATCCCAATAATAAGCTATTTTACAACCATAAATATTTAAATTAGAAAAAGTCTCCAGGGGCAGTAACAGTTACTCTTCACAGTTCACAACCGTGGAGAGCTTCTTTTACAAGTCCTGTTGCCAAGTAAGATTTTCTACATCAACAAAGAGAGTGTAATGGACACTGACTTCATCAGGCTCTTCTTATCAAAGTAAAAAACTTACACAACTGGAAAAAATATTTCACATAGTGCATCACAGTTTATATATTCATTTAATGTGTGAAAATGTCATCACAGTTCTGACATCAGAATAAAATCTGAACTCCAAGTTCCTTATGCATTTCTCTAATTTAGGTGTCTTCAACAGTAGAACACATGCAATTAAAGCAATTTGTATGCTAATGTGTATCAACACTATCTGCATTTTCACTGCTTCTTCAAAGACTTAAAATTGATACACAAAGCAACACAACAAGATTTGACTGCAAATTTTTGACCGCTGAATCCACCTCAAACTTGCTACATCACTTTGCCACTGTGGGATCCTGCTGTTCTCAAATAAAAATAAAAACATGCACACTTGGACCTTTCTACTTCTTGGCCTATTGTTCCAGTCTTTGTAGTAAAACAACACACTGGTAAGCCTAAACTAGAAGATTCTATGAAGCTAACATAAGCACTAAAATCACAGATCAAAGTACCTGAAATGTGAACGTTATTTAAGAATTTACATTATTCAAAAAAGCCCTTCAAATTAATACTGAGACCACCAGAAAAAAAACATTTCCCTGGGTATAATTTTTTTTTCAATTTTTTTCAGGTGTAACCATGTACCACCCCAAACACCAAAAGCAAAGCACTCAGTACCATACCCAAACCAAAAGGCTTGAACCAGCTCTCCATGCCAATGAGGCTAAACAGTTTTTAAAACTTACATACTTACAACCTCTTATCCAAGAGGAAGAGGGCTCTTCAAAAACTGATGAGATAACCACACATGAGAACTCTCCTCTGAGTGATTAACATCACCTTAAGAACACACAAGTGCAACTCAGAAAGACAAGCACAAGAGCAACAGAAGAGTCAAATATGACAGTTTTAATAAACACCACCTACCTGGGCATTCAGGCACACAGACACCAGAATTTTATTAGTTTGAATACAGAGTTTTAATGGGAACTTCAAAACAATTGAGAACCTTTGAAAGATACAGATGATTGTTTAAGAGCATCCCTTTATTCCTCTAAACAAAAGTCCACACTCCACAAATTGGTCTGCTGCACTGTTAATGGATCACAGATGACAATTAATCATTTAACTCACCTGACCTGGCTGAGGGGATAAACAATTAACAACCTCCTCCAGCATCACTGGTACGTGCAATCTTCCAGAATTACTGTTCTCTGTATTTTGAGGCAGCTCTTCAGTTTCACATTTCTGGACAGTTTGTTCCTCTGACTCAGAGTCAGAAAGCTTTTCTGATGAAGAATGGATCCTTCTGGCCAAACCAGCCACATTTACTGAGTTCAGTTTCAACTTACTCAGAAACAAACATTTGCAAAGTTGGCACAGATTTTGAGGTAACATTTTGGAGCTGATCAGCCTAGAAGAGCAGTAGATGTTGGGAATTACTTTCAAACAAACATTTGTTTAAATAACATAGGGGAAATGCTATAGGCAAAGCTATACACATTCAAAGTTGGGCAGCTTTATAGATATGTCACATCAGCAAAATGTTTTCAGAACTTCTAAGATTATCTACAAATCAATAATGTTCAAGCAGTAAGTAGATTCTTGTCACCATCAGATTTTACTATGTGCTTTTGTTGACTTTACCTTGCCAGAGGCTACCAATACTCTGCCTGCATAAGGATATGCTGATAAAGTTACTCTGCTGATCATTTAGGCTTTAACAGGGCCATAATTCCCCCACCTTAAATTTGAAAGTGCACATCACTAACTTTGAGCAGACACACGGATGTGTGTTTTGCAACAATCCCCGGTGTGCCTACAGAAAACATGAGCATTACCACGGTGTGCTCTGCTGGCTCTGGCTGGGCTGGAGTTCATTTCCTCCCCAGGGGCTGAGCTGGGCTGCTTGGGGTTTCTGCTGGGCACAGCAGCGAGGAGACACAGCTGGGGCAGTGACCCAAGGCACTGAAGGGATTCCCCAGAGCAAAGGACACCGTGCTCCAGACAGAAAGGGGCAGAGCAGGATCGGGGTGGTGGCACCGCTGTTCCCAACAATGGTGACCATTAATTATCACCTGAGATGGGCCCTGCTCTCCCGGAGATGGCTGAGCCCACGGGAAGGCTTTCCTTGCTCTGCCCTGCTTGTCTGCACAGCTTCTGATTCACCTGCTCACCTCTCTCCATGGCAGCCGCCGAGTTTGGGCCTTTTCTCCCTTCCCCTTCTGTCCCGGCCCCTCCGCTGAGGGCGAGGAGCGGCAGAGCCCCGGCAGTGCCCCCATCCCTGCCCTGCCCTGGGGGAACGCGAGGGACTCTGCCCACAGAGAGCCCCCTCCTCCTGCACCCCGGGCATCTCCTCCTCACGGCGAGCGCAGAGTTTGTGTTTTATTTCATTTTACACAGCGCACGCCCGGAGGGGCGGCCTGAGGGGCACCGCTGCAGGCCGCTCCCTCGGGCCGGCACCGGCGCTGGAGCAGAACCAAAGGCGGCGGGGACAGAAACCCCAGCCCGAAGCGCTTTGGATCGGAGGCGGCCGGAGCAGCGCCGCGAGGAGAGCCCAGGGGGGCTGGAGCCGGACACGCGGAGCCACAGGCGGCCGCTCCCCGGCAGCACCGGGAGCGCCGCCCTTCCCTCACGGCCGCCCTCATTCCCTCCCAGCCTCCCTTCCCTACGTGCCGCCTCCCTGCCCTCCCCGCGGGCTCCGCCGCCGCCCGCGCCCCTCAGACCCCGCGCACGCCGCTGCGCGCCCGGTCCCACGCACTCACCGCTGGCGCCGTCGCTCAGCTGACGTCACGGCGCACAGCCAATCAGGAGGCGAGGAGCGCGGCCTGCCCGTGTTTGAATTGCGCGGCCGGTGGATGGCGGTTGGTGCGGGACAGCGACCGAGAGACAGAGCCCGGGACGGTGCGGGCACGGCCTGGGGGTGAGAGAGAGGGGGAGACCGGGAACGGCCGAGGGCACGGCCCGGGGCTGACAGAGACCGGGAACGTCCGAGGGCACGGCCCGGGGCTGACAGAGACCGGGAACGGCCGAGGGCACGGCCCGGGGCTGACAGAGACCGGGAACGGCCGAGGGCACGGCCCGGGCGGGTCTGGGAAGGGCGCGGCTGAGGGAGGCGAGCCGGCCCTGGAGCGGCAGCGGCGGCGCTGGGAGCCTGCACCGTGTCCCTGCTCGGGGCGAGCCAGCAGCGCGCTGCCAACAGCAGCAATGGGCTGTTTAAAGGGAATGGGCTGTTTAAAGGGAATTCCGCTTTGGGGCCGGTTACTGCATCCCCTGTACTGCGGGGCACGTTAACGTAAATCCCGCTTTAACTCTCTTTAAATGTACGCGCGACGTGCCTGGGTCAGTCCAGGGAGGGCAACACGGGCAGCTCCTCTTTGTGCTGAAGAGCAAAAAGACTGCTCGCCTTGGTCCACAGAAATGCGGTGCCTCCTCTGAAAGCTTGGTCTGTATAAAGGAAAGCCTGTAGGCCATGTAGTACTTCACATTCTGAAATAAACTCGAGAATTCCCTGGGGCAGTGCTGGTTGGTTCCTTTCTGGAAGCTGTGCTGAGCTAAGGCACCTTTCGAGGCCATTGCAGAGTTTGCCAAAGTCTCCTTGGGGCAGCCCTTGGGCCCAGCACAGGGGCCTGAGCAAACGCGTGAACTGCTTGGAAGAGTGAAAGGCTCCTCTTGCAAATAAAACCTCTCTTGTGTGCTGCAGAAAGGATTCGGCTGCTGGATCTGAAAGGGTGCTGGGAGTGGAGCTGGGGAGCAGAAGGGATGACTCCTGCCAAGGAAGAAGATGTCTGCAGCCATGTCCAAGTGGTGGTCCGGGTGCGCCCAGAGAGCCAGAAGGAGAAGCAGGGCAGCTTCAGCAGGGTGGTCCGTGTCATCGACCAGCACATGCTGGTCTTTGATCCTAAGGAGGAGGAGAGTGACCCACTGGCATAGCTTTAACAGGATTGCACCCTTACTCATGAGGTCCTGAAAGGACCATCCAATTCCTTTCTCCTAAAAAGCTCCAAAAAGGCAGGTTGTGTAGGGGACAATCTACATGACATTTTAAGGCTATGCTGGAAAAATAAAATCTTATTTATTTAACTAGGAAAGAGCCAGTTTGATAGCCATAATGACAGGGGAAACAGTAAAGCAGGAATAACAAATGGAACATTTGATATTCCTTTGCTTTACTATGAGTTCTTTACATTCCCACAGCCTGCCTTCAAATGTCTTCAAAACTACAGGAACAATTTTGTGAAACCCCAACATGTGAACTTGGTATCTCTTCTGCATACTTTCAAGGCCTTTCATATAAATATATATTTATATATATTTATTTTTATATATTTATATATATTTATTTATTTATATATATATGTATATTTATACCTATATATATATCTATATTTTTATATATATATATATATTTATATCTATATCTATATATCTATATTTTTATGTATATATATTTATATCTATCTATATCTATATATATATATATATATATCATCCATCTTCCTCTTTTCCAGAGGAAAAAGTTCATTTTTCTATTCAGGTGATAGAAGCCAGCACTCTAAATTCAGGAATATAAGAGAAGCTATAACACAGAACTAAATAAATGCAGGCAGATTTCAAAGTACTTTAAAGTTACAGTATTTTATCGCCTTAAAACTTTTTAATGCTAATGATGTAAATTTTTCAAAAAAGTAAAAATTAAAGTTGTAATTCTCTTTGAGTGCATAGAAATCAGAATCACATAATTTGTTGAGGCTTCCAAACTCTTAAAGTTGCCTGATTTTACAAGAAAAAGTTATGAATTGACCACACGAAAATGGCATTTAATGGAAATGGAGACTGACTCCTAATTGCCTGTTGCAAGTGAGCACTAGAAATTGGATTTTTATTTTTGCATTTTGCAATCTAAATACTGTATTTTTTAATATGATTTATTTTTAAATGTATTTATTTTTAAATATATTCTCATATAATATATTGTTATATTTCTTATATATTTTCATATTTTAATACATTCATTTATAGTATTTATTTTTCTAATAAAAATATTAGAAACTGTGGAAGAAGACTACATTTATTTTTTCATACTATTTTAATACTATTATCACACTGTTATTTATCATACTATTATTTCTTACTATTTAATACTATTTCATACTATTTAATACTATACTATTTTAATACTATCAATAGTTCTGGTTTGTATTGTCCAAGAATGTTAGCATAATGTTTTTAATATATACTGAAGCAAATAAAATGGTTTTATCAAAGAAACAAAGTTATGAATTGACCACAAGGAAATTGCATTTAATGCAAACAGAGACTGACTCCTAATTGCCTGTTGCAAGTGAGCAACACTTGAAATTGGATTTATTTTTGCATATTGCAATCTAAATACTGTACTTTTTGATATGACTCTTTATATATTATTATATATTGTTATATCATTATATATTGTTATATCATATATTTTTAATTAATTTGTATTATTTATTTTAATAATAAAAATAGAAAGTATGGAAGAAGACTATATTTATTTTTTCTTATTATTTTAATAGTATTATACTATCAATATTTCTCATTTGGGTTGTCAAAGAATGTTAGCATAATGTTTTAAATAAACACTGAAGCAAATAAAATGGTTTTATCAAAGAAACTCCTACCTCCATTAAATGAACCTGAACTTGAAAGAACATTCTGTTCTCTATAATGAGCAGTTTTAAGTGCTCAGGAAGCTCCTAGTGATAAAAAGCTTTTATATGATACCAATGAGTTTGAATCCAAACAGTGTTGACTTTGATTTTTAGCAGCCCAGATAAATTTTGTTTTCATTATAGAAGTTGAAAGGATGAGGAACAGATTTTGCTTCAGAAATTTTCGAATATTCCTTTCTACTGTTTCTAGTAGGAAGGGAGAATTCCTACTATATTCTTCCTATTCTGCAAGTCAAATAATACTCTTGCAGAACAGAGAACACCTCATATTGGGCAAATCAAATTACTTTTTTTCCCTTTCTCTACTTATGGTCTTTTATTATTATTATTGACTTATGGTCTCTACTTATGATCTCCTATGATTATTATTGACTTTTTCACAAGCATGGTCCAAACCCTACAGATTCAGGTGCAGTCAGGTGCCTGCAGCTTCCACATGGCAGAGAGTGGGAGTGGGTTTTACTCACTTATTTAACTATTTCTGTGGCTAGGGGCTGGGACGTGCTCCTGGAAGTCTTGGATTTCTTATCCTTGCTTTCCTGTTTTCTGCACTGGCTGTGTCGAAGAAGCTTCTTAGGAAGTAGAGAATCTGTCACCTAGCAATTTTATTTCCAAAAAGTAATAATAAAATAATGATAATAATAATAGAAACCTTGTTTTTCAGGGAAGCATTGAAAGGATTGAAGAACTGTTTTTCAAAGCGCAGCGAATTATTTTTAGAAAATAAACCCAGAAAGAGAACTGAAAAAAGCACATAAGCAATGGGTTTAGATGGAGGCATCTAAATTCTCATTTCTATCCTAGACAGCTAAGGCCTTTACCAAATGTGCCCTAAATACCTGGATGATGTGTATCAAGTTGGAATTTAACAGGGCTGGGAAACAGGGCAGAGGAAAACAAATAGAAATTTATCAGGAAGCATCAGGGGCAGGGCAGACTGTGCCAAGAGCTTTCCTGATAAAACAAAAACCTTCTGTATTCAGGCCAAAACATATGGAGCAAGGAAGAGGAGGAGCTTTTTGCAAGCCAAGCATAAAGAGGCACTGCTCCTGAACTTAAGGAGCAGCAGTAGATGGGATAAGAATTAAAACGACTTTTCCTCTGATAATTTAACAAATATTTGCCATGATTTTCTCAGAGCAGAAGGGTTTATTGGAAGAACATTGTGCTCAATGTTTCTTAAGAATATTTCCTTTTTTTCCCATGCTGATGCTATTTTGGCATCATGGAAGGTACAGCTCTTGTTCAATCTGTAATTTCTGCTGAACAGAGTTGTGAATCTTGTGACAAGCAGCAGCAATCAAACTGCCCAAATGAGAGTTTTTACCACTTATTCAACATCCTTAATTACCTACACTAAGGTCTGCAGGCAGCCCCAGAGCACAGGACTGAAGCTGAAGGTAAGAGATCCAAGGTTTACTCAGGAATTTGGCTGCAAACATCATACTATACTATACATACTATACTATACATACCATACTCCAAAATCTGCTTTCCATTACATTTTATTGTGCTTTGCCTCTCACCATATGGATTTGGCTGACATCCTGAGGAACACAGAATGATATTTTTAGGTATATGGTGAGGTAGCTTCATTGAAGATGGGGTATTTTGAAATTAAGGTGGTCTCAAAGATTTCCACAATTTGTTCTTTTTCTGGAATGTATAAAATTAAAACAACCTTTGCCTGGAATACCTTCATGATCTCCGCATTGTTTTTAAAATGTTCACTTTACGAATAAAAATTTAACTGTTGCTTTTTATTTTCGGTACATCTAAATTAGCTTATTAAAAAAAGATGACTTACATGAAATTTTGACTTCTTTAACTGCATATTGCTGTGACGCCACTTGTGAAAGAACCCAAGTTTTGAGAGAACATCTGCAAGCCACCCACCTCATAAAATTGCTGAATTTCACTTGCTGATGCAGAACCATGAAGGAGCAGCACGCCAGGAAAATCACATCCCTCCTAGAAAGAACCAGATGCATTTTTAAGCCATTGTGGCAAAGTTTGCAATTCAGTTTACTACCATCCACACTCAACACAGGACTGACCTCCTGATAAAGTTTTGCGTTCACCTTGACCATCACATTCAATCCCTTCTTCATGCTCTCTCCTGTTACTCCATATCACTTGGGTTTTCCTTCCAAAAGCACATCAGCAGTAGATTGAATGTTTTCAGTACCTCAGATGTGATAAAGTTGTAGGAATTTCTGAGTTGAGCCCCTGCTTGGTCACTTCTTGGCAGCTGGGGTTGTGACAGGAGTCAGCAGAGTTCTCCATGAGCGAGGAGGGAGCAAAAAGTCCAATTCCTCGGGATGACTTTTTCCTGCAGTGTCCCTTGGGAGAAGTTACACTTTTCATTTCCAGCTCTAATAAACACAGCCATGACGTGAGTGTTTGTAGAGAGAGAGCCCTGCAGTGATGCAGTCAGAGCACAGGAAGGGCAAAGAGCTCAGAGACAGGGCTGGCACAGAGTTACTGTGGAATTCGCTGCGCAGCCAAGAGATGTGGGGCAAAAAAAAGCCAAATGTATTGAAGTGTGTACATGTGGGGAAACTCCCAGCTCCAAGAGTGGCCTATTAGAACAAATTCTACATGCACAATGGGGAATAAAAGCCACAAGGTAGTGATTTCTGCCTCTTAATTTTTAGTGTATTATGTGTTTTTTTCCCTTTGGTTAAAGGGGTTTTTATATTTACTGCATATATGCTGAAATATGTGTGTAGTACCTAATGTGCTGTTTCTCTCAAAACAGTAATTTAAGATGAATCTCATTAAAGCCCTTCTTCCTGAGCAGATAAACAAAGTGCTAATGTATTTTTAATGAGGTAAGGTGATTTCTTGCTGTGAAAATGGGCCTAGACCTGTAAAAACACCATTTTCTTTCCACCCAATGAGGATAATGATGAATTTTTATCAATGCTTCATTGTCCTATTTGCTGCTAAGACTGACCTAGTGAGCTACATATAAGAACTAGGGACTCCTCTGCCAATAAAAAATTCATTACTGCCCTTCTGAAATTGAATTGTTTCATTGTTTGAATTGCTATGAAGCCATTATCATAAATTTCCACAATCATGTTTGAATTACAGATTACAATTTGGTCATGTTTGTTTTTTTTTTTTAATTTAGTTTTCCCAGCTATTGTTGCTGATCCCATCCAAAGTGATGCCCACCAGAATTGGAGGGCATTTATTTTTGGGGAGTTTTTTGTGCTCTGAATAATTTCTTGTGGTTGGAACAACATCTGACTCTTTCTTTCTAAAAAAAAAAAAAAAGTAATTTTGTCATGTTGAAGAACCTTCTTAGGAAATATAGCATCTCTCACTTAGTAATTTTATTTCTAAAAGGTAATAAGAAGATAATAATAATAATAGATCTAAACATCCTTGTTTTTGAGGGAATCCTTGTTTTTTTTTTGTTCCCCCTTGAGGGAAGCATGGAAAGCATTGAAAAAGAGCAATGCAGAGTGTTTCTCAAAGCACAGCATTACAGTATTTTTAGGAAATAAACTCAAAAAACCCCTGAAAAAACTATGTGAAATGCCATTCCTGAAAAACAGAAATTTCCCCACAACTGACTAAAACCAAAACAAAGTCAGGAAGTAAATTTTACCCTTTATCCAAAACCTTCAGAACCTCTTCGGTGCCATTTAACACAGAGCACTCTGGGTACTGTGGGAAATTTCTGTTATCTTTGTATATTTGACACTTCAGATTGCATTAAAATAAGACAAGGGAAAAAACATGCATGATTTTGTGTATTTTTACATTATGCTGAGGTATCTCAGGTTTTATTCCCTGAATTAATTAAATTACTTTCTGACATTTGTATATTATTATTACAGTAATGTTTTGGGTTTGGCTTTTGGTTTTTTACATTCCAGTCATGGCAACAGGTATGACAGACCTGTTGCAAATTTGTCTGTGGGGACTTTTACACTAAATAAATTCTATGTGTTCTTATAAGTAATAAATAATAATAAATTCCACATTCTCCTTATTGCCTCCCTAATTTTTAATTTATGATAATCATTGGATGGTTGCTATGCCTGAATCTAGCAAAGCTCTGAAGTATAGAGCTGTCTAATTTTATACAAGGCATTGGAGAAGTTCAAATTTAAGTAAAATCCCTGCTTTTGGGTACAGCCAAAATGTAAGCAGAAACTTCTGAGGAAAAGATAACCCTTCACCAAGAGGCATTTAAATTAATATCTAAATGGTTAATGTGTGTTGCCTACAAGAAAAAAAAAATAGATCTGAGACAATCTTAGAAACTATTTTCCTTTCATTTCCTATTTGTAGAAAAGCTGCGTCCATAAAATAATTATTGACTTCAAATTGAAGCTCAACAAGTGGCAAGAGTAATTTGTGAATTATTGGCACTTAGGTTTTTTTTCACTTGGGATTTTTTGTGGAAACATATTTTTAGAAATATCTGAGGCCAAATTATTACTTGGTTGGTAATAACAAATACTCATCTAAGTGTGCAGATTCTAGACAAAGACAAGGGAACTTTTTTAGGAGCATTTAATTTCAATGAATGGAGATGAGTTTTGAAGAAAATTGAGCAGTGCCATCTTTTGTTGGAAGAGACTAACTGCAACACTCAAGTGACAATATTTGGATCAGTTTTGGTTTGTGCACACAAATCTCAGTTTTGTTTATCACTAATAGGACAGAGATTTTTTTCTTGCTGAACACAAGAAAGAACGTTTGCTGCATTTGGTGAATTTTTGCTGAGAAGAATTCAAGAACAAACACTGCTACAAATAAAATAATCCTAGACAGGTATCCTTCTATAAATGAAAACATCCAGGTCAAATCCATAAGAATTGGTTGTGTCTTTGCTAGAATAAAGACAATGCGCTCAAGTTTGCTGCAGCTGACATTTCTAAGAAGGAGAAATGAAATAAAGCACCTACCTGTAACATTTTCTGCTGCTGAATCACACTTTTCTGAGAAGAGAGATCGAGTCAAGGGTGCTCAGAAGGTCTTGGCTTGCTGTTGTGCAGCTCAGGGAGAAAAGAGTAAAATGAAAAATAGCAGGTGAAGAGCACAAAAAACATGGAAAATATCTCATCCCTGGTTTTACCCATTGTGTGTGATGGGGACTTAGCAGGGACTGGTGCTTTATGAGCAGAGCAGTTTTTAAGTAGCTCAGTGAAATTTCTTAGTGCCTTTCAAAACTGGGAGTTCTGTTTTCTTTATCAATACTATCAGTTCTTCATTTCCTTAAGTGTAAAGACATGTCAGACCCATACCTATTATTTTTTTATCTATTTTTCAGAATTTTTACTTTCTTATAATACTCCTGGGAGTTCTTTCTGTAACTTTTGTAGTTGGTCAAACCAGGACTCCCTAATCTGGATTTGACTGACAGTCTCTTGCTGGAGATGAGCAGAAGATTACCTACAGGCCTCTGCAGCTGGATTTCAGTACCTCAGCAGGAGGAGAAGAATATTTTTCAAAAAGAAGAGTAGAAGAAGAAAATTTTTCAAAAAGAAGAGTAGAAGAAGAATATTTTTCAAAAAGAAGAGTAGAAGAAGAATATTTTTCAAAAAGAAGAGTAGAAGAAGAATATTCTTCAAAAGGCAGAAGAGCGGAAGAATATTCTTCAACAAGAAGAGCAGAGGAAGAATATTCTTCAACAAGAAGAGCAGAGGAAGAATATTCTTCAACAAGAAGAGCAGAGGAAGAATATTCTTAAAAAGAAAAACAGAGGAAGAGTATTCCTCAAAAAGAAGAACAGAGGAAGAAATATTCTTCAAAGAGAAGAGTATGAGAAGAACATTCTTCAACAAGAAGAATAGAAGAGAAGAGTATGAGAAGAACATTCTTCAACAAGAAGAATAGAGGAAGAATATTTTTCAAAAAGAAGAATATTTTTCAAAAAGAAGAATATTTTTCAAACAGAATTGAAGAAGAATGTTTTTCAAAAAGAAGAATAGAAGAAACATGCACATTTACACCATATATTAAATGGATTTATAGTACATATACTTCCCACCACAGAGGAAATTGCCACATGGAAGTGCAAGATGATGGAAAATGCTGGTGGGAGAGGGAGAGAAGTGCCAGAATAGGGGAGAGCTCTCCTTAATAAAACCCTCTTCCTAGGCTTAAGCCATCCTTTCACGTGAACATCCAATATTCCAATATATACAGTTATTCCAAGATAGCAATTATTCCAATATGTCCAGTGATTTTTCCTGAGCTGGGAGAACTGCCACCAGCCATCACAAACTGCAGCAGGAAGCCCAGGACTTGGATCATCCTCTGCATCTGTGCCTGTAAAAACTCCTGGATATTCTCCATCCAGATGCTACCTGAGCTTGAGCACTGAAAATATCTGAAGTGACAGCCACAATAATCCTGCTCTACCCAAGCCCCAGATCATCCAATTTGTTAGATTTTTTTCCCCCCCTGGGAATAGCCAAATCTTTACTAGAAATGTGTCACTTGACAAACAACATGGTTTCAAGAAACCACTATCAATACTTTAATATAAAATGTATTTTCCCTTGGTGTCTCTAAATTTACTTTCTAACTTACAGTTCTTGACAAACATTGTTGAAACTGATTTATTTAGTTCTTGAGAAATGGTCCGCTTCCTATAAAAATGATAGAATCAAACCATTCTTTTTGCTTTATTTATATTTACACACATAAATGTATGTGCATATATACATATACATACATATACATATAGATTTAATATTTAATCTATATTTATATATATTTGTATTATATGTATTAGTATATACATATATATGTATTATATAATATTGTATATTGAACATACAATGTATTATATATATAGTATTTATATATATATATATATATTACTTATGTATGTAATTATGCATCATTATAAGGAAAATAATTCATCATTTCTAAGGCCAATAACAAACTCTATAAGACCTTCATCTTTTTATCTGTCAAGGCCCCAGATTTAGTTATATTCCAGTAGCTTGTATGAAGCAGCTTTGGAAAATGTATTTGCCACAGCTCACCTCATTAACAAAAAAAATTCTTGTAAAATAGATATCAGAGATATAATATTTAGATAACACCTAGACATATTATTCTTGCTTATTTCAAAATCCAAAACATGATTTACAGAATAAATGTCTCCCTCTAATTCATTTTGATAAGAAATAATTCGATCCAATGTGTTAATAAATAATTAATACATTAATATGTTCAATCAATGAAATTATAATATAGATTTTATTCTTGGTTTTCCCAGCAGGCTTTGCTGATGACAGTTTCACAATCTCAAAAAATGAACTGCAAAATATTTCATCTGGTTGTAGGAGTAAAAACTGTACTCAAACAGCAAAATGTTAATGAGCACACCCCTATCAGTCTGTGTCTTTTGTGGACACAACTTGATCACAGGGTTCCACATGGAAATGATTCAGCAGTTTCATTCTATGTCCTTAGTTCCTAGAATATGTGAGCACTGAATTTGGAAAGATCTGAGTGCCACTGATTTCAATCTTCTCTAAGTAACATGTCTTAGAGCTTTGGCCACGCCAGTGCTTTCATCAATATTGGTGCAAACACACATCAACAGAATGCCCTAATTTATTTTTTTTTTTTACCAAAATAAACTTACTGGAGGTAGAGTTTAATACATTCAGACTTGCCAAGCAATTTCTCTATTGCATAGGGTGGTGATGTTGGTGGTCTTTAACCTAAGAACATAAACACATTTGAGTGATATAGGAAAAGTATTTCTGCCCACAGTCAATGGTCAACTAAAAACAAAACAAAAAAAAAAAAAGAAGTTTGTGCATGGAATGCTCCTTTGGAGAGCAGGAAGAGTTATTTTCCTCTTCTATAAAAGAATAAAAGTTCCAGGGGAGAAAAGAAAAAAAAAAAAGAGCGTGGTAAGAGAGCAAGGACTGCCCAAAAGTCCTGCACAGTTTTGGGGTTACCATGAGAGTGGTGATGCCTTTCCTGCTGCAGTGAGTGACAGGGGGCATTGCTGGCTCTCAGATCCGTTTTTCATGCAACAAAATTTACATTACAGTTCCCAGCTGTAGTTTGTTAAAAGTTCCCTGAGTAAAAACTTAGACTGAGGGAATGTTCTGGGCATTTTTTTTCTTTTTTTTTTTTTAAAGAAGTAAACCTCATAGCTTTTGACACTGAATAAAATGAGCTGTTCCTGCACAATGCAAAACCCTCCTTATAATAGCAGATACATGAAAAAGCAGTAAAATCAACCAAAAAAAAAAAAAAAGATAGCACAAATCTCTTCTTCAACAATTCTAACGTATTTCCTTTCAAGACTGGAATTTTCAAGCTATCCCTTCCATATACACTGCTTTGAGAGGCCAGGCATGTCCTACAGTGCTTCCAGAGCATTCATGGTCTTGCTCTGCCCTCACTAAGTTCCTTTTCCCAAGTAATTAGGTGGTACCTACTTCCATGCAGCAGACCAGCCTCCGTCTCACACATCCATGCCTCATTTCCTCATTTACTGCTCTTTGCAGCCTTGTTATTTATTTTCTTTAATATTACACTTCCAGCTCTATAGCCAGATGAGTCACACTCATTGCCATCCACAGCAGCACTCTCCAAGGCCTGTGGAACAATAAAGTAATTTATAAAAGCTTCTCCACCAAAGTTACATACAGGGAATCTAACCTTTATTTTAGTGGGCACTTGAATTATGATGAAGCTCCATTCAGAAAAGATTATTCATAATAAGAAATACAAGAACATAATGCATGTTATACTATTAAAAAAATTAAAAAAGAAAATAAATGAACCCACAACACCACAACATAATGGTGTGGGACACAAAAGCTTACAATCACAAACTCTTCTTCATTCAAAACCAGAAAAAAATAAAATAGACTGAAAATTTCAGAGCATTTTCCTTCCTTGCCATGGAAAAGGGGAGATGTAATTCTTAGAAATTTCTTCACTAAATACAGAATGACTGATTTATTTCATTACAGCAGGAGAGCATCTTAAAATATTGTCTCCCTGTATGCTGTTCCCTGTTTAGCTGCCATTATTCCACCTACATTTATTGCATTTTGCAATTAGAATTTGGGATAAGAAAGTAATTGCAACCTTCCTGAAAGTGACATCAAAAGAGACAAAAAAATGTGTGTGGGAAAAAAAAAGAGAGGGGTTCTCTCCAACATGGCTTCTAACACACAAAAAAATGTTTCTAGCCAAGAATGAAAAGATGCAGAACTCCAATAAAGAATATATCAATATAAAGAAGAATATATTTACCTGTCAGAAAGGGCAACTCCTGTACTTTTTCCATGAAGGAAAGTACCATGTTTCAATACAGAAACATGACTTGTGAAGGCATTGTACATTCCTTTTTCTGTCATTTTAGCCACAAGTTTCAGCACATTGATGATGAAAGGAATAGAGGAGATGGAAGAATTGTAATTTATTTATATTCATTTGTATTAATATTAATTGTGGCCTGGCTTGTGTACCTCTCCCAGTCTACAAAACATAAGATGACCTGTCCTGGTAAAATTTGTTTTTGGGAGAATGACAAAAATGCTCAACAGCATTCCCATGTTAAGGAAGGAATCTCTTATTACAGGTGAGAATTTGCCCAAAATTCCCCAAAAAAACCCCAATTGTTTTTGGCCAAAATATCCCAACTTTTGTCCCAACAATTCCCAATTTTCCCCAAAAATTCCCTTTCGCTTTTTTGCCAAAAATTCCTGAAAAAATGCCTAGCAGTTCCACTTGCTAGGAAAATAAAAATTACTCAACAACAAAATAAAAATTAACAATTCAGAATTCAGAGTCTAATGTTGTGTAGCTCATGAATTCTGTCACCTTGGATTTAAAATGACAAATGAAACCTGAACAGATGAGCACTGCAGAAATGGAAAAACACTAGGTTTTGGTTTAATTTTTTGTTAAAAACCAACCAAACAAATATATAACATTTCCTTTATGCAGTATAAAAGCGGGCAGTGAATTTCAGGAACTAGACTCCTACACTCCTAATCTGAAGTTTACAACACACATAAAATGAGAGTATTTTGTCAGAGCAAAAAGATGACTAGTTAAGCAACAAAAAACCATTAAGAATTACAAACTGCAGTTTTGTCCATGGGAAGAACATCCCGCTCACATTTAAGAAATATTTGTTTTCTTCAAAATTAAACTAGTGTTACATACAAATTTAAATAGCATAAATTCTCACTAGCTTAAAAGAAAAAAGGAACCCAAACACAACAAATATTGAATATATCATTTTAGTACCACTGCAATGCTATCAAAAATCAGAGCACATTTCATGCTTGCAGAGGATGGTGAAGAGGAACACATAATTTATACCACCTTCAAAATCTGCTCATTTTATAAATTGTACCATGAGAATCATATAATAAAGTTTCATTAATTTTTGTTTTCATACCTGCAGATTTCTGGAGACCATGGCACGTTACAGACCTGTATAAATGTCACATACACAATTTTCAGCCTTCCTCTATGGAAAATGTGAAATTTCTGTAGTATCCTAAAAGGAAGATAATCATCTTTGGCTGTGCACTGGCATTGTTAACCAAGTCCTTCACAACAATAGTGCACATTCTGTAATTTTCCCCAGAGCTGCAAACTCTATGAGATGCTCCCCAGTCAGGCAGCACTCTGGGGAAGGACGTGAGGCTGTGAATGTTGGGGACATTCCCAGGGAGATCCTCCTGGGAGGAGGGAGCTCAGCCAGTGGCAGCTGCAAACTGTGGGGATGCCCTGTGCAGGCTGCCCTAGAGCAGAGGCTGGGCAGAGCTAAAGAATCAAGCAGGGATTGATTCAAAGCATCTCCTCCATGGATCCACCTTGGGCAGCACCAGAGCCCAGCCAGGGCCTGCACCCAAGATGAACCAAAATGGCCCCAAAATGCCCCAGCGCTCCCGGGCTCTCTCCCTGGGATCAGTTCTGCTCCATTTGCATCTTGCAGTTCATTGTCCCATTCCAGCTTTAGCCCCTGCAGTCCCACCCTGCTTGTTTTTCTCTCTCCAGCCCACGGGGTTTGTGCTCTGGGGCTGAGATTGGGATCATTTGTCCTTGGTGCCCAGCTGGAGCAGGAATTGTTTTGTCTCCCTGCTCTGTGCACAGAGCTCACCATCCCCTCATGTGAAGCTCAGACCCACACACTAAAGCAGCACAGAATGGGAAACATAGAAAAGCTGAACCTGAGGCCTCAGTGAACAGTGGTGTTGGAAACATCACCTCAGCAAGGTGCCAAAGACATTGCTCTATGTTGCCTTGCCAGTTCTGAAGAGAAGCAGCTCTTCACATTGGCAAATAAAACCAGGGTTGCAAAACCACAGAGGTGAAGCTGATAGTACCCCCCTCAACGATTTAAAAATGGATCTGGGTCCAAGGCTTACTTGCTCTTTTCCATCCAAAATAGTTCTATATTAAATATTGGTTATTCAAAAATCAAACACCAACCTGTTTACTGGAGAAGTACCAACAATAAACAGCTTTATCTCAGCACTTGGATGATAATTCTGCAGCCTGTAAGTTAAAGACATGCACTCAGCTCTTCTACATCCTTTGAGGAGCCTGCGCTGCTGTAATTGTACCCTGTGTTTGGAAATCTAACCATGTGATAGGATTCATGGCAACTTCAGTAATTAAAAACTTATCAGAAGCAGGAGAGAGCACAGGGGGGCAATAAAAAAACCTAAAGAAACCTGAATTCAACGTAAATAATTTACTTCCTTCTTCAAATATAACCACCCTTCAGGGAAGCTTTCTTCATATTGGTGGTGTTTCTTTCAGTTCAGGCTTCATTATTGGGCTAGAGGCTGTCTCAGATTTCTGATGGTTTGGCTAATTTATGTCAATATTGAACTTAGTTAAACAAAGAAAAAAGTTGTGGAATAAAATTTTCAAAATTCTCATGTTTGAAACAAGCATTAAGAATACTGAGAATATGAGTATTTCATAGAAAGAAACTTGAGGACACGTGCAGTGCTCACAGAAGGGGTGAAGACAAAGAGTTGATTTTTTGTAACAAGCATACTAAGGAACTGTTCTTATAGAACTTGATATAAAGCTGTTTTTTTCCAAAATTGTGTATGGTTACACTTCCAAAATCCCTTGTCCTGTGTCTCCTTCTGCTTCAGGTGGTGTTCCAGTGAGTTTAATGAATGATACATGAAGGGTTGTTAGGAAGTTGTGCTGTAGGGAAAGACTTTTCTGAGTCATCAGCAGAGCTCATCTGTAGACTCATTAATTTGATTAAAATCGCAGCTTGTTATAGGCTGCCTGGTTATGCAATTTTAAAGTGTTCCATAGTCTGAGATCTCATTAAATGAACTTTTGTTGGTTTTTTTGCATGCCTTTTTTGATTTAAACTATCACATTATTATATTGTTTGCATCATCACATGTGCCACAGGTCATGCATGTGTAACACCTGCACCTTGGCAAAAGAATCCTTCTCAAGCCTACAAGGAATTTAATTCAGTTTGCAGCTCTTTGGTAGGGTTTGGAATTATCAATCATTCAACACATGCAAATATTACATAGCTTTGATACTGGGCCCATGTCATAATTTTGGAAAACTGTATTCTATTTTGAAAAGCTCTCCATAGAGAGTTTTTCATAATATTAACAAAAAAACCAACCAACCAAAAAAAAAAAAAAAACCAAAAAAAACCCCAAAAAACTTCTCTCCCTAAATAAACGAAAAAACCCCAAAAATTCAAAATAATAAACTAATTAAAAATTTGACATTTTATTTCTTTACATTATCAATAAGAAACTATTAAAAATTGTAAAAAAATTTACTTGAATTCTTACTACATTTTATTTTAATTATCATTATTATTTATTAATAATGATGTTATAGAAATAATTTAATAATAAAATTATAAAATATTTAATTATTAATAAAACTTTAAAAGTTTAAATCTACTTTACCTAGTCCTAATCCTAGCTCACAGCAAAAAATAAATACACTAGTAATTAACCAACACCAAACCCACCACGCTCATTGATACATTAACCAAAAAATCTCAAAATCAATAAAATCTCAAATTAACAAAGCAAAACCACTACAGCCCATCTCTGCATCCAGTTTGAAAAATAAGTATCTAACCCAAAGGTACTGCTGATAAAAAAAGCCTGTAACAGAACTTAGACAACAATTTGAAACAAACTTAATTTCTCTTTTCCAAAAAGTAAATACAAATAGGAGGCAGGCAAAAAAACCCATCTGAACAATTAGTTCCATAACTGCTTTCCTGAATGTACTTCTTTCCCTGGTGGCCAAAGTTATTAAGGTCACAGTGGTAAGATAATTCTTTCTATGAATTACTCAGTATTACAAACCACAAGGCAATCAGCAATAAATAAAATATTACTCTGAATCATCTCAAGAGATGCCAAGTCAGTAGGTAGCAGATAGGCCATTACAGCTAAAAAACCCCAAAAACATGAGCAAAGCCAACTCAGTTCAAAGTTCCAGCTTGTATTACTCTTCTATCAACTATGAGCACCATTTTTAGGAGGCATTGGTAATGGTTTGAGTCATATCCAATCCACTCTCTTCAGTGGCTGCAGGAAGTTGCTCTGTGTCACCAAAGGTGCAGCACACACCCTGGAATGTGGCTGTGTGAGAGCAGAGAGCTGTAATGGAACACTTCCTTCCAGCCCTGCTCTATGGGGAGCCCTTGCTGCCAGGCCTGTGTCTCACATTCCTGCCATTACCTGGCTCTTTCCTGCTGGACTCCAGTTCTGCAGGGAACAGCTCCTAACTCCGAGTTCACCGGGAGCATCATGCTGGCTAATTAGGAGATGTGAGTGACAGACAAATTCCCAGCACCAGGGTGGGCTCCAGACCCTTCTTACCTGAGTTTCATGCAGTTCTCTCTCATAGACACAGCAAATGCTCTTTCAAAGCTTGACATTTTTTCCCAGTCACTGCAAAGTTGTATCCTGAAGGTAAAATAGAAAAAGAATGTTTCGCTTGCTGCATGGATATTTTAAACAAACTCTGAATATTTAGAGACACAAGCGTTCCATGAGCATTGAAAAGGAACATATAAAGTTAAAAAAAAAATCCCACATTAACCAAGCTTCAATAGAAAGCACCTGTTGCTGGTAAGGTTTTATTATGAACATGGAGCTTAGCTCAGTGGATTCATCTGAAATATGCCACATGGGACTTAAGCAAAGGGAAATCACTTTTCTGGGAAGTGACTATTACACCAGCTAAGAAGTTATCAGAGCTGTCAGCAGAAGGGTTTACTTGGGTTATTTTTTGTGAAATGTGATGAAGTCCTGTTTTAAAACCTGGGCCATCCATCCCCCATCAAGGTAATCAGCTCTCAGGAAAGAACACCACGTGGAGGAGCCAGTGAAGGCATCTTCCTGGAGCTGAGGCATTTTACACTTCCTAGTACACAAACACATTCTTCTACCTGAGCACTGCCAACTTACACCAACAACAAGAGAAAGATCTATCAAATAGCACATGAGAAATTTGGCAAATGCCACATTAAAGCAAAAACCTTACTGAGATGCATCTGAAAAAGGAAGTACAGTAGTCATAGGGCAACAGAAATGTCTAAATCATAGAGCTGAAAGTAATTTTGAACCAAAGATGACACAGAATTTAACTAGTGCAATTTAACAGAGTGATATTGCTCCTCTGTCCTGGCTCACAACACGCTGTTGCACCTTCATCCAAATTAACTTCTTTCTTTGACACTGTGATGAACCTTTCATCTGCAGCTCCTCTGCATTTCAACAAGACACAATCTTGTCTCTGAATGAGGATGAGCTGAGCAGGCAAGGTTTGAGAGATTCATCCTCATGGATCTTGGAGCTGAGCAGCATGCAAAGTCATGCACAAGGCTGATCAAGGAATCAGGATTTGAAAATGTTAGTGGTTTAGATGTACTTTATTAGCTACTTCAACTACAAAATATTGTCATTCAGAGGGTTAAAAAAACCAAACCAGAGTTCATTTAGCACAGCATGGCCAGCTGGGCAAGGCAGGGATTGTCCTGCTCTGCTCTGAGCTGGGGTGGCCTCACCTCGAGTGCTGGGGCAGTTTTGGGTGCCACAACATAAAAAGAGATGAGGCCATTAGAGACCATCCCAAGGAGGCCACGGGAAGGGGAAGGAGTGTGAGGAGCTGCTGAGGGCACCATATCCTGAAATTCTGTGAACACCAAAAATAAAAAACTGACTATGAAACAATGTGTGTTCTCCTTTGATGTGCATGACAACATCTCTCTAGTACACGTGGTTATTAAGTGGATAATCTTAACATGATATATTGCTTTTATTTTAAACAGGCTTTGTCCCCTGGAATCATGAACTATACATCCATGGACTATGGAATAGTTGCAGCAGGAGGCCCCTCACCTGTACACTCACGGTGATTTTCCACCTGTAAATCATCATGAGTTATGTAGCACACTTATTATCACCTGATTAGAGTTTACAAGTAGCTCTAGTTTACAAGTAGCTCTAAATTTGCTCCAGAGAGCTCAGCTGAGATAGCTGCCAAGCTGTCTGACAGCACCTGGTTTTGCTTTGAGTCTGCTTCTCCACTAGGCAGATTTTAATGATTCTTTTTTTCCCCCTCCTATTTCTGCTGCAACTCTTGGGGGAGCATAGAGTTGGCTTTTTCATCCAAAACACTCCTAGCAATTTACCTGCCCACCACTACTTGCAATTGGGCTACAATTGGATTGTTGAAGGTCCCTTCCAGCTGGAACTACTCAAGTCTCTTCTCCCCCATCCTGCTCTCTAAATAACTTATGGAGTTGTAGGAAATAACTGACAGGTCCATACCTAAAAATGACTTGTAAATTTTATCTAAAAACTGTCTAAAAAAATACCTAAAAGCTGTATTGGCCAGTTTCATTGATACTAAAATGAGAAAGTTTTCCTTATGTGGGGTCTTACCTGAATTTACCAGCTCCAAGTACATCTTTCAATTGCTCTTCACCACTGAGAGCCTGTTGAGTTTACAGGACATATAAGAGCATAACACTCCTATGAAATCCAAATCCTGTAATTGTGCATTTTACCCATCTCTCAAATTGACAAAGAATTCACCCCAGAAAAACAAATAAACCCCACAAGCAATAATTTCACAATAAATTCCCAATATTGCACAGGAAATAGCAGGAAGAGGAAGAGTTCATTGATTGGTAAAGAACTAATCCTTTCAAAACCAGTCACTCTAGAAGGCAGCAATTTTGCCATCAAAAGCTGGAGCAGTGAGTTAATGAACCCAAAATAATCACTTTTCTCTGGCTCTGGCTACTCTGTTCCTCAAAAGAAGTTTGGATGACTTCTTTTTCCTGGAAAGCAGTGGAAATGTGAAGCAGAAATGAGAAAATAGAAGTTCAATTTCTAGGGGTTTTTTTTCCCTTCAAGTGAAACGTCAAAGTACCTTGTCTGGGGGAAGAAAAACATTAATTGAACTCCTTTTCTAGCAAAATTAGCATGACAAGGGGAAAAAAGTGTCCTCTGCTCATTTTGCATGAAAACTGGACCATCCAAGAAAAAAAACCCTCTCAAGATAAAAGTCTCACTAATGAAAAACACTGTAAGACATTTATCTATTTTTGAGAAAAAAAAAATTTTGTTAGCTGGAGGTGGCTGGACTTGGATGGAAAGACTCATGAAAGGAAAACTGACTGGCATCAAAGAACCACGGCTCAGTATTTTTATTTACTTATTTTATTAGAATGAGCTTTGGAAAGGTTGTGCTTAGCACAGTTACATTCTTCTGGGCAAATTGCTATACAATATACCTCTTGGAAGAGAGAGAGAGAATTATTTTTAAAGCTACAGATGATGTGGATTGCCTGAGTTCAAGAAGTGTTTGGACAATTCTCTCAGGCACAGAATTTGTCTCATGGTCTTTAAGCATAAATCTACCAATACTGTTCAACTTTTAGAGAAGATATTGGTTAATGAACATCCAGAATTGTAAAGAAATAGTTATCTTTCCTAAAGAAACTGCAAATTAATTAATATTCATGTATTACTAAATGAGGCATACAAACTTTTGGCTTTGTACATAAAACATGAACTAAGATCACAAAATGATGGCAACCATACAGATATTTGTTATCATTGTAGCATTGTTCCTTCCAGAGTATCTCTCATCTTCTCAACATTGTAAGGCTTGACTTTTGGGTGAAAGAAGGAGCCTGTAACCAAAGACACCAGAGAATTCTTGAATTCTTACTTTTTTGGTACATGCAGAGCCTCTATTTAAAGGCTCATACAAAAGGTTTCTATAGAAACCTGAAGGACTCAGCCAAGTGGTGCTGAAAAGCTGGACCCTGAGGCCTACACAAAACCCACACAAACATTTATCTCTTGCACTGGTTCCTCAAGTCACTGATCTCTATCCTGCTTCAGCATCCATCCTTTATGCACACTATTGTCCCTTACACTAGCATGCCCTATCTCTGGAAATAAAACATGCTGGTGGCTGTTGAAAACATGGCTTTGACTCAGATCCCAAGGCTGGAGAAGTGAAAGTTAGCTCTGATCTCCTTTTTGGCATGCACCATCTCCCAGGACAGGTACTAGGAGTTTTACTTTTTCCAAGGAGCCTTTTGTCCCATATAGAGTTGTGCTTTAAACTGCTACTCACTAAAAGAGCAAGTATTTTTGGTTGCTTCTGAAAGTCATATTTCCATAGTGATGCTGGCAGAAATGTGCAATACATCATGGTAAGTGCAACTTCACTCACTACCACAGACACTGCTCCCAGCTACCATTTCAAACCCAGTCTGGAGTATTCTAAGTGCAAAACTTTTTTTTTTTTTCTTGAACCCTATTTTAAGATTATGTTAATTATAAAGCATTCAGTCTTCTTAATTCTCAGGTTGTTCCCTGTTTCTGGGTGGGTTTGTTTCAGCTGGAAGCAGGTAAGGGCTCATTTCAGGGTTCAGCTGGCTGAGGCTACACCAGAGTTCTCTGCCTCCTTCCTGAGTGGGGAAAACTCTCCCCTAACAGTGCTGCAGCCCTACAATTGTACTTTCAGAGTGCTTCTGAAAGCATTCCTACCCTTAGCAGAATCTCTTTCCTTCCTGCTTGTTTTCATAGTCCAGATCCACCAGGATCCTTGTTCCTGAACAGTTTTCCCTGCGTTTCTCTCCTAGGATGCCTATTAATGTGCCAGTTTTGGTGGTGGCCAGGGCCTTGTAGAAATCCAGAGATACACTGGATTTTCCAAATCTGAAAACTTTCATGAGCAGAAGGTGCAGCACAAGAAAGGTGGAAGGCAATTCACCTCTGCCACTTACTTGGGGCAGCTTTTCCACGTGCTGGAGAGCACAAACCCCACATTCCTTGTACCTATTTAGTGGGAGATGACTCTTGCACAGAATCTTTTTATTCCTGGCAATATTCTCAGAACTGCAGATTCCTTCATTTCCCTAGCTTCTATTATCTCATTGTGTCTCAATTCCTGTTGAAAAACATTTCAACAAGAACTTCTTCCCACTACACCCAGAAAAACCTGCAAGACCAAGAGAACTTCAGAGCTCAACAACAATGGCAATGTTTGACAAAGAACCATCTCTCCAAGAGACATGGAGCATCCATTTCTCACAGAATTTGCAGCGCTACAATAATAGGACACACCAGAGATCCAGTCCAAAAGATTATTCATACCATGGATGAACAACTCTCACAAGTGCTATGGAGTTTGGGGCAAGTTTATCTTTGTAAAGAATTCATGACATCCCTCCTTTCAATCCTCTCAGGTCCACCCACACTGACATTTCACAAACCAAACTTCTCTGTAATACCTCTCAGCACAAGGCGTTTTCTACACATCTGTTCAGGTCAGCAGCAAATGTTCTCATTTTCTAGCCTGAAAAAAACCCAAAACCCCAGCACCCTCCAGAAAAGAAAAGAAAAGAATATACTCCCTCATCCTTATAATAAAGACTACTCAAGGTCGAGGTCAAGATCAAGAAAAAAGGTTTTTGTCCTCATCTTCTGTCCTCCCCTTAGCTTGTGCAAGACCTCCTTTCACAGGGTGCCCAATACATTTCCAATTGGAACTCTGCAACTCTTGCAAGTTCTTTTTCCCAGGGATAATCCAGATCAGACAGAAACAAAATGACAGATAGTGAATATCTTTGTCTATTTCCCACTGCAAAAATAGGGAGCTACCTGTTGTGGTGTTGTTGTGAGGGTCCCCAGGATGAGGTGAGATGTGATTTGACACCAAGTACTCAGAAGGCTGATTTATTGTTTTAGGATATTGTATTATATTAAAAGAAAATTATATACTAAAACTACACTAAAGAAAGAGAAAGGAGACATCAGAAGGCTGGACAAGAATGAATAATAAAAACTTGTGACCGACCAGAGTCCCAACACAGCCCAACACTGGGACTGATCATTAATTAAAAGCAATTCCCATGGAACCAATCCAAGATGCACCTGTTGGTGAGCAGCTTCCAGAGCACATTCCAAGCAATCAGATAATCATTGCTTACATTTCTTTCCTGAGGCTTCTCAGCTTCTCAGGAGAAAAACCCTGGCGAAGGGATTTTCATAAAATATCACAGTGACAGCTACCACCACAGAATTTAACTCTAAATAATTAAGTTATAGACAACAAAACACAGCCTATTTCTTAAATTCTCACTGTGCCTAACCAAGAGCTGCAACATGACTTTTTCTCCTGTTATTACTGCAGATAAATACCACATTGGACTTTCTGGCTGTATCTTAATCACCTGCTTTGTCTAGAGCAGGCTGTGTTTTTTCAACAGTGCTGAGCAGTCCTCCCTGCTGATTCTGAGGCAGCAGTTGTGCTTTTCACACGGATGGAGCTCAGTGACAAACTTCACTTCCCAAAAAGTGACAGGAGAGACAAGCAGGGAGTTAGAGTTGCCAAGGAGATACATGTCTCTGCTGCAGACAAACTTCTGTCTGTGATACTTGCTATATTTGATGAGCTGCCTTCAATGTTGGAAAACTACTCATGGAAGCTACTGTGGTACTTATGCAAAACCATTAAACATGCAAAAAGATCCATATCACTGTTTCTGTCTCCTTAGCATGATGCAATGCTAATTCACAACTACTGGTTCACCAAGAAAATAATTTTACAAGATTCTGTTAAGTGTTAAATGTATCATTCTCCAATTTACAGATTTTTGTTTTGGAAGTAAAGTCACTTGCTTGCAGCTTGCTACTGTTTTGTGGCATTCCACTGCATTAAAATTAATTTATATTAAAATGAACTATAACCTCTAAACAAAATAAGAATCCATTACTGCACTTTCAGAGAAAATCCCTCATCAGCTTCTGAATTTTATGACTGAACCACTTCAGTGCTGTGCAGAATTACTCATGAAAGCTGCTTTCAAAAGCCCATGTCAAAGAATGCTGAATAAGGATTTCAGAGCCTTTTAATTAATTTTTAATCTTTCTTCCTGAGTATGGAGCTGATGTCAATAAAATTTCCAGGAAGACTCTAACTTATTTTAAGAAAAAATGGTCAGGTTTATGCCACTATTTGCTCCCAGGTATAGCTGAAGCGTTTTATCTTAAACAGCCCAACAAAGCCAGCTCCAGGCAACTCATCTCAAGTTAAAAACACCAGCTTTGGGAACCAAGTACAAAAAGCAAACTTCAGGAGACAGGAAAACAGGATTAAAATAATGGAAAAACCTGTGTTCAAGGTTCCACAGTGCCACTGTGATTTGTACATATTCTTGCAAAGCCCTTAAACACAGGTAAAATTAAGAACTTAATTTTTAATTAATGCCACTGAAGGAAATAAAGCTGCTTTGTATCCATCACTCTTGTGAAGAAGCACAATGTTGTTCTCAGAAGATTAAGATTTCAGAGAATGCTGTTGAAAATGATCAATTATAATTTTTCTGATCACATGGAATAAGAACTACCCCACCCCCCAAAAAGTACCCTCCCACAAATTTAAACAAAGAGACTTAAACAAAATGCATTTTTTACAACTTAAAATATATTTTAGGATGGAAATCAATCGAGCACATCTAGATCTCAGTCAGAGAAACCAGTTCAATTCCCTTGGAGAATCTAGTCAGAGTTTTGGAAAGCATCAAGAGCTGCTTTGGGGAAAGGCTCTTTTCTGCATTCAGGGGAGGCATTGCTCACATTTCTCTGCTAAATATCAGCACATGTCCAACAGACTGCAGAATGACTGGTGCTGCTGAAAAAAGATCTCAAAAAGGGGTCATGAAGGGAACAGGCATCAGATTTGATTTAAGGACAAAATCTCCTAAAAATAACATGCCTGTGTACAGTATCACTGCAGCAAAGGAGAAATGGATAATTATAACAAATTTAAATTGAGGTCCCCAGAAAGGAACACAATACAGACATACTAGGAAAAAAAAAAATCTCAAAATAACACACACTAGCAATGTTTTAGACTTTTTTTTTTTCTGAATATTCTGCTAGGGGCAGTAGTATTTTTTCACTTTGCCTTGTGAAGGAATGAATGAATTGACTAGTAATATTTTTTAAAATAAATTTTAAGTGTATTAACTTTAGAATTAATTTACTTGCTGAACAGAGGTTAAACTGAAATTAAAATCCTCTTAGTTTCTCAAGACAAAACACTTGAATTAAATTGAAAATGGATGAACTTATTCAATCTAAATCTTATTCTGTGGTCTGTCGTAAAACTAATACTATCTTTTAAGTGTAATAAATTGGATACTCTGTCACCCAATGTTTTGATCTTTCTAATATTGAAAAAGAAGGCTTCTTCTGAAGGCTGATGTAGACTTGAACCAGTATTTCTATCTCTGCCCTCTTGGAGAAGGAGCTGAGCACAATAGGCTTCTCAAGGGGGAAGACCAACTCCAATAAAGCAGAATTTCCAGGGGGCCTTGCTCTATCAAAGTTATCATTCCTGACAGAGGAGCAGCAGATTGAAGGCTGTGACTAAGGACAACTCATTTTAATTGTGGAAAATTAACCTTGTGACTTTCTAATAGTCCTCTAGCAAGAGAGCAAATGCAATTTGGGAGCATTGCTAATAAGATGTTCCTAGGAAACATTTCAGGGAGATTCTATTGTAGAGGAGAATTAATGAAGGTGTAAGCTACAGGAAAAAAAAAGAAAGGAAATGCAATAGTCCATAGTGCATCTGGTCATTGATACAAGAATGTAGGTGAAATTGAAAGATACTCATTTACATGTGAATACATTCCTCTCAAGAGGAAAGTAAACCATGAAAAAGAGTAAAAGTAAATCATGAAAGCAAAAGGAAGTGAAGCTTCCTTGCTCTAAGCTGATAAACATCCCACAGAGATCCAGAGTAAGGCCAGCCCTGCAGGCTGATTCAGGTCCTAGCACTCAGCAGATTTCAGAAATCCACAATCCTGTCTCATCTTAGGCAATGCTCAACAACAACAAAAAAAACAAAAAAACAACCCCTTACTTGTCCATGGGTGCAGCTTCAGCAGTAATAAAATTAAATAAACTAAATAAAACTTCTGGGGGTCAGGTGCAGCCCAATGAGCTCTTCTATGCCTTGTTCCTATGTGCAGCAGCCAAATCCCATTTTATGGGTACCAGGCAGGGTCATGAGCAAACCCTGGACACAGAAACCCTGCCTAAACTTTTTGCTGAATATTCAGTTTAATTATTTTACCATGCTTTAATTATTCTATCAATTCTTCTGTTTCCTTGCTCTGTTAAAGATGTTCTTATTCATGATGGATAAAAACCAGGAATATTCCAGGTAGGACTTTTTTATCCTTTGAGAACCTCATGCTTAAAATTCAGCCAGTGCTGCTCTGATAATGATTTCCTTCTTATTTTCAGAGAGAGTAAAGATACCATCAGTGGATATTTAGCAAATGAAAGGTCTGCTTTTGCAAACAATGACACTTAAGGTGGCATACATAATTACATCCTCTGAAACACAGAAACCTTGCCTAAACTTCTTGCTGAACATCCAATTAATTGGCAGTCAATCTAAGTATTTACCCAATACACATCTAGCAAAGTATTTACATTTTCACAGAGCTAATTTCTAATAAAATTAGATAATTTTATTAGCTAATTTTCAATAAAGTTAACACTTGCAAAACAATGTAACATCACACCCAGAATAACCATTTCCAAGCAATATTAACATTTTAGATGCAGATTTTTGGATATGAGACAAAGATTACTCTCAAATAAATGGAATAAGCAAGACCTAGGTTATTTTATTCTGTTCCCCAAGAAATTCACCTTATATTTTTCTGTCATAGAGCTTTTGCTTTTTTTTTTTTTTAAGAAGCAAAGTGTCAGACTGTCTCCCAGGCAACCAACAATAGGACAAGAAGACCTTTAGGTGTGCCAGGGGAGGTTCAGGTTGGACATGAGGAAGAATTTCTTACAGAAGAGGTGATTGAGCATTGGAATGGGCTGCCCAGGGAGTCACTGTCCCTGCAGGTGTGGAAGGAAAGGCTGGAGGTGGCACTCAGTGCCATGCTCGGGGCAACAAGGTGCTCTTTGGACATAGATCTCAGAGGCCTTTCCCAGAATAATTGATTTTGTGCTTCTGTGATTTGGGCAACAAAGCTGGCACAGGATGGAATCTCAGGGAGGTAGGACAGAACCCAGTCCTGCCCCTACGGGCCACAGGGTGCCTGCCTTTATAGAGTGTGATGAAAAACGCTTGGGCTTCAGGCTCAGAAGGAGCCTGGATGTGACCCACAGAGTTCCTTCCTTGTCCTTTCCTTCCTGGCCACAGCTGTGCCACCTCTGCTGCCAGCCAGCTGGCACATTCCAACCACACTGATACACCTGAACACGGAATCCTTTGGATGCCTCAAGTTCAGCTTTTCTGTTTTTCCCATTCTGTGCTGCTTTAGTGGGTGGGTCTGAGCTTCACATGAGGGGATGGTGAGCTCTGTGCACAGAGCAGGGAGACAAAACAATTCCTGCTCCAGCTGGGCACCAAGGACAAATGATCCCAATCTCAGCCCAAGAGCACAAACCCCGTGGGCTGGAGAGAGAAAAACAAGCAGGGTGGGACTGCAGGGGCTAAAGCTGGAATGGGACAATGAACTGCAAGATGCAAATGGAGCAGAACTGATCCCAGGGAGAGAGCCCGGGAGCGCTGGGGCATTTTGGGGCCATTTTGGTTCATCTTGGGTGCAGGCCTGGCTGGGCTCTGGTGCTGCCCAAGGTGGATCCATGGAGGAGATGCTTTGAATCAATCCCTGCTTGATTCTTTAGCTCTGCCCAGCCCCTGCTCTAGGGCAGCCTGCACAAGGTGTCGGTAGAAATAAAAAACATCAAAGACAACTGACTAAATAAATTTACTTCCCATTATGATGGAATGAACTGGCTGTGCTGCACCTGTTCTTTGGGTCCTGATAGATCTTTCATGGGTCTTATGAATACATGTCTACTGAACAAAGGCTGACTAGAATTATTCCAGTAATTACTACACTGTAGGTCTAAAAATGTATAACAAACTGAGTGTCTTAATGCACCTGTCCTGTGTTGTCATGAGACTTCAGCCTGTGATATCTAACAGGTAAAATTCCTATTATAATTTTCTAATATATTGACTTTTTGGATGGGAAATTTAATAAGGAGTCTGAAAGGGAAGTGGATGATACATTATGCAACCAATATGGAATTTTATGATGAAAATATATATGGTTTTTACTTGGTTTCTAGAGAGAATCAGGCCCATAATTTTGGAGTAGAAATCATTAATATCCATTCATATACAGATATGATATCTATTTGTACAAAACTTGCTGAAGATGGCCAAACACCTGGATCAAGACTTTCCTCCCCAGGCAAGGACTCTGTATCTTGTTTTAGGGAGTAAAAGTAGTTTTGTCTGACAGCAGAGGATGCAATTATGTATGCCACCTTAAGTGCCATTGTTTGCAAAAGCAGACCTTTCATTTGCTATAAATATTTACTTGTGGCATCTTTACTCTCTCTGAAAAGAAGGAAATCATTATCAGAAGGAAATCATTATCATTATCACTGGTTGAATTTTAAGCATGAGATTCTCAAAGGATAAAAAAGTCCTACCTGGAATAGTCCTGGCTTTTCTGCATCATGAATAAGAACAACTTTAACTGAGGAAGGAAACAGAAGAATTGATAGAGTAATGAAAGGAAAAATTAGACTAAAATGGCTTAGTTTTCCAAGTAGAATAAAAACTTTGGGAAGAGGGAGAAGCCAAGGAAAGAAATAAATTTGTTCCCTAGAAACATGCCAGAGGAAGAAATCAGTCAGGGCTTTGTGAAAGGTCAACGTGTCAACAGAACAAATATGCATGAGCTGTCCATAAATAAGGTTAAAAGAAGCCTCCTAGGCATCAAAGGAGTAAGGATCTGGAAAAGATCCTCAGTGGGAACAAAAATATTTATTTTAAGATGAGTTTCCATTAACTTAATGGAGGCAGATAGTGCAAGAATTGACAGTGAGAAGGGTTTTGATTTGATGGTCCAGATGTTTCAATACACTGTGTTCCAGTTCTGGCCTCGGCTCCATCTCCTGCAGGTTACCCTGGTTTAGGTGACAAGCTGGTGTCCACCACAAAGATAACTCATTACACAGACATGGCATCAAAGCCTGGGCTTAAATAAACAAATGTCAAGCTATGACAGATGGGATTCAGGGAAGAATTAACTTCTCCAATTCCAGACTGACAGGAGCTCATAGATTTTCATCATTTCCACTCACTTAGGAGGGGAAAGTGGGAAGAATAAATAGACAGTGAAGTTTCCTTTTGTGCCTGATTAATTTGAGCTGTGTTTTCACCTCCCATCAAGCAAAAAAGCAGAGTAGGGAAGCTCCCCAGACATCAGTTCCCTGAGTTATGGAATCCAACTTCAATTGCTTGTAGAATCCTCTATGTGCAAGGACAGGCTGGAGATTACTTCTATCTCTGGAAATGTCAAATATGAGCTCACAATATCCAAATTTTCTTACATAAGGCACACAATACCGCTATCCTACACATCTGCTAGGGTGATTTCAAACCATTTGTTATCTCCAGTTTTATCTACATTTATTTTGAAAACATTAGCATGAAGAGGAAGTAAGCAAACTAGGTGAAGCACATTCAAACCTACCAAAATGAAATGTTTCTGAAAACAGCTAAAATAGAAGCTCTTCACATGTGATAGACATAGAAGGCTAAGAAACAAATCCTTGTGATGCTCTGGCAAGAACAGCAGCCTTTTTCACACACCAAGAAGAGAAACATTCTCAGTGCAGGGAGCAGTGAGTGCACTGAAGAGCACCGAGGAAGGGGAAAAGTAAGATGTGTGTTCAAATTAAGAAGTGTCTTCTACAGCTCTTGAGGATGCAAACTCAATTTCTTCAGCAGGTTTTGTTTTTGGTAATACAAGGATACGTTTAGGGCAGAACAGTGTCCTGTCCGTAAAGCCCACTTTACAGTAGAATAACTAAATTAAATAAATATTGGAGCAAACCTGAGTAAAACATCTCTACAACTAAATGATAAATATAATGGGATTTAAAATATAGGAGTAACTGGGAGGAGGGAAAAACCCCCAAAAAACAGAGAGCAACAGTTCCTTTTTGAACTGATAAAATACTCCAAACACAAATAAAAAGTTCAGTATATAAAATATTCCAAACACAAATAAATAGTTCAATGTATTTGAATAGAATGTTTAACCTGCAGCCCCTTCCTCAACCCACTAGGTAAATACTTTGCTTCACATCTAAGTTTAGGAAATTTCTATGGACTGAAAATGGAAAGAGGCCTTGCTGCATTATTCGTAGTCCTAACTTAAGATTCTGAGAATTTTAATAACTTGGCTAAATCTTATTTCTATTAATATAATTCTCCCATCTATCACCAAATGGAAAGGATATTTCCCAAAGGACATAGAGAGCCAAAAGATAAGAATCAAATCTACATTTCCATAACAAATACCTAGATAATAAAATTTTCTCCATTTTTAATGTTGTGTAGTGCAATACAAACATGTTCAAGTGTAGGTGGCTTACTTTGGTTTTGGGATATATAACTGAACTCTGAAATATGAAAAACATTTAATGGGTTCAATTTCACCTTTAATTTGAGCGCTTCTATACTTGGCCAGAAGAGGTGGTTAACCATTTAAACATATTTTTCATACATTGATGTTCAAAATGCACTGGTTTATGCTTTTAAATTTTCTTTTATTACAATGAAAGCAGCTTAAAATTAAGTGTGGGAGGCATAAAAAAACCACCCTACCCAATGTCAAGAAGAATATAAAATTATTGATCTGTAGACAGGAGGAAATTAAATATGGTATCCCCTTCTCATTTAAAGAAAATAACTGCAACAACTCTGAAAAACTTCACAGAAGAAATAGATTAAAAATGTTGGCATGAAATGAACTACTGCCTCAAATGTATCTTCTGCAGGAGTTTTATTTATGGAGCACAGCAAGTGCAAGGATTTGTCAGGAGTGCATGGACTGAACTTTCTTTGCTCATCTTAACTTTTGTGCACACACAGTCACAGAGGCATTTCATAGCTGTGACAGCCAAAATTGTTACTTTATCTGGGTAAACAGAATTGTTTTCAGGGATGTATCACATAATATTTTCCTTCTGGAATTTCTTGAAAGCATCTCTGTATTTTATTAGGACTCAGTTCAATAGGTGGACAAAAATCAATCCTTGCTTTTTTTCACAGAGTGTTAAAAGTAACTCTTTTCAACTCTGATACCTGGGTTGTACTAATCTGAGAAGTTTTATCACCATTAAATATTCATGAAGGGTCAACTCAAACTCCTCACTTCAGTGTAAACACTTCATATCTGTGGATACCTTCACACAGCGCCATTCCACAGAGACCTTGCTCAATGAAGAAAACAAGGAGTGAGAGTAAAGAGGCAAGGACCTTACAGGTGTTAGTAACAAGAAATTCAGAACTATAGACTCGAGGCACGACCATAAAAACCAGCACAGCTGCCTGCAGTACTCTCCAGCCTCTGCCAGAAAGCAGAACTCTTTTATTGACAACAAGAGGAACCAGAGATGGCCATCCCTCAGCTCAAGTTTTCCTTCATATATCTCTATTTCTTGTATATACTGTGCCTGTGTGATTTAGGCAACAGTTCCATGCACACTGACCACCAGGCTGCCAGATCAGAGATTCAGTCCCTCACTGAATCCCATCACAGCCCGTGCTCCAGGACCTATTTTAAATGCTGGTTTTGTAGCCAGCAGTCATAGCCACTCAGGTTTTCAACTCTTGGGTGTGCACACTCAAGTATCGCTAATTTTAGAGAAAAAAAAGTTTTTGAAGGCTTGTGGATATTCAGACAACAAAAGCTTGAATGCAGGATCTGCAAAACACGGAAAGCCCCTGTGTGGAAGGGATTTTGGCAGTTCATCTAGTCCAAACCCCTGCTCGGAGCAGGGTCAGCCATATAATAAGACACAGTTGCTCCAGACTTGATGCAGTCATGTCCTGAAAGATCTCTAAAGATGAAGAACACACAATTCTCTTGGGCAACCTGTTCTACTGTTCCAGTCCCTAAGGTGAAAAGGGCTTCCCCTGAACCACAGTTTGAATATCTCACATTTCAATTTGTACCTGCTCTTTCCTGCCCTCCCAGGTCATAGATGCCTTCCTTCATGTTCAGCTGTATAAATATATAAGTAGGATACTGTTTTCCAACACTGACTCTACAGTTGTACTGAAGTTAATTGCTTCCAGTGAAAGTACAAAAAACACGCTTTGCAATGCCTGATTTTTGCAAGTAGTTTCATTAGCAGTTCATTTGACAAGACCAATAGAAATATTAGCTAGCCCACTTTCCTCTATCCACTGTTTCCATCCCCACCTCTCATAAATGCTTTACAACCCTCTCACTAAAAGAAAAGAAAAACAAATGGGGAGTGAAGAAGAATTAAAAACTAAGGTATGTAAAAATATCTCAAAAGTTTAGAATTCCCATTTGAAAAATTAGAACAACTTCAGAACATCTTTTATATCTCCATTGTTTTTCAATTCCAATAGAGCTCAAACCCCTTCATCACTGTTCAACTTGCACAGGAGAAAAGGTTTTAAGTTCCAGTCTACCATGATTGGCCTTCCTCAGTCAAGAAATTTATTGCATCTGCAGAACTGCTTGGAAGCCTTAGGACTTTTACTAATTCTTTTGACCACACGTGTTGGAAAAAGAAGCTCTTGTACCTACCTTGATTACTGGGAAAGCCAAACCTGCCACAGCTGAGACGGCCACGATACCCAGAGCGTCTCCATGAAATATCAGAAAGCTTCAGCCCATACAGAGTAACACCAGACCACTTCAGGAGGCTGCAAGCTCTGCCCTTCTTCACCCTTTTATCCCCTCCTGTTGATGCCCTGCCCCTGTGAGCCCTCTGCTCCCTGTGTGGTTGCTCAGCACCCCTGGGCACTCCATGGCTCCTCACCTTCAATAGCATTCACCTGTTCTGCACAGCTGCAGCCAATTACCACAAACTGTGCCTACAAAACACTAAAAAAACTCACAAAATATTAGAAATAACTTGAATTTAAGACATAGAATCAATGCTGGTTCTGTTATCTGTGACAGATATTTGGACATAAAATTTCGTTAATTGAACAGATTTATCATGGAATAATTTCTATGCAAAGGCCAACATTTTCAAATGTCAGTACCCAAAAATCCATTTCCAGGCACACAATTAAACAAGAAATAATTCTCAGCTGTACATCTGTGTAATTTTAACTATTCAGTGAAAATCTCATGAGCTCCAAACAAGTTTATCTTTATATTGCATGTGTATGTAATGTCAAGATTCTGAGGGGCTTTAGCTTTTGAGGGGAAGGATTCCAAGAAAACATTTCTAGAGATTAATTCCCTCCTTGACCATGGACACTAAATAAATCTCAGCTGTCTTCATACCAGATTACATCCTTCTGTTCTGCACAACAGGGGAGACAATAAATGGTTGAGAATTGCTGACAAAAAATATTTTAAAGAGATAGTCAGAAAGTTCACTTTTGTGGATGGTGATGAACATACTAGGGATGGTATGCTTAACTTATACAAAAAAATGTTTCAAAACACCTTTGCTTATACAAATTGTAAAGGGTTTTAAGAATTTTATTCTTCCTTATTTCTATAGATAGCAGATATTCCTATTTTTCTCTTTTGTTTCCATCCACGAGAATCTATGGATGAAATATCACCCAGACAACTGGAAGCAATGCTCTCAATTTTTTTATGCTAAACTCTTTTTCTTATATGCAATGATGTTTCAGACAACAATGTGAGAGCACATTTCAGCAGATGTGTGCAAGTCCCCAGTTTTGCAAAAGGGAAATTGAGATATTAAACATACATCACAAATTTAGAAGAAAGTAGCTGGCTGACAAATCTTTCCTCTGATGATTCCTGTCTTGTTAGCTTTTTTGTAAGTCTCCCAAGAGTTTCTCTAGCTGCACCATGTGATATTTCACTACTGCTGTTTTCTGCTCTTGCAGCAAAACCTACTATTTCATCGTAAACAAATAGTGTTAACACTTGTGATGCTTAATGTTTTGTCAGTTTGCTCAGCAAGTGTGAAGAAAATGCAAACACTTTCAAGCCTTTTTTTTTCATGCTGTCAGACTGCACTAAGTTGAGGAGATCTCCCAAATGGATGCAATTGGAAGCTGCATTTAGATTGTTTGCTGAAAAATTAAGAGTTGACACTCGTGTGATTCTTAAAACAGGCAGCACCTGGTTATTAACCCCTTTTTTGTCTACTGGAACGAACATTTTTCTTCATGAAAAGCTGTGGACATATTTTTTATGGCT